>NC_087260.1:28614700-29214700 GCF_037042905.1 Lytechinus pictus
TCAGCCGAAGTCTGCTGTTTTCCAGGAACATACAGAGTCTTTGCGTCAAATCTCATCATTCTCATTCTGAAGCGTTGGAGACGCGGAGGCATTTTGGCAAGTTCCTTCGAGTTCAGAAGTGTGACCAATGGCTTGTGGTCGGTTTCTACTTCGAAGTGAAGACCCAGGACATACTCAGAGAATCTCTCGCATGCCCAAGTAGCTGCCAGTGCTTCCTTTTCGATCACAGCATACCTCTGCTCAGTCTCTGTCAGTGATCGAGATGCATAACACACTGGTCTACGTTTTCCATCTCTCTGCACTTGATACAGGATTGCACCAATTCCGGCACAGGATGCATCTGCTGCAATGACTGTTGGTAGTTCAGGATCATAATGAGCCAAGACTTCTGTTGAGATCAGCATCTCTTTGATCTGTTTGAAAGATCTCTGTTGTACTTCTGTCCAGCACCATATGGGCAATTCCATGGAAAATGTTCACTTTCGAGAAAAAATGAAGTTTCAGATTTCACTTAAGCAGTCAAATTTTCTTAAAAAGTAATCTATAAAGTTTCAATTTCCAATAGAAAAATCACAATATTGATAAAATTTTGTGGTTTTTTCCATCATCAAAAAAATAAAATAATAAATTGCAAAATCTAAAAAATGTGGCTATTTTTAAACAATTCATCTTTCCTGTCTCTACTAAAAGCAAATAAGGTCCCACAGGTCTCTTTTAACTTTTGTATAGATGATTAATGTTTAAATCAACAGAAAATCATTGTGATATTTCATGCCATTCATCAATTTTAGAGAAATCGATCTTCAGATTAATGTGATTTCTTTACCATTATCAGTGTCATGTCCGTTACGTTTTTCACTTAAAGTTTTCACAGCTTACAGGAAATTTGTCTGAAGGTACTGCAGATTCAGATTCTATGTTAGAATTAAACCCCCTACCATGTGTAGCAATCATTTTCCCTGACCACTTCTCATTTTCATAAAAATGGCGTAACGGACATGACAATTCGCGTAACGGACATGACACCTAATATATGACAAAAGGCAGCATTCACAAAAACAAAATATTAGGCTCAGTGTCACAGACTGTGGTCAGTCTCAATTGATTGAGGATAGCTGGATGTAATAACTCCTAGAATCTGCATGTCATTCTAGCTATTTTTAGAAGTTGGTAAATTATGAAAGTTCAGCTCTTGTTCTGGTATATTTTTCTGAGAATTAACGGTATGCCACATAATATTAGGATAAGATGCAGCTAAATCTGGCAACATACTCAGATCACAATCTGCATCATTTGTGTTTGAACAATAATTGATTATCTTAGGTGTTTGCACTGACAGTTTGGAGCATGATGAAACTCCAACTTGTGAATTCATGAGATCTTTGATGACATTGCTTCAAAGTATCTGACTTTCACCAACCCTCAACTTCTTCAGTGATGGCACTGGCTCACATTTAAAACAAGTTTGTAAATATTCAGATATCTGTGTTACATGATGTAGCTCTGTGAATCCATGAATCTACAGTGGCACTTCTTAATATCACAAAGCAAAGAGGCTGTGGAAGGAATGTGGCGCGATCAATAAATTATGTCATCATAGTATTTTGGTCAGCCATAATCATGATTTGAATGATGTATCTTCGTTTGTACACAAGCAGCGCAGACAATACAATGAAATTAGATACAGCCACATTTGTCAGCAAGCAAGATCGTAAGATTGAGTACATCCAAGATTTGATGAAAGGATGATTATACCAAGGATCTTTATTTTGAATGAAAAAAATCTCAGAAGCGATTTACAAACATTCCGATTACCTTATAACTCGTACATAATCGATAATGAAAGACTGGTTTCCAGGTACTGCTATTAAAATTTAAAATACTTTTTAATATCATTTTTTTAATCTTAAAATTGACATTAATACTAGTACATATTCTTTATCATAAAATACATTTTATAATACAGGTGTATGTTCATCTTGGATTTAATCAGGTCTGGTACATTTTGTTTTCTTCTCACAAAAAATCTGATTTGCTCTTCTCAGTGTGCCTATGGTACTATTAAAGCATTGTATTCTATATAAAATTATCATGTGGGCTATAGCTATTAAATTAATAATACCTGCCAAAAGTGCCAATAATATCTACATTTTTTTCTTAAGAATGTTAGTAAAGGTACTTTGCTGTTAATAATTACATTCATTATTCATATTTCTTTCATTTTGCAACTAAGAAGTGCTGATGAAGTTCACTTTGGAAGGGTGTCATGTCCGTTACGCTAGTGTATATTGTCAAATAGTAAGCCATGAATAAAAAATAATCTTTACTATCAACTTTTTCTCTTTTAATTAGATGTGGCGGATGGTAGTAACTGGAAAATAATCATTAACTGTTGTTAAACTGGTGTAAAAGAAATTTTTCCAAATATTTTTTTGTTTTATAAATATTGTACGCAAAGCCCCCCTCTCAAATTGCAAAATAATAGGAGATATTACAGATTACCAGTTATGATGTGTGTCTCTAACCTCTAGCCTTAACAAGTAACCAATTAGACTTGTACCATATCTTGTAATAAAATAATTATATTCGCTTACAAAAAGTGTCCGTTACGCTTCATGTGTCATGTCCGTTACGCTACATTTTGAGCTATGAATACAGAATGCACTGTAAAACTTTTGTTAAACACCATTTTATGGATAGAGCATGATCTTAAGGTTAAATTAACACCAGCGTCAGGTGCATGCAATCTAAGAATTCACAGGAATTTTGATAAGCAATAGGAGGTAAAAATGCTTCGTCCATTTCGTGTCATGTCCGTTACGCTGACAAAGAGTGCAATTTCTCCGCAACTGTTCAACGAAACGATTTGAAATCTCATGTGTATGTAACTGATACTTAAATGTGTCTGATAAGCTCAGTAGCAATTATCAAAAGACTGCTAATTCTACTGTATAAACCTTTGAATTACAAAAATTTGTCTGAACGTCATGTCCGTTACGCTGGAATTGCCCATATATTGTCCTTCTTCAGAAGTTGACGTAGTGGTTCACTGATAGAAGCTAGTGCGGGGAGAAATTTCCCCACCTGGTTTACCATTCCTAGGAATCTTTGTAACTCCTTCACTGTACGTGGAGCTGGAAAATCACGAATGGCTTTTGTCTTGCTTGGATCAACTTTGACACCAGTTCTGTCTATGAAGTGCCCCAGGAACTTCACTCTCTGTTGTGAGAATTCACACTTCCTGCTCCCTGCAAACGTTGAAGGACAGCTCGAACTCTGGTGTCATGGTCTGCTTGTGTTACACCATGGATTAGCACATCGTCCATGTGGCAAATCACTCCATCAAGTCCTTCCAGGATATTTGACATCGTTCTTTGGAAGACTTCAGGCGCAGACGTTATGCCAAATGGCAGTCGGTCGAAGCAGAATCTCCCAAATGGAGTGACGAAAGTTGTAAGCAGCTTGGACTCATCACTTAGTGGTATCTGCCAAAAACCACTGTTGGCATCTAACTTTGTGAAGATTGTACTCTTTCCCAGTTTTGCAAGGCTTTCATCCACTGAAGACATTGGATGAATCTCTCGTTCAACTGCTTTGTTCAGTGATGTGAGGTCTACACAAATTCTAACTGAACCATTGGGTTTTAGTACTGGAACCATCCCTGAACACCACTTTGTTGGTTCGGTCACTTTTGAGATTACCCCTTGCTTCAACATGGACTCTAGTTCTTTCTTCACCTTGGGTAGAAGTGGGTGCGGAACTTTTATGGCTGTGTACAGGCACATTGGTTTGACATCTGGAGCCAATGTGATCTGGTATGCTGTCTTCAGTTTTCCCAATCCAGTGAAGAGCTGTGGGAATTCAGCCTCGAAGTTTGCATTTTCTCCATTTTGGTAGTCTACTTCCTCCACCTTGCAGATTAGATTCAAGTCTGAACATGCCTTCCTGCTCAGCAATGAACATCTCTGATTTTCAACCACATAGAGAGTTTCCTTGATCTGTTTATCTCTATGCTGGAGGGTTGCTGTCATCTGTCCAATTACAGTCAGAACCTTTTCTCCCGGACCAAGTAACTTCTTGTTTGTTGGTTGTAGGTTATTTCTGTTCAGCCATGGAGTAGAATCAGACAGAACAGTAACTGATGCTCCAGTATCTAGCTTGAAGTGTGTTTCAAGTAAGCTTGTAACCGATTTTGCAATCGGCAACCGATTCCATTCGATTTCACCACAATCGGCAATCACTTGCCGATCTTCGATCATGCCCCTTGAAGGAAAAAATCGAAAATAAAAAATCGGCGTAGATCTGCTTACAGTGCGTGATCGCTTAGAAAATATTTCAAGATTGTTTTTGAGGTGCTAGCTATTTAGAGGTCGCATTATTCAGGGAGAAAGACGCGGTATTATCTATGGCGATGTTTAAGAGGAAAGATATCTTCTCTTCCAACTCATGGTGATAGCGGATGCCGCCGTGAACTTTGAAAGGTCGTATTACCGACGGAGCTCACTGCGTTACTCTCTTACATCGTTTATGATGATATACATTTTATTTTCAACCTCGTGGTGATAGCGGATGCCGCCGTGAACTTTGAAAGGTCGTACTATTGACGGAGCTCATTGCGTTACTCTCTTACATCATTTATGATGATTTACATTTTATTTTCAACCTCGTGGTGATAGCGGACCCCGCCGTGAACTTTTAAAGATCGTGCTACTGACGGAGCTTATTGCGTTACTCTCTTACATCGTTTATGATGATTTACATTTTATTTTCAACCTCGTGGTGATAGCGGACCCAGCCGTGAACTTTTAAAGATCGTGCTTCTGACGGAGCTTATTGCGTTACTCTCTTACATCGTTTATGATGATATACATTTTATTTTCAACCTCGTGGTGATAGCGGATGCTGCCGTGAACTTTCAAAGGTCGTATTACCGACGGAGCTCACTGCGCTACTCTCTTACATCGTTTATGATGATATACATTTTATTTTCAACCTCGTGGTGATAGCGGATGCCGCCGTGAACTTTGAAAGGTCGTACTATTGACGGAGCTCATTGCGTTACTCTCTTACATCGTTTATGATGATTTACATTTTATTTTCAACCTCGTGGTGATAGCGGACCCCGCCATAAACTTTTAAAGACTGTACTATTGACGGAGCTTATTGCGTTACTCTCTTACATCGTTTATGATGATATTCATTTTATTTTCAACCTCGTGGTGATAGCGGATGCCGCCGTGAACTTTGAAAGGTCGTACTATTGACGGAGCTCATTGCGTTACTCTCTTACATCGTTTATGATGATTTACATTTTATTTTCAACCTCGTGGTGATAGCGGACCCCGCCATAAACTTTTAAAGACTGTACTATTGACGGAGCTTATTGCGTTACTCTCTTACATCGTTTATGATGATATTCATTTTATTTTCAACCTCGTGGTGATAGCGGATGCCGCCGTGAACTTTGAAAGGTCGTATTACCGACGGAGCTCACTGCGTTACTCTCTTACATCGTTTATGATGATATACATTTTATTTTCAACCTCGTGGTGATAGCGGATGCCGCCGTGAACTTTGAAAGGTCGTATTACCGACGGAGCTCACTGCGTTACTCTCTTACATCGTTTATGATGATATACATTTCATTTTCAACCTCGTGGTGATAGCGGATGCCGCCGTGAACTTTGAAAGGTCGTACTATTGACGGAGCTTATTGCGTTACTCTCTTACATCGTTTATGATGATATTCATTTTATTTTCAACCTCGTGGTGATAGCGGATGCCGCCGTGAACTTTGAAAGGTCGTATTACCGACGGAGCTCACTGCGTTACTCTCTTACATCGTTTATGATGATTTACATTTTATTTTCAACCTCGTGGTGATAGCGGACCCCGCCATAAACTTTTAAAGACTGTACTATTGACGGAGCTTATTGCGTTACTCTCTTACATCGTTTATGATGATATTCATTTTATTTTCAACCTCGTGGTGATAGCGGATGCCGCCGTGAACTTTGAAAGATATAAATCTTCTTTTCAACCTCGTGGTGATAGCGGACACCGCCATAAACTTTTAAAGACTGTACTATTGACGGAGCTTATTGAGTTACTCTCTTACATCGTTTATGATGATATACATTTTATTTTCAACCTCGTGGTGATAGCGGATGCCGCCGTGAACTTTGAAAGGTCGTACTACTGACGGAGCTCATTGCGTTACTCTCTTACATCGTTTATGATGATTTACATTTTATTTTCAACCTCGTGGTGATAGCGGATGCCGCCGTGAACTTTGAAAGGTCGTACTACTGACGGAGCTCATTGCGTTACTCTCTTACATCGTTTATGATGATTTACATTTTATTTTCAACCTCGTGGTGATAGCGGATGCCGCCGTGAACTTTGAAAGGTCGTACTATTGACGGAGCTCATTGCGTTACTCTCTTACATCGTTTATGATGATTTACATTTTATTTTCAACCTCGTGGTGATAGCGGACCCCGCCATAAACTTTTAAAGACTGTACTATTGACGGAGCTTATTGCGTTACTCTCTTACATCGTTTATGATGATATTCATTTTATTTTCAACCTCGTGGTGATAGCGGATGCCGCCGTGAACTTTGAAAGGTCGTATTACCGACGGAGCTCACTGCGTTACTCTCTTACATCGTTTATGATGATATACATTTTATTTTCAACCTCGTGGTGATAGCGGATGCCGCCGTGAACTTTGAAAGGTCGTACTATTGACGGAGCTCATTGCGTTACTCTCTTACATCGTTTATAATGATATAAATCTTCTCTTCAACCTCGTGGTGATAGCGGACCCCGCCATAAACTTTTAAAGACTGTACTATTGACGGAGCTTATTGCGTTACTCTCTTACATCGTTTATGATGATATACATTTTATTTTCAATCTAGTGGTGATAGCGGATGCCGCCGTGAACTTTGAAAGGTCGTATTACCGACGGAGCTCGATACTGCGCTACTCTCTTATCCCCTTTATGATGATAGACATCTTCTCTTCAACCTCGTGGTGATAGCGGACCTCGCCGTGAACTTCAAATTGATTTGAAAACGCTAGCTACCCAAAACATTTAAATAACATATTTCAAATCATCGTGCGTGCTTGCGTCTTCTACTACATTTTAATTGCACTTTAAGATGATGCGTCGTAAGAGATCATTCCAATAATTCTAAATCGCTAGCACCTAAGAATACTTCTAAAAGATGTCCCGCCGATCGTTCATTAACCTGTGATCTATGATAAATATTTTCATTTTATTTTCCTTTGCGCCTTTGCTCGGAAGATGCGTCTTTCGTTTATCTTTCTAATAAAAATCACTCGGTTTATTTTAAAGCAATAACACCTCAAAACCCCTGGCTTTAAAACACGTTCCAAACGATCGCGCATGTTGGCGACTTCCATTACAATAATGCATTCGTCTTTGTGACTTTGTCAGGAAGATGCGCGCGACCGCGAACAACATTTTGATGTATTCCTTTGTTTTTAAACATCGCCGATTCGATTTTCGATTCGATTTCGATTTTAGAAGCTTAACTGCCGATCCGATTTTCGATCTGATTTTTGATCCGATTTACAACATTAGTTTCAAGCCCATCTACAAGAATAGCTGCACTCCAGTATGTCTTCTCATTCTCTCTGATTTCGCCAAGAAAGGGGATGTCAATGTCATCAAAAGCATCAGAAGCATCCACTTCGCTCACTCTAGCTTTTCCTTTTGTTTCCTTTTGTTTTCCTTTTCCTGGATTTTTGTTTCTACACACAGACTGGAAGTGACCCATCTTTCCACATTGATGGCATTTTGCATCTTTTGCGGGGCAGTCGGCACGTACATGATTCTGCCTTCCACACCACTTGCAGTTTCCTTGCAGATTTTGAGTCTGAGGTGTTTTCTTTGAGAAATTTCCCCTGCTTTTGTGTCTGACATGCTCTACGGATGAGTTTGAACTCTCACTCTCAGGAAAACCTCTCACGACAGGCTTGTTTTGTTTCCTGGCTTCTGCTTGCCTACTCAACTGTACTGCTTTTGTGAGAGTAAGGTCTTCTCTAGACTGCAGTTGATCCGAAAGTGAGTCATCTAGCACTCCAACTACAATTCTGTCTCTTATTAACTCTTCCTTAAGCGTCTTGTAGTCACAGTCCTCAGCAAGTCTGTACAAATCATTGATAAATGTGTCTACACTCTCTCCTGATCTTTGTACTCTTTTGTTGAATTTTGCTCTTTCAACAATGATGTTTTTCCGTACATTGAAGTATTTATTCAACGCCGTTATCACTTCATCATACTTCGCTGATTTCTCTTCTACACCGAGAGATACGATTACGATGATGTCATCCGCACAATCACCCATAGCATACAACAGTGTACTGACCTGTTCCCCGTCGGGTTTGGCCGCCAGGCCCGATGCCGTGCGATAGCGTTCAAATCGTCGTGCCCATTTTGGCCATTGTTCAGCTTGATTTAGTCCTCCTACTTTGTCAAAACTGTCTGGCAATGGTAAACTTGAACTCTCCATTGTTCATCACGACGCTGCCACCATGTAGAATCACTCGGAATAAACAGATAATACAAGGGTAGTAGTACGGTTTGTTGTGTGACTTTACTCCGTTTCACTGTACATGTGTTAGTCTTCAATCAAGTCGTTATAATATTCCCACACCGCCTGCTAATTAAGCAAATATAATTGCCTGAAAGTTGCATGACATTTTTTTTAAAAGTCATCACTGAGTCACGAGTGTTTGGATCATACTGAGTAGAAAGTCAGTATATTACACAAAAATGTAGTTATAGATTTAAAAAATCCATATGCAAAATTATATAAGCTCGATCGTGTGGAAGTATTGTGATGGTCGGATTCTGATGAGACTGATTTTGATGGTCTCAACTTTGTCTTTCAAATTTTATGCACTTCCAGTGTTTATAATTGAAGTATGTATAACTGATTAGACCAAAAGCTTCGGGGTCTATGTTACATTGGTTGTTCTTCTTTTCTGCTTAAAGGACAAGTCCACCCCAACAAAAATTTGATTAGAATAAAAAGAGAAAAATCCAACAAGCATAACACTGAAAATTTCATCAAAATCGGATGCAAAAAAAGAAAGAAAAAATGTTCTGCTGCCAGCTGTCAAGTTACTAATTAAAGGGGTACTCCGGGCCGGCTGAATGTATTTTATATCCATATAGATAGAGTAACATTCACTAAGCGAAACGCTGAAAATATCATGAAAATCTGATAACAGATAACAAAGTTATAATGTATGTTAAGTTAATTTATCAATATTTTGTGGGGTGAAAACGGTTATACGCACCTCGTCATGAATATTAATTAGGTGGGCTGATGATGTCACATCCCCACTTTATTTTTCTTGTGTTAATACATGAAATCGTAACTATTTCATTTTTTTTCCATATGAGTGTCAATGATACTGTATGTCTCCCTGATGATAAGATAATTGATTGAGTTGCAGAAATGAATACCAATTAAATGCATCAAATTGGTTGTCCATCCAACTTTTTTAGTTCTTGAGGAAAAGTATTTGAATAATCATAATTTCATATAATAAAATACAAAAGAAAAAGAGGGGATATGACATCACCGTTTGCTCATCCCCATTGAATATTCATGAAGATGGCACATATATTTTTTTATTCCTTGTCCGATACAATTTTCAGTGTTTTGTTTGTCTCAGTCTGATTTCTGCATTCAAATCATATATTATTTTCAGCCCGGACAGCCCCCTTTAACCCAGAAAGGTAACCCCTAAGTCAGCAGTTTGAAATCTCATGAAAGATTATGATCATTTTTTTCTTTAGAAACTTATGGAAAAAATAAATTTCGCTCGTTTCATCAATCCGGGTGTTCCGGGTTCGAAGATTACGTAATGTCAAACTGCCTAATACCGTAGGCGTAGCAGACGAAATCGTCGAAGTCGAACTGTGGTCTGTGCCCGGGTGACTTTTGGACAAAATTTCTCTATTAATTATCATGATTATGTTTGCAAGCCATGTTTTCCTTGTAACGTGATGACCATTGTTATCTAGCCTAGGTACCGTATGTATCGGAAGGTGTGTTTTTACATGACTTCAGCTAGTGATTTCTGCAGTGTAGACTAAACAGCTCTTGAGTCTTGTGTTTTAAATTATTTTGTGTTGCCCCATCTATTAATATTGGGGTTTGTTGTGCTCGTACATTTCTCTCTCACTCTTCTTCTTAAGTTTAATTCTTAC
Organism: Lytechinus pictus; assembly: GCF_037042905.1. Lineage (NCBI taxonomy): Eukaryota > Metazoa > Echinodermata > Echinoidea > Temnopleuroida > Toxopneustidae > Lytechinus > Lytechinus pictus. The sequence continues at coordinate 28,624,958 of NC_087260.1, forward strand.
TCTTAGTTCTTCTGTGTTCTCTCTGTCCTTTTATTCTTCCGTGTCCCCTCTATCAGGAACTGATTTTTGACAGAAAATTTCGTTTTGTGTTATTTTTTCCGGTTTACTTCCAACAATTGGTCTAACTTGAATAGGCCTAATCATTTTAATCAATGCTAAATCGTCCAATTTAATTACCAACTCGATTATCTATCATTTGGTCTACCATCAGTTCGTCCACAATCCACATGGTTCAGTTGCCATTTCATCCACTCACCATTTCGTGTAATAATCAGTTGGTCCAGTAGCCATTTAGTACATATATAGTGATAGACAGCTGGCAGCCGTCTGTTTCGAGGCGGTATTTTATAGATGGCAAATATAGCGATCTTCAACGCTTATATATAAGCGTCGAAATTTGTAGCCATCTCCTTGTATTAGTCTATAATATACGACGTGTCAAATTGTAGCGAACTAGTTCGCTATTTCCAGATCTCCTCTATATATATATACGAGGGGGAATTGTAGCGAACTAGTTCGCTATTTTCTAGATCTCCTCTATATACAAACGACGAGAAATTGTAGCGAACTAGTTCGCTATTTTTCGGATCTCCTCGATATATACACGAGGGGGAATTGTAGCGAACTAGTTCGCTATTTTCCAGATCTCCTCTAGATACATACTACGGGATTTGTAGCGAACTAGTTCGCTATTTTTCGGATTTCCTCTATATATATATATACGACGGGAAATTGTAGCGAACTAGTTCGCTATTTTCCAGATCTCCTCTATATATATATACGACGGGAAATTGTAGCGAACTAGTTCGCTATTTTTCGGATCTCCTCTATATACGACGGAAAATTGTAGCGAACTAGTTCGCTATTTTTCGGATCTCCTCGATATATACACGAGGGGGAATTGTAGCGAACTAGTTCGCTATTTTCCAGATCTCCTCTAGATACATACTACGGGATTTGTTCGCTATTTTTCAAATTTCCTCTATATATATATACGACGGGAAATTGTAGCGAACTAGTTCGCTATTTCCAGATATCCTCTATATATATATACGAGGGGGAATTGTAGCGAACTAGTTCGCTATTTTCTAGATCTCCTCTATATACAAACGACGGGAAATTGTAGCGAACTAGTTCGCTATTTTTCGGATCTCCTCGATATATACACGAGGGGGAATTGTAGCGAACTAGTTCGCTATTTTCCAGATCTCCTCTAGATACATACTATGGGATTTGTTCGCTATTTTTCAAATTTCCTCTATATATATATACGACGGGAAATTGTAGCGAACTAGTTCGCTATTTCCAGATATCCTCTATATATATATACGAGGGGGAATTGTAGCGAACTAGTTCGCTATTTTCTAGATCTCCTCTATATACAAACGACGGGAAATTGTAGCGAACTAGTTCGCTATTTTTCGGATCTCCTCGATATATACACGAGGGGGAATTGTAGCGAACTAGTTCGCTATTTTCCAGATCTCCTCTAGATACGACGGGAAATTGTAGCGAACTAGTTCGCTATATTTCGGATCTCTTCTTTTGTAGCGAACTAGTTCGCTATTTTTCGGATCTCCTCTTTATATATACGACGGAAAATTGTAGCGAACTAGTTCGCTATTTTTCGGATCTTCTTTATAAAATTTTATACACGAGGAGGAATTGTAGTGAACTAGTTCGCTATTTTTCTAATCTTTATATATACAAGAGACGGAATTGTAGCGAACTAGTTCGCTACAATTCCCCCTCGTGTATATAATTTTATAGAGGAGATCCGAAAAGTAGCGAACTAGTTCGCTATTTTTCTGATCTTTATATATACAAGAGACGGAATTGTAGCGAACGAGTTCGCTACAATTCCCCCTCGTGTATATAATTTTATAGAGGAGATCCGAAAAGTAGCGAACTAGTTCGCTACAAAGCCCGTCGTATGGATATAGAGGAGATCTGGAAAATAGCGAACTAGTTCGCTACAATTCCCCTCGTGTATATATCGAGGAGATCCGAAAAATAGCGAACTAGTTCGCTACAATTTCCCGTCGTTTGTATATAGAGGAGATCTGGAAAATAGCGAACTAGTTCGCTACAATTCCCCCTCGTATATATATATATATATATAGAGGAGATCTGGAAATAGCGAACTAGTTCGCTACAATTTGACACGTCGTATATTATAGACTAATACAAGGAGATGGCTACAAATTTCGACGCTTATATATAAGCGTTGAAGATCGCTATATTTGCCATCTTATTATTTCCCGTTTCGAGGAGTTTTTTAACATTTTTTATTTTTTATTTCTCCTCATACACAGACGGCTCGCTATCGTGCAGCCACCATTAGGGGACTTACAATGCAAAATCCCCCCGTCGGGGCTCTTCAATTTTTGTCTTTAATGAATCAAACTTATGAAAATTACCGCGACCGAAATGCAAATTAATATTCCCTCTTGGCATTAATTGCCAAAAAACGGGGAAAAGCAAGTTAAAAGGAACAAAAACAGTGACTTACCTCGGCTGTCGCGCAACTTCACTGCCCTGTATTATCCGAACTTAATACACATAAACATATGGCCATTGAGTCCCCTGTACAGATCGCGCTAGAACTTCGGTCTCTGTATTTGGTGAGTGAAGCCAACGGAGTTCAGCTGAACAACCAACATAACAGAGACCGAAGCTTTTGGTCTAATATAGTGAGTGATTGTATTACCGACTGGCCTTGTATTACCGAATGCGCGCATATGCATATCATAATGCTCAAAATTTTGCAACATCTTTCCAAAGAGAACTTGAATAGAAAGATGATGAAAAATGGTCAAAAACACATTTTAAAAGTCTGAATATTCTAAAAATAATAAAATATGGTCAAAATAGCTCATCAGATCAGTGATTTTGTTGTTTTCTCAACTTTTCCCATAGAAAACACATGTTCGGTAATACGATACCTTTTTCAAGTGACCAAAATATTTCACATGCCAAGAGGGGTCCAATTGGAAGCTAATATCGTAAAAAGGAAAAATGATTTTGGCAAAATTTTTTACATATTTATATTCTGTAGGTAATTGTGTATTTATGGTGAAAATTTTGTGAATTTTATGAGAATAATGTGTTTGATATGATTGAATTCATGAAAAGTGTTTGGTAATACGATCCACTACCATACCATTTGGTCTTTTGTAAATTAGAATTAGATACATGTACCGTAAGTGTTAATTGGGCAAAATGAATGAAAATTAAAAAAAATATTAGACCAACTGGTTATGAGACGAACTGGTGATTAGACAAAGTGATGATTGGACCAAATGGCTGTAAGAAGAAATGTTGATGGACTGAATGGCATTAGACTAAATGAAGGTAGACCATGTGATCATGGTGATGAGGAAACGAGTTGACAATAGACGAATCAGCAGTTTACCATTTTTTTCCACTGTATAGATTAATAGACAATTAAAATCCATCTTATAAAATGAGCCTAGTTATATCATACTTGGAGTGAGTAGACTATAAACAAGATAAAGTTTTTAAATACTTTCCTTCTACAGTAGGCCTAATAGGCTATAAGGTTTATTGCTAATCAGAGCAATGCATTATGGGATCGAAAAGGGGGCAATCAAGCTAGCTCCGCGCACGCTCACTACGGACAGTCCCTATGCGCTTGCACAGAGCTAGCTAACGGCCCCCTTTTCGATCCCATGATGCATTGCGGTTCTGATTAGCAATAAACCTTATGGAGGAGGTGTAGTGAAACAGCAAAACAGAGATTGAAGATTTTGGTCTAACTTGGATCATCTTGCTACAATAACCTCCATGTTTAAAAACTCTCAAAAAAAACCCACAGATATTGCAGATGTCAGCTGTGTAGGAAGGGAAAGAAAAAAAAATGATTTGGGATGGATATCATGTGCCAAATAATCATATTCATAAGATCAACTTAATCAAGAGAAAATAAAGCCAAATTATTATGCCTAGCCTATATAAGATTCGCCAGAACAAGTAAATATGTAGTCGAGTTTCTTGTTTTTAATGTGAAATTCACTTTTTGGAATTCAAATTCTGCTGTTCGGACACAGCAGCATAGAGCTTTAACCAGACGCCTTTCATCACCCGACCACAAGCAATTGACAGCAGAATCAGGTCTTCTAAAGTCTTTATGTATACCTATTCCATAAGACTAGTGGTGGATCCAGGGGGGAAGGCACATCTGGCCCATGCCCCCCCCCCCCTTTGAGAGCCATAATCAAAATTAATTATTTCCTTTTTACCCAACTGTGCCCCCCCCCTCTTTTGAAAGTGTGCGCTTTTTTTTTTGCTTGTCAAATTTTCATAAAAAAATCCTGGATCCGTCCCTGCATAAGACTATATACCGTATATTTTTGCCTTTTACCTCCTCTTTGCTTTCTATTTTACCCCCTTATTTTAGATTGGATTCTATAAAGATTTTTACCAATTTGAGGACTGCTTGGTATATTTGTTTCAGCAGAAAATAAGCAAAAACTTGTCCAAATATTGCCAAACCCTTTTTCACCACACAGGGTTACCAAGGACAAGGCAAGGTCACATTGGATGAATGATCGTATCTATCTGTTTGATGTGCGACAGTCTTCACAGATCACTCCTTTCACTGACTATGAATACAATTTATGAAAGCAGCAAATTGAACTTGAAGGTGAGCCATTCTTAGACCTGTATTATAGAAAATATGATTGGATTTCATCTGATGAAAACTGGGATAATAAAAAGAAAACGCTTCACTCAGAAATTCCTTCGGGCAGTTTTTTATAGTCCTACAAGTTGATGCATGTGGCTTACACCTGAAGCCCCAAGACATTAGTGCAATTTTGGAATGTTCAATGCCGAGAAAACTTCATCTTAAATAAAAATTCTGTTTTTTCATAGAAAATTTTCATAGGGAGAACACAAAATCCATTTTGCCAAGGTAAATTAAATAATAATATAGGTATATTTACCCAGGGAAGCCGCTTCAGTTCTGAAAACTGTTCTCCCAGCGGGCCCTGCTATTATTATTACCCCGGCTTTAGCTGGGCTGCCTAGGCGCTCAAAGCATTCAAGGAATTTCTTCCTACCGGGTACCCATTCACCTCACCTGGGTTGAGTGCAGCACAGTGTGGATAAATTTCTTGCTGAAGGAATGAAGTTAAGAACCAAAACAGACTTTCCATTTAGACTTACTGGTGATCGGAACATCACTATCCCTAAATATTGATCACAAAAGAGAATTTTTGCAATTTGAAAATTGAGACATATATGACTGTAAATCTCAAGCAGGTATTTTTTTCAATTTATTATGGAAAATACAATCAATTTATGTATGAATTCTATGTTACACCATCAGATCACAGTTTTAAAGGAAGGATACTGCAAACCCACCAAAAATAACGAAGATGGAGAGCCTTGTTTCCATGCCGAAGGGAGCATTACACTGGTTGAGACGGAGGCACATAAAGTTCTTGTCGATACTGGAGGACCATGGGATAAACCATACCTCATTGATGGTGAGATACTGTAGATTCTAAATATCATAAAAACATCTTTCATAAGAGAAGTGTTTAATACTTGTCTTACCTCTAATAATATGTTTTCCTTTAACTGCATAAGGTATTTCCCTCTATGACACTGGTAATTCCATTTCAAACTTGATCGAAATTGGAATTCCATTTTTGTTCTAAAATAGAAAATGTATTGGCCTACAACCAAAACATTAATTTTGTTTTGCAAAGGTAAATTCAATAAATTCCACAGATTTTCTGTTCTGACTTACAGGTAAATGGGAAATCAATGCCCTTTTATAGTTTTAGTATAGTAGGCCTATATAATAGAATTTACTGTTGTATCATAGTTTTTGCTTAATTGCTCTTATTCCAGTGGCTAAGTTAAACTCACTTTATTAGCTAGCACATTGTAAATGTAATAAAAATGTGTATTTTAATTAGGATTTTATAGTTTCTGATTTAATAATTGACTGTATGTTAACCCATTGAAATAAAAAAGCTTGTTACAGTTACCACTCATTCCAAGTAGTCACCAGATAAAAAAAACTGTAGTATTGGAAAGAAATTGAAATTTGGGATATTGTGATTTGTCATGTTGATTGATGTTGAGAGACATGGGACCTTCAACACAAAGCGTAGAGATTGATTATGTCATTGATTTGTATGCTTGATTGCATATAATGATTAGTTCTACAATGAAGCCTTAAGCTTTGTGTTGCGTGGAACTGGTTTAAATCATTACCAATTGGATAGCACACCTGTGAATTCACTGTGTTTCTTCATACTATAAAACGCCCTTTCACTATGCAGTTATCTTATTTTCATCTATAATATTTCTAATACAATACTGAATAACAACTGCTTATATGATTCTTATTTTCTTGATTTTTTTTTCACATCAGATTGTCATATTCTTGTTTATAAATAGCTTTTAAAGAACTAGGTCTCGGTCTGGAGGAAGTAGACTATGTCATTGGAACACATGGTCACTCTGATCATATTGGCAACCTGAACTTGTTTCCTGGTGCGACACATATTGTTGGATGGGATGTGTGTAAAAGAGATCTGTACACCAGTCATTCATTTTCAGATGTGAGTACAATGATGATGATAGATGATGATGATGACGATGACGACGGTAGTGGTGGTGATGATGATGATGATGGTGACGGTACATGATGATAATGATGACAACGACAACCACGATGGTGGTGGTGATGGTGATGATGACGCATGGTGATGATGATGATGATGACATTGGATTTGTACTTGAAATCATGTTTTTACAGCAATATTGGCTCTGACACTGAAATTTTCATATATAATGTTGGGTAATTTTGTAATTGTGTACCTGAGTGTCGCAAATTTGGTCTCAAAAGTTCTGCGAGACTTGAATGAAATAGTCATAAAATGAAGAAGAATTCTATCGATAATAATGAAGGACAAGTCGAAGAGGGTTAGCATATTTCCAAGATCTATGGCAATGCTTCACACAAAGGAATATCAAAGTAATTTAAAATTCAAATGAGATTGTCCAATATTCTGCTATAAAGGAGCTGGGATCTTGATAAATATTCATCTTTTCGGAGGACCAAGGAAGAAAAAAAAAAATTTGTGTGAAGCTATGCCATAGCATCTGGAGATATGCTTACCCTCTAAAGACTTGTACAAGATGATACGTAATAGAATAATTAATATGAAATCTAATGGATCAACTGTTTCTTTTCCTATAAAGGGCAAGCCATACCTGATAAACTCTGAATTGGTTGTCATGCCAACACCTGGTCACACCCATCATGACGTCAGTCTTGTTGTGCACGACGGAGAAAAGAAAATAGTGATTGCAGGTTTGTGGTTTCTTCACTTTGGGGTTTAGGTGGTTTTTTGTCTCACCTGCATAGCAGAGTGAGACTATAGGCGCCGCTTTTCCGACGGCGGCGGCGACGGCGACGGCGGCGGCGACGGCGGCGGCGGCGGCGGCGGCGGCGTCAACACCAAATCTTAACCTGAGGTTAAGTTTTTGAAATGACAGCATAACTTAGAAAGTATATGGACCTAGTTCATGAAACTTGGCCATAAGGTTAATCAAGTATTACTGAACATCCTGCCTGAGTTTCATGTCACATGACCAAGGTCAAAGGTCATTTAGGGTCAATGAACTTAGACCATGTTGGGGGAATCAACATCAAAATCTTAACCTAAGGTTAAGTTTTTGAAATGTCATCATAACTTAGAAAATATATGGACCTAGTTCATGAAACTTATACATAAGGTTAATCAAGTATCACTGAACATCCTGCATGAGTTTCACATCACATGACCAAGGTCAAAGGTCATTTAGGGTCAATGAACTTTGGCCGAATTGGGGGTATCTGTTGAATTACCATCATAACTTTGAAAGTTTATGGATCTGATTCATGAAACTTGGACATAATAGTAATCAAGTATTACTGAACATCCTGTGCAAGTTTCAGGTCACATGATCAAGGTCAAAGGTCATTTAGGGTCAATGAACTTTGACCGAATTGGGGGTATCTGTTGAATTACCATCATAAATTTGAAAGTGTGTTGGTCTAGTTCATAAAACTTGGACATAATAGTAATCAAGTATCACTGAACATCCTGTGCGAGTTTCAGGTCACATGATCAAGGTCAAAGGTCATGTAAGGTCAAAGAACTTTGGCCACGTTGGGGGTATTTGTTGAATTGCCATCATATCTCTATAAGTGTATTGGTCTAGTTCATAAAACGTGGAAATAAGAGTAACCAAGTATCACTGAACATCTTGTGCGAGTTATAGTAGTTTTCAAAATCTGCACTGCTGCTATATTGAATCGCGTGATGCAGGTGAGACGGCCAGAGGCATTCCACTTGTTATTATTAAACAGTTGAATTCTCTCTTGTTCACAAACAATTTCTTGAATTTTAATCAGTATTGCTAAATAATAATTCTTCAAGAGACTATGAAATCAAAGCTCTTGGCTTCAAGATAATTAGAATTGACAATACATGCAAGTATAAAAATGATAATGAATGTTATTTATAGGCATTAATTATTGTGCAGTTTGTCAAGAAAAGTAGTCTATTCCAAGGCACACTATTATTACATGTATTACCTCAAATTGAGCTCAGGCTGCGGCTTGGCACATTCATGGAATTAATTGTAACGGGGGACCATTTATTTTACATGTGTTGAGTGCAGCACAGAGTAGATACAAACATTTTTTTTTGGGGGGGGGGATGAAATTTACAGTGCTATACTTGTTTGATTTGACTCTGTTTAAAACATATTGTAATAATTAATATTTTATTGGAGTGGGCTTTGTCTATATATGTACATGTACTTTGTGCATTACAATTTTTTCTAGACCCATCACTGGATATCGTGGAAGCGCCGTGGTGTAGCGGTTCTGACTCTCGCCTTGTAATCAGAGGGTCGTGTGTTCGAATCCCACCATGGCCTAGCCCTTTGGCAAGGCGTCAATCCACACATTGCCACTCTCACCCAGGTGCTAATTGAGTACCGGTAGGAAACAACCGTCATTGTGGTTGGTTTAGCAAGTGTGCGCCTAACAGGCTGCTTGAAATGCTATGAATCCAGTGACCGGGTAATAATAATTGTGAAGTGCTTTGAACAGTCGTAGATTGATAAAGCGCTATATAAATGCCAATTATTATCTAATCGTTAAACTCTCTGAATTGGCAATGTGATGAAACATCAAATTCGCTGTTTAAAATGAAAATTGGTAACTTTCCATTAAAGGGGAATGAAACCTTTGGAACTAGGGGGCTTGTGTGGAAACACAAAAATCAAAGTATAAGATCAAAGAAAGTTTGAAAAAATCAGACAAATAATGAGAAAGTTAGGAGCATTTGAATATTGGGATCTCTTGAGATCCTCCTATTGGCAATGCGACAAAGATGTGTGATGTGACATGTGAACAACTTTCCCTTTGATGGACTATAAAATACCCCAAAATGTCTCTTTTTGCTCTTATGGTAATACAAACTCTTTATCCATAATGTATTCTTTTAAAATCTGTACTTCATGCCCTCCTATAGAAAGAATACATGATCTACTGATAGATGTGATAAAAGAGGGAGTTTAAGTGAAATATATACAAAAGTAAAGGGAAAGTTGTTCACATGTCACATCACACATGTCACATTGCCAATGGGAGGATCTATATTTTTACAATAATGATCTAAAGTTCAAATGCTCATAACTTTCTGATTATTCATTCAATTTTTCTCAAACTTTCATTGATCTGTTTCTTTGATTTTTCTGTTTTCGCACAAACTATCTTGTTTCAAAGTTTCATTTTCCTTTAAACTGTGCAATAATTCTGTTGACTCATAATTATGAAAATGTATGAAAATGAATAAAAAGTTATTGATGGTTGCCATTGCCAATGTGAAGAGCAAAAAACAGATTAATTTTGAAGTTGTATACATCTTTAATGTTTTTTGTTGTTCTATCAATCACAGGAGATCTCTTTGAGAGTGAGAATGACATTGATGATCCTTCATTATGGAGAGACTGCAGTGAAGATCCAAAGACACAAGAAATCAATAGAAGGAAGATCATAGATATGGCAGATATCATTGTACCAGGGCATGGACCAGCGTTTCAGGTCAAGATGAGCTATAGGACTAAACTGGAAGCAAATGATTTGCCATGATCACAAGGCAGATATCGTGTAAGGGATTGGACAAGCGCTTCGGGTCACAGACTTTGCAGATATCATCGTACCAAGACATGAACCAGCGTTTCAGGTCTCAGACATGGCAGATATCATTGTACTAGACATGAACCAGCGTTTCAGGTCTCAGACATGAAATATATCATCATACCAGACATGAACCAGCGTTTCAGGTCACAGGCATGAAAGATATCATCGTACCAGGCATGAACCATCGTTTCCGATTGCAGACATGACAGATATCGTCGTAGCAGACATTTTCAGCGTTTCAGGTCGCAGACATGGCAGATATCATTGTACTAGAGATGAACCGGCCTTTCAGGTCACAGACATGGCAGATATTGCTGTACCAACAGATGGATTACTGTTTTGAGTTCAAGGAGAGCTACAGGACTGAAGAAAGATCTTTGACATGGCATATATCATTGTACCAGGACATTGACCAGCGTTTCAGGTCAAGAAGAGCTTCAGAACCAAAGAAAGATCATGAATAGTGTAGATATCATAGTACCAGGACATGGACCAATGTATATGACAGTTGTCATCGTATCGGGGCATGGACCAGCATTTCAGGTCAAGGAGAGCTATCGGACTTAGCTAAAAGCAGGTATGCATTATGCATTAAAGACATTGGAGTTCTCATAGTGCTGAATTGAGATCTTAATGAGATGTGAAACTTAAAATCAATAAAACCTAAAGGAAGAATATGATTTACCATTCTGACTCTATAAGAGGATTTTCATACATTGCAACTGATTGGTACAGATTATATTACAAACCATTTCAAACACAATAGAGAATATTCTAGCACCTCTCAAATGTTTTCCAAAAGTTTGCGAAGGACTTAAATGTAAAAAAAAGGAGGTTATACATTGGCCTCTGTCTGGCAAAGCTGTGCTAAGCATGTACTTTGTTTGTTTGCAGGAGACCCTTTTCATTCACAAGCAGGTTCAAATTTTTTAAAGTCATTAATATCATTGGAAAGTTGTCATTTTGTGAATTAACATATAAGTTTTTCTTCTTAGCCAGTTGCATCCTCAGGTTTTACTTTAATTCTGAGTTAATGACTTGTTCCTAGTGACATCAGATATTGAATAGTTTTATATTTTAGAGCTTTTTCTGCCTGGGTTCAACCTTCTCTGTGATAAATTACTTTTATGTACGGGACTACTAGTAAACCAATGAGGCAAATCAAAATCCAAGTTAAATTGAAAGCAAGAAGTGAAGAGGAGTATGTTTTTTAAACATGAATTTGTCGTGTTGGTGCAAGAATGCCCTTAAAACCACACTTTCCCACCTGGCATGCATGCAGAAACGCCTTTCGCAGCGCGCATTAGTGCATTGCGTAAGGGTGTTTCTGCACCTAACGCGAAAATGTTTTGCAAAGGGTACTCTTGCATGGACATGAAGAATTGTCACTCTCACATTATTATTATGGAAGACTTCAGCTTATCATTGATTCATGTGCAATATTCATGAAACTGTTCATTTAAATACTTAATTATTTTTTCATGATAGTTATTGTTTTGGTATGTTGTAAGTTTATCGAATTCCTATTTGTTTCAAATATATACTAGCAACATAAAATACTTTGCAGTTGCCCGGTTAAGACTTGAAGTGTAAAGTGAGATTTTTTTTCCATTTAATAAGTTGGCCTATGAAATTCATAGTAAAGATATTTATGAAGAGCTCACCTAATAATGAAAAAAAAAACATATCAAAGGACCAAGAATAGTCAAATAGGTCAAGAAGATATCTTATTTTTCATTACGACATATTGAAAAACACCACCCTGTCTGTTTAAATAAGATTGCTGGATTGGTCTATACAAATTTCAACTCTTGTGGAAAACCATTTTTCTTGTACATTAATTTACCCCCAAAAGTTGTAGTCAAGACCCAAGACAGCTTATGAATATGGTAGTATATTGTTATATTCCCCAGAAAAGGAAAAAATGATTCGACAAGTCAATATTTAAAAAAAAAAGATGACAAATTCTTTGTTTGGGCATGTATTGTGCTTGCTCAGAATAATATTTAATTCTCATCATCATATATTATGTCTTTTAATAAAAAGATAAGAACTTTCTTATCGGTCAGATTTTAAAACTTTCGTGAAATTGCTTTTCTTCTCTACAGTGCGTATAAAAAAAACGGGACAGTTTTGAAAGGTCTATAAAAAAATTGTTTCAAATTATGATATCTATATTTTTATGTTAATAAATGCTCTGAAATCTTATCTTTGAAATGCCATTTAAATTAATAAATTTTGTTCATGCTTGAGCGAACATGGGACATTTTTGTCGGGGATCAAAAAGAGGCTTACGCCAGAAGGGCAGAAATGAGAAATTTGATGATCAGACTTCTTGCTAATCAGCAGACTTCCTTTTAACCTTTTCATTATCTTTGCCATGATTTTTTAATTATGCTGTCCAATTTCATTTACAAATTTATTTACTTACTTGAATTATTTTGTTTTTTCATTAAAACTTCTTTAACCTTTGAATTTTCCTTCATAAAGAAAAGACTTTTTGTCAACCCAATTGCAAGAAGATTTGCATTATCATTTGGGAGAACTTGTAATTATTCAAATCGTATTTTATTATGTGAAACAAATTATGTTATGGTACCTTTAATAAATATGAATCCTATTTGCAAGGGGTTATTGATTCCTTGACCAAGTTTCGGTTGAAAAAAAATTGTTTTTGCTTAAAGAAGGAATCTCGAAAGCTAAATGAGAGCATATTAAAAAGAAACAACAACAGAACAATTCAAGCAAATAAACAGATTTGAATATGAATTTTGACCGTATAATTCGAAAATTATGGCAAAGATAATGAAAAGGTTAAGAGGAAGTCTGCTGATTAGCAAGAAGTCCGATCATCATATTTATCAGTTTATGCCATTTTGGCCCAAGCATCGGCATTTGAAAGATAAGACTTCAGAGCACATATTAACACCCAAATATAGACATCATAATTTGAAACAAAAATGTTATAGACTTGTCAAATCTTTCCCGTTTTTTTTTATACGCACTGTATAGCATTATTTTACTCTGGGATTGAATAGACCTACTTAAGTGATTCGCATTTATGAACACATGAGTCGGACGTATCATCCAACAAAGTCGTTTTTATCCAATATTTAGCATAGTATCAGTGCTTTCCAGTCAAAATCAAGGAAAGTTGTCAGATTTGACAGCTTGTCTGATGACAAACGTTGATGAAATTCTTTCAAGGTCTTTCATCAACCTGTTTTAATGAATGAACTACAATACTACAAATCCAATTTGGATGTTACTTGTTGAGCTATGTCTGATAAACCTCTGGCAATATTTCAGGTTGTCAAGAACAACTTTTAAGAAAATTAGCATCCACTTTAATTTATTCGTTAACGGGTCAATTCTATTGAAACCTCTCCTTGGTCTTATTGTACAGTATAGCACCTTGAGAGGGAGGGTTCAAGTCGAGTCCAGGGCCCCGTTTTACAAAGAGTTACGTTTGATCCAATCGATTGTAACCCTATAGAAATCCATCAGTGTCATAATTTTTTTCTACAGGAAGTTCGCAAAATGTCCTTTGTAAACAAAGGAGAACATCAAATTGTTAAGAAATCAATGAATTTATGGATATACATTCATATCTAGAAATTTTTTTGAACAAACATGCATTTTTACATGTTGACTTTTTACATGTTGACTTAGCTGGCTTTCCATAGTTGCGATTGATCAGATCAATCGCAACTCTTTGTAAGACGGGGCCCCTTGGCAGCAGCACAAGAAGAAGGGGAGGGGAAATGGTGCTTTTTTTTTTTCAAGCAAGAAAAAGTAGAAAGGGAAAAAAGAAAGAAGGCGATTAGAAAGTGTGTTAGGTCATATAACAATAAAGTGCATCCTACAAAAAAGGAAACCATGATTCTCATTTTGTTTTACACCCGAGGCAAATAATATTTCAAAAATCATCTTTATAATTCCCAACATGCATTTTGATATACATGTACCCCTATTTCTTTTTTCTTTGAGAAAAAAAAATGAGGTAAGCCTGCATGCCCACCATCCCCCCACCCCCCAACAATCAAAATACCCTCCTGCCATCCTGAATTAGATGAATAAAGTGGGGAAAAGGTCAACAAAAATATGGGTCTATTAACCCCTCACCCTCCTATCCAACATGCAATGTAAACAATACAGCCCATCGTCTTATTCATGCTTTTGTCACATCTCACTTAGATAACTAATTCCCTTCTTTTTGGTTTTTCCACAAAAATGACCTCAAAGCTCCAGCGCATCCAAAACACTGCGACTCATCTTGTTTCCTGTGTCCCTCGTTCTTCCCACATTACTCCTGTGCTTTGTAAACTCCATTGGCTTCTTATTACTTCTCGTATCACCTACAAAATTCTTCTTGCTTTCAAGTCATATGGTCTAGCTCCTTCATACCTTTCTGGGCCCCGTTGCATGAAAGTAACCATTATGGTAAATTTGCCATCCAATGGTAACTACCATGGAAACGCTGATCAACAGCCAATCAAACTAAAGGATTCCATAAAAGTTACCATTGGATGGTAAAGTTACCATAGTAGTACCTTTTATGCAACGGGCCCCAAACTTCTTCCTCGATATCAGCCTGTTCGAGGTCTACGTTCTGCTTGAATCTCTCCTTTCTCGATCTTGTACTTCTTACAAACAATACAGTCAACATTATTTCTCTTATGCAACTTCATTTCTTTGGAACAATCTCCCCTATTCGCAATGCTAACTGTTAATACATTTAAAGTTATGCTTGAAACTCATCTTTTTAAATCTTAAATTGATCAATCTTTGTTGGCCAATTTTATTGGTATTCCTTATTTATGATCTCCTGAGGACTAGTTGTAATTTGTAATATTAGTTTTTGATACATTTTGTAGTGCAAAGTATTTCTATTGATTTTTCACTTATTTCCTTTCTCTTAACCGCTTAGAGGCAATTTGCGGTATATAAAATTATTATTATTATTATTAATACCAAAAACACTGAGCAATCATGATTTTCTTTTGCATAACAAATTCACTTGTTTATTAGAGCATACATTGCTTAAATTGAAATTGAAAAACACATCACGTATAGGTCAGACGTTGGATACGGGTACATTTATACTTGGCTTTGCAAATGAAACTCCATATTCCACTTAACACATTGAAGTATTGCTGCATCTTTTTTTAAACAATAGGTGTTATATTCAACAACCACAAATATGCTGAACTTCAAAAAGAAAACTGAACCTTTAATGGAGATGTACAACTTTTACTTTAGAAATGATACCTCTTTGAATTTTGGGGTGATTTAAAACAGGTAAAGTCTGACTAAATACACACAAAACATTCAACATGTACATGTAAAATGCTTGATTGATATACATGTACACTTTTATTGCAGCACATGTCCAACGAGCATGACGCATTATGAACCCACTAGCAAGTGTGCTTTTAGTCAGACCTTTGTGAATTTGTGAAAAAGCATCCCCCCAGATTGAAATAAGCGAACACCAGGTGCAGATCCAGGGGTAGGGGGCACAGGGGGTACGTGCCCCCCCCCCCCTTTTGAGAAGCAAAATTAAAATTTTGTAATGTAAAAAAGCCATTAAAACAGAGGTGTTCCCCCTCTTTTGAAATTGAAGACCTTTTTTTGCTTGTCAAATTTTTTCGGGTACGAAATACCCTTAATTTGTGGTTGAAAACCTTTCTTCTTTGGGGGGGGGGGGGCTTGTCAAAATTTTCCTCCGAAAAATTTGCCCCCCCCCCCATTGGAAAATCCTGGATCCGCCCCTGGTGAACACTGAGTTTTTTTAGTAAGACTGTCTTGACTGAGAAAAAGTCTTGCTAACTTTGTGCAAATGTTTTTACAAATAGTACATGTAGCACTCGAGGAATATACAACTCAAAATGTATGAAATTTAACCTATAAAAAAACTGACATACACCGATTTTTCAAAGAGTTGCTTTTCTCACAGACATCACTGCTGAAGATGTGCAATAACATTCCCATAGATTAAAATTTCTATTGAGACTGTATGCTTTAAAGAACAAAAAAATAATTCTGGCAAAGAGAGTAACTTGTGGAGGGAACTATCTTTATGTGATTGGGAAGTTTTTCAGTTGTCATTATCCGACAATTATACAGTCAGACACCTAGATGTTTTCTCATCGACCAATCAAAATAAAGGAAAGTGACCCAACAACATGTCACATGACAAATGATGATAAAGAGCTTTCAGAATTATGTGTTATTGACCTAAAATGGGCAACTAGTACTAATATTGCCCAGGGGGAGGCACTTCTATTGACGAGTGGATAAAAGGCGCGACCAAAGTAACACGTAAAAAGGATCTCTTTTTTCAAGATTGGGCATGTTATGTACGTAATATTATAAGAATGTTAAAAACAATAAAATCCTGAAAAAAAAGGGTATATATTTCGCGAGGAAAGCTACATGTTTACGGTCAAATTTGCAAGGGTAAAAAAAAGACTATAATGCTTTATATTAAAAGGATGTACTTTTTGCCTGAACACTACATGTTTAGAGTCTGATTTGAGCAAGGTTTTGGAGGTGGGGCGGTACTAAACCCAATGTAGGAAAAGGTAAAGCTGACGTCCGTGTCATAACAATTAAAATATCGCTGTACTTGTTTAAGGGTTCAATTCAGGGAATATTTGTCAAGGGTACCGTTTTGTTTCCAATACTTGTTAAGGGTAGGCTTTCACACGTCAATACTTGCTAAGGGGTGCATTTTCAGAATATGGAAAATACCTGTTTAGGGTGCTTTTCAAAATCCCATGGTCGCGCCTGGTATCCACTCATCAATGGAAGTGCCCCCCCCCAGTACTACTGTCAAATTCAATTCATATGAAATCGTTGCAAGAAATTATCCGCTTCACTCTTGAACGAACAAAAGTTGCAAATAGCTGCAGTTTCTCTGGCATGTCAAGTTACCAAAAATTCACAGAGCAGATTTTTTATTTAAAGTATCCCATAGTCAAATGTTTCACTGTTTATTATCAAACACAAATAATTAAACATTTTGAATAGACATCAATAATTAATATAACACATCCAAAAATTTCACTTTCAAGAAAATTCTATCATACTACACATATATTTCATATAACTTGCAAACAATTTTAACTTTTGATAGTCTTCTTTTTTCTTCTTTTTGAGAATTATCACAACAAATATAACAAATATAACAAAATAGGGGTTATCTGTTTGGACAGCATAAGGTTAAAGCACTTTGACATGATCATATTTCCTTTAAAAAATATGTACATATATAGGAAAGCTATTATGGTTACATATATTACACTGCCATATACACTACGTGGTGTTAATGAGTGAAGTGCTCAAGCCTTGTGAAGCTCAACACCAATAACACTACGCTAAGCCCCACTTGGGTGCTCTATACACATTTACCAAATAAACTGTAGCATCTAAAATAACAATGCATAATTAGACACTAACACATCCTTGCGTTGGTATAAGGTGTTGATTTTGAACCTGATATGACAGGTTTTATGCATGCTTTCAATTAAAATTGCTGGTGTTAGATTATTTTGACAGCTAACACTACATTTTCATTAATAAATGGATTAATTTGAAACCCAGTAATATA
This sequence comes from Lytechinus pictus, assembly GCF_037042905.1. NCBI lineage: Eukaryota > Metazoa > Echinodermata > Echinoidea > Temnopleuroida > Toxopneustidae > Lytechinus > Lytechinus pictus. The sequence goes on from NC_087260.1 coordinate 28,642,816, forward strand.
TTTCAATTTAAAACTGGATTAATTTGACACCCAACACTACATCTTGAAGTAGAAGTATACACAAAGTGTCAATAGTCTGACATTTAGAGTCGTTGGTGTTGAGCTGATCACTTTAACACAAACACTTAACACCATACTGATTTCTACATCATGCTAAGCTACAGGAAGCTACACCTATAGCACTTCTACACTTACAAATGCAAATATTAGTACGCTACACTGAATTTCATTACATATTCTCATACACATAATTGGCACTCTACTGGCAAAGCTAAAGCTCCTCTAATAAAGATTACAACTCTTCAGCTGACTATATTAACAGCACAGGTCCAGGTAAGAGATCTCAACATGAGCACTCTTGTTTTAAATTAATGCCATATTCTGAAGAAAAGTTTCTTTAAGAGCTCTCGATTATGGTACCTTTGCCTTAATCAAAACTTTATTTATTTCATATTCTCTGCTGGTTGGGCTCACTTCAGCCAAAGTGGGAGCTCTTCTAAATAACCATGGCAACAGAGCTCAGGAGCAAAAAAAAAAAGTTTCCATGAAAGTTACCATAAAGGAAGAGTTACAATGAAAATAAGTGTTTATGAAATGGACCCCTACTTGATGGAAATTGAACTAAAGAGAGGTAAAAAGATAAATCTTGTCTCAAGGGCATAGGCTGGTTTGAGCATGGGAAGGTGCACATCTTGGAAAGGTGGAACTAATGTTGGAAAATCAGCTGTTGAAAGCAGAAGGGGTAAAATTTTTGTTTTGCTTCCCAGTGTCGGAGCTCCCGGTGCACCCCCCCCCCCCGCCTTTGTGTCTGAATCCTGTTTCATAAAGACTTTTGATAATAATAAAAACATAATTTCTATAACAATCAAATCTAATGATTTCAGTAGCTTAAAACTGTTATTGCAAATTTGTTATTATATCAAGTTTTATGAAATGGGCCCCTTGATTTAAAGTTGCTTTGATTAATACAACTTTATCTGTAGAGTTACTGTCATTGTCATTCTATGACGTGTAAAAACAAGCCATCAGTACTCGTTTTATGCTCTAACATGATTTCTCAAAATATGCCTGATATATTGCACAGGAAGATATGCCCATATAAAATAAATGTTTCACTGAACATGTTTATGCATGGTCACATACAGAGAAGGTATCACAGCCGCATCTCTTAATACGCTTTGAAAAATAACCTTGTACCATATTGCATAATGTATTCCCACATAGAATACACAAATCAAATGATATGAGTCTTAACATGGGAAAGTATGAGCAGTTGTTTTTGTTGTCATACATTTTGAAAATGTTTAATGTATTTGTACTCACTTTGTAATTATACCATTCTGAACGTGTTGTCATAATAATACTATGCTCTGATAAATATAATGTACTATATAGCATATCTATACATCTAGATAATCATAATAACTCAATAAATTTCTGTTCATGCAAATCAAACAATTAACTCATCACTACTTCTCCATTTACAAGTACTTGGTTGCATAAATATTGATAAGAAAGAATCATTACAAGGTGTACAAGAAAAATACAAAATATAATCAATTTCATAATTATGTACTCTTCACTATGAAAAAAAAATCAACTTAAAAATAATTTGTGCTAACATAATCAATGAAATCAAATTTAAAATGAATTGTATAAACACCCCTTCTCTAAAACGTAAGGAATATGAACAAAAAAATGTGGTATAAGGATCTTGCATAAGAAGGACTATAATAAAGCCAGGAAAACTTTTCATCACAGGAAAAAAATAAGTGGGAACAACTTAAGTGGGGAAAAATAAACCATTAACAGGCTCTTTTTACCAAACAGAAAAAGAGATGCACCATGGGAAAAATTGCAAATATGAACACAAACCCTCTTTCATGAAACTTGACATCAATGTTTCATTCCCTATAAATCAAATGCTGTGATTTCAAAAGCTTGATAACAGGTATTTTGAAAAAAAAAGACGTATTCAGTCATGATACGAATGAAAAAGAATTTCAAACAATGCCACTGCAAAACACTGACCACTATGCGACAGAAATGTGAATGCCTAAAGATTGTCCAATTACCTTTAATTAATTAAGCATGATTTGACATATTTTGATTTTTAAATGTGACATCAACTCTGGGGACCTTTACAAGAAAGGCCTACAAGAAAGGAATTGTAGGATATGTTAAGGCCACCGCACACCTTACGACTGTTCGCGATCCGATTTTGGAACAAATCGCATTTTGCTCTTTCTCTGAAAATGTGAATGGTACATATCATTTTATTTGAGGTTAAAATTAATTGAAAGAATATTAATATAACCATTTTGAAAGATTGCAAGCCTTTATTTTGGAGTAAAGGCCAAATTAGTTTCAAATCGTAGGCAATCGTACGACTGCTATGACGTCATTAAGACTAGATATTAAATTCGCTTTTATTCTATTAATAGCATAGTCACAGATTTGAACATAGGTATTCGTACGATGATTTAGAACATTACGCAGTAAGATATTCCAAGTCTCAATATTAGCATCGAATTCTACTACATTTTATTCTGAAATCGGGTAACAGACCAATCATAAGGTGTGCGGTCGCCTTTAGTCAACAAAGACTGTTTCATCCAACAGTTACCATAGTAACAAACACCTGACGTATATGTATTACTATCAAGTCTGATTATACTATGCATCTCTATATCTTCCTCGTTTATTCCAGCTTACCAAAAGTCAGTGGGTTCACTTGAAACCCATCTGACTGGCATGCAGAAGGCAAGACTTAACAAATACCAGTTACAAATTTATCATACCATTATGTTTGTGTTTGAGGTCATTAACCCCATAGCAATAGTAATAATCCAACCAGTGCTGAGGCATATCATTATATGGTATCTTTACCATACCCAAGTAGGACGGGGTGGTTGCAAACATAAGGGCAACTACATGTATTCCCATTCATTACCAGGGGAGTATTTCATGAAGTGAAATGTCAGTGATTTCCACTAACTAATTAGCTCTCAGCCAATCAGATGCAAGGATTTCTAGTAGCTTATAACACCTGTCTGTGGTAATCACTTTTTTTTTTTCATGAAACACTGGTTTTAACATAAGATGTGATAACAGGTAATGTAATGTTACCTGATATCACAACCCTCATCTTCATCCTCTTCAAATAGGATTGAATCATTGGTCCGGGGGCCGTTTCATAAAGCTGTTCGTAAGTTAAGAGTGACTTTAAGAACAACAGGTGAATCTTTCTTACGCGCAAGACCATCACCAATTCAATATACCATTTACCACAGGAAGGGATCACCAGTCGTTCTTTAAGTCGCTCGTAACTTACGAACAGCTTTATGAAACATCCACCAGGTATTCTGAAGTCCGGCTTACATTAGGCCGTTGTCTACCTGTGTGCTGGTATTATGAAAGGCCGGAAATGTCAAAAATTTAGTAACATTGAATCTTTCTTATGATCATTCTGCTGTTCACTATGTAATCGTGGGGAAAAACTAATTCAGTTATAATTCTCAGACAGCTGTGAGTGACCTGAGTAAAAGATGAGCTGATAATCGAGCCTGTACTGTTGGAGATTTGTGTCACAAGTGGCTATCCATAGTTAAACCACAACTTCAGACCAGAGTTTGAATGAAACCAGAGTTCAGAACACGGGCCCATGAATCTAACAACTAATCCAACGTGGGCTGCAGCAATCTGAGTCTACTACGGTAAAACCTGTATATGAAGACTATCCAGGAAAGCAAAGAAAAGTGGTCTTTATGGACAGATTGGCCCATATTCTCTAAAAAGGTTTCCATCGTACCATGATACAAAACCATGGAATATGCATATTTTTGTGCATAACAACGCTTATTTCATCGCGTACATTTAGAAAAGTCCAATTATAAATGCTCGCTTTTGTCCAGGGACGCCTAATTGAAGCGCCATAATATGTGGAATCTGCATAAACAATGGTTTTGTACCATGGTACAACTGATACCTCTGTTGAGAATACGGCCATAGTCTTTATTGACATGTACCTGTAATACACGTTTCAATGAGGAAAATATTCAATGGAAACCATACTTGTGGTCTTTATGAACAGGTTGCCCTTCTATACAAGTCGTTACTAAGGGTTCGACTGTATTACATAACAACTCTACCTCTACATCATCATCCACTCTTGTTATACCCTGGTAGGAGCGGGGTCGTTGGAACCAATAATCCCCCGTGTTCTAAGCTGATGATCCCCTAATCCCAGGTCCCCCTCCAGTACCCCCTCATCATCCAGCGTCCGGGGGTCCTGGTCGTCCCCTGGCCCGTTGCTTGCACCGTTGGTATCTGGCATGATGTTGACGTCATCGTCCAGGATGAAATCGTCATCGCTTTCGTCGTTGATGCTCGGGTTATCGTCCTGTTATACAACAGAATTTAGAATTTTCCAAGATGAAATTCTAATGTTTTATTTAGGGCAATATCATTCATAATAAATAGTTAATGAGAAGTGAGAAACGGGGTATTTATTTTCAATTATTTATATACCTTTGTTAAATATCCAGGCAAGATTATAACAAAGTACAATAGAAACATCACACTGACACAAAAAAAAAGAAATAGGAGGAAATTTAGCACCAGCAAATGCCTCATAATCAACTTTTCTGCCAAGGGGTTCTCCACACTGACTAGTGCACATATCAAATAATATAAACAGATTGCATATAACACTTGTTTTCAAAATGAAGAAGAACACCTGAAATTTAGGATTATGTAAATGAATGACTGTAAATCGCATGGCAAAGTTGGAAAAAAATGACTGGGAGTCCCAGTTTCCTTTTTGTGGGACACACTGGATGGTCATGAAGCTTACGAACCTGTACTGTTAAACATTCTGCAAGAGGCAAGCAGCATGATGGCACATTTTCTCTCAGATCAGCACCCTTCTTTGTGAAGATTGGTTTTAAATACCTGATAATTGAAGGATGAGAGAACGACAAAAACACTAATCAAGCAATTGAGTTTATGCTTCAATAACTTGAGAATACCTGCAATTTAGGGGCATTCAAAGTTTATTTACACAAGTTCATTAAAGGGAAATATGATTTCCCTGGCCAATTTCCAAAATAATAAATCTGCTCAGTCGACTTGCACTTTGCATATTACATCCCAGCTGAAGATGTTATGCAGTTGCCCGCCAGAACCCGAACTGGAACTCAAAGGAGCATAATTGATTAAAGAAACCACTGTGATATTGTTTTTTTATAATGAAACAAACAAAATAAATAGGATTATTAAAAAACAAAGTTCTGAAAATCTATTATTTCATGGCAAACCAATACAATGTAGAAACAAATAATTGATGAATGTTGTATTTGTAAAATACATTCAGAACAATAATAGCAATCATTACAGTTTGCGAATAAAAACAGTCAACTTCATAAATATTTTCTTTACCTCTGCATACTTCATTGTATAAAGTTACTGTCATTTTATTTTAAATTAAATTACTGTTATGTGAAATCTTGGTTAAATGCTCACAAAACATGAAATTAAACATACAATGTGGCAAATTTTGTAATGCTGCATTTAACCATGAACACTCAATGCCTACCAAATAAAGCTTGATCCAAAATAGTTGGACTTGTGATAACATTCATACCTAAAATGCAATCTCTCAAAGTCTCAAATACAACAGTTTTATTTCATGATTTATGCAGCTTTACTGCGTAGAGCTTCATAATGCACTGTGGGTTTTCAAATGCATTTTGATTATAAAAACTGGAGTCTTATTATTAACTCACCTATAATCAAAGTCGTACCACTTTCTAACGACCCACGCCTGCTGTTTTCTTCTCTTTAGTCGACTCTCCTGTTCTGAAATCTGGGAATAAGCCATGGACTAATTTATATCAAACCAACTCAACATAGGACAGTATTGGGACATCAAGTTAGGTTATGGGGGCGTTTTAAGACGAAGGGGCAGTCATTTTATGATAAAAAGGCATTCATTTCACAATTAGGGGCATTCATTTTAGAGGTTAAGGGGTGGTTATTGGGGGTACATGGGCAGTTAGTGGGAAAGGGGCAGTTATTTTAGGGTCAAGGGCACTCATTTTAGGGTAAAGAAAAAGTCATTTTATGGTCAGGGTGCATTTCAATTTAGGGTATGTGGTTATTTATGATGTGGGGACAACATTCATTAAGGGTATAATCCATTCAAGATAGATATGGATCAGGATAAGCATTGAAAAAAGGGGGTGTGGCCATATAGGGATGGAGCAGGGAGGAGTTTGAGGATTAGGAAGTGAAAAGGTAGCAAAGGATGAAAGTTCAAGATAAGAAAAGGGATAGTAGGGAAGGGGAGGGACATGAGAGAGGGGAGGGAAAGAGAGGGGAGGGAAGATGAATTCCAAGAGAAAGTAAAAATTGAACAGGAACAGTGAGTAAATCAGACGTGAATATGTATGGTTAAGATTCCAAGGAGGGAGTGGAGGTGCAATAGATGGGGTAAAGGGTGAAACGAGAGTGTGTTGGGGGAAAGGAAGTAGGGGATGGTTGGAGTATGTGTTGTTGGAAGCAACGTGAAAGGGGAAGAGTTAGAGCAGAAGCAGAAAAAGTGAGGGAAGAGTTAAGTGAATTATCAGGAGTAGGGGGTGGTGAGAAAAGAAGGGGATTAGAGTTAAGTAAGAAATGAATTATGAGCAATGAAAGTGGGAGGGAAGTGATGTGAAAGAGGTGAAGAGAGAATGGGAAATGGAAAGAGAACATATATTTGGGAGGAAACAAAGCACAATATAAAGGAAGAGTTGATGAAACAGGCGAGGAGAATAGGGATGAGAGGAAGAAACATGAAAGAGGAAGAAATGGGGGAAAACATGTAGAAGAGAAAATTGAAGAGGGAGGGGAGGAGAAGGAGGAGACAAAAGATGAGAAAGAAAGTAAAGATGGAAAACATGACAAAGGAAAAACAATGAAAATAAAGAAAAAAACAAAAACAAAGAAAACAAAGAGAAAGAACAGAAAAAATAGGAGGAATAAAAGGATTTAGAAGGGTGGTGGTTGTGTTCAAGCATTAAGAAATATTAGGTAATCAAGGCAAAGGTATATCAACAAAGTTTTGCCATTTTGAATATTGGTTAAATACAAAGGAATGAGATAAAGGTCAAAGATTTGGTCAAATAATGGAATGATTGTAAAACAAGTAGGAGATACGAGATAAGTATAGGGTCAATGATATGGGATGTTATGTGATGCATGCAAGAATCCAGGCATTCATTCGCATAATCAAGATCGTTATTCATCGGTAAAAGGAAAAAGAATTGTAGCATGCAATGCAGGTTTTATGGTATTATTTTTAAGTACAAAAAGACAATATAATTCCCCAATTCCATAAAAAGACAAAACATAAAAAAGCAACAAAAAAAATTACATAAAATATAGAAATTAATTTTTTTTAAACTTGCAAAACATTTGTCAAAATACCAATCCAGCAGGCAATGCAAAATAGTAAAGCACAAAATGCAAAATCAAATAAAACAAAAAAAGGAAACATCAAAAGATGTTAAGAAAAGGGAAAAAAACACAATAAAATTCACGAGCAAGAAGGAAATAAGAGAGAAAGAAAAGAATTGTTTAAAAAGCAATATCAAGCAGCCCATTCAGAGAAAAACAGGAAAATTAAACCAAAAATAATTGAGAGATAGAGAGAAAGAGAGAAAGGGACAAACAGAGAGAGAGAAGGAAAGAAAAGAAAAAAGATCATTAAATACTCAGTAATATAACAACTCGTCCACAAAACAAGCTTAGTGCATTTATAGATGGTAAAATACTAAATTCAACCATAGAATTTTATCTCTCAGGAAAAAGTTTTGCACCAAAACAAGAAAATGCTTGAAATGCACAGAATTGCAACACCACTTAAAAAAAAAATTCAGACACAATAAAAATATAGCCAGGTGTTATACTTTGAAAGTAAATAATCATACTATAAAACACACAGCACCATGAAAAGTCAAACAAATTGTTTCAATAGTTTCTGCATGAAGAAGTACATGTAGTAAACTTGGAACAGACATTAAAAAAAAGAGCCAAGCACAATTTTCAACATTTTAGAATGAAAATTTACAAGATAACGTACTCAAATCAAACATTTATTTATGTAAATTTTATAGCCCAATTTAGATTACCGTATACTCAGATTGAAATTTATCTGGAATATGCATTGGTAGTATAATTCGATTTCCGTAATTCCCACAAGACACATATTATCACAAACACATTGGAGAAATTATGATCATCATAGTATTTTGAAGGACAATAACAATTTATTCCTTACAAATAGAAATGGTTGGAAAATCAAAGTCCTATACAATCAGTTTCTATTCATCGCAAATACCAGGATAATTAAAGTGCCCTTTGAAATACTCACCGATCCCGCATGGAAAGCATTTTGGTTAGTATCATCGTCCGAGACCCCGACGCGGATCTTAAGCCAGGCCAACATCTGAGTGGTCAGCCCTCCGCAGAACACGACCGTCACCAGAACGATGATGAGTGTGGTCGTTAAGATTAGTTCCTGCCCATAGGTTGCCTTGTTACGAATTGCTAATGCAAAAGCAATGGCCCCACGAAGACCTGAAACAAAACAGATCCATGTGTAACTTCTGATGGTTTCCATGACGAAGAATGAGTGTACAGTTTTCATACTACAACCATGTATTCTTTTTGGGGCGTGTGTTGGTTCTGAAAAGGACCACCCAAACTCTACATTTTGACAAGTGTGTTCTTGTTGTCTTGACGACATATATCAAAGGCCCTAGGTTTCAGTTGTTCACTGTTCGCACTGAAGAAAGTATTTATTCAAATCCCTGTAAACTTCCCAAACCCACAACAAAAATCACAGAAATATTTATGTAAATAGATATGGTAAAAGCAATGCGTGCTGTCTTAATCAGCTGCAGTAAAAGAAGATATGTGAACTGAATACTCTGGGCGAATCTTTGGTTAAGATATGGTGGTCCACAGAATAAGCCTCTGGATTTTGAAGCACAAGGTACCAGGTTCAAATCTAGACAAGACATATAGGCCTATCTACATTTGCCACACTTGACCCAGGTGAGGTAAATGGGTATCTATCTGTAATTCATTTTTTATAATGCTAACACATTGTAAAAGGTTAAAGGGCTATTAAAAGCTATGGTAATAATATCAAAAGACCATTGGAAGAACAGAGGGATGTTAGATGATAATATACTATGCACCATACAAGAATATTATAATTATTATCATTATGAGGATTCGTACCTGAGAAGAATAGCATATGCTGTACATTCCACGGAATCTTCTCTTTCCTTCCAAGATTAAGTAGAAATGAGAGTGGATAAATGTTCAGTAATCTCCCTACAATAATACCAAACTGACAAACGAAAACAAGGTTAAGAAAAATTCTTCAAGGTATTAACAATAATGAGATTTTCTCAAGAAATGACATCCAAAATTATTATTCATACACAATCGTATTTACTAATTTTCACAGAAGAATCACTGCCAGAAAAGGGGAAAATGGCAGATTTTTGACTTAGTAGTTGAAATGATTCCCTCAAAACTAACAATGATAATAATTATAATAAAAGTCAGTTCTTAGAAAAGCATATCTTTATGTGTGTGGAAGGTTTGTTTTGATCATCTGTGGGGCTAATACAAGTGCTTGTTTAAACATATGCTATTAAAATAAAATAGATTTCAATCTGTCAAAGTTATCGATCTGATCTCTTAAGGTGAAATCTTCCCAAAAGATCTATCACCAGAAAGTCTTGGATTTTGCACATATTTCAGAGAGAAGATCCAATGTTTGTAAATGAAGATTTTGACTGGGTTGATATTTATGAATGAGATTGACAAGGGGCAATCCTATTAATCAAGTGTATTGTTTAAAAAAAAACCTTATAATTGTGGTAACTTAACCTATATTAATGTTAATGCAATACCAATATCAGTGATATTCTGAAAGCTTAATGGTTGAATTTTGAACTTTAAGCTTACTATAATCAGCAACATGCCCACTTGTTTTGTGAAATGATGTCATAAGAACAAGCAATTTTCAATGACATTTGTAACCTTTGACTTTTTGACACCCCAGTCTGATAAGATCATCAGGGGCCCGCAACACAAACATTAGCGATTAATCGTACGCTTGATTTTCACGATTAATTGTACAGGGGGGGGGGGGGGGGCTGACCATGCAAAAAATTACAATTATATGGTAATTTTTACGTTTTTGTACACGGTTTTGGAATACTTCCGTGGCCCCTGCATTGTAGCCAATGCAGTCAAGAATAGCTTTGTGTTACAGGTCAAAGATCATCATATGCAATAGGAGCCTAGTTTGAATTTAATCCCTAACAAGTTCATCTTAAAGTGAAAAGCGAATTCAGTGATGAAGCCTTGATAATCTACTTTATACATGTGGGTTGTGAATGACCACAAAAAACATTAGCTGGAATTGTAAAAGCTCCTATGAATAAGTACACAAAACGCTAAAAATAAGCCTTTTTTTTAATAGCTGAAATCAGCTAAAAAACTGAACTCTCACACCCATGTATATTGAAAAGGATACAAATGCTGATCCCATAAAGCCCACACTAAACTGCTTATTAGAATGATTGAAGACTGAGAGTCCCATATAGGAGAAGATGAAACTTTCTGCTAAGAAATTCAGCAACTCAAACGTCTGCAAAGGAGAAAGACAGATTAACATATTAGTGGCTATATAACTCTTTTGTTCAGTGAGTAAAAGGGCAAATATGATGGCAAAAAACAATACCAGTAAAATTGTCCTTTATGCAGCTTATATTGTAAATGTTCTGGATGGTATAAAGGTGCGCTTGATATGGCCTGTCCTTTAGCCAAATTTGGCATTTTTTTATCATCAAATTTCTACAAAAAAAATTTGGTGATTTTGTAATTTTGAAGACATCACCAGAACAGGCTTTCAATACTCAGAAAATGTATTAAAAAAATGAAGACAATATTTTTTTATAATATCAGCCATAATTGCCCTTTTACTTGCCAAACATCGACTTGTTCATTGAATTTTCTATTTCAAACAAACATCTATTAGAAGTCCAACTATTTTCACAGCAATGGCAGGTAAAATATTCATACTTGAGGAATGCAGTATGATTACTATGTAATTTACTCCTACTTTCTGTTTTGTTGTTGGACCTTAACAGGGGAGCGTTTCATGAAAGGACTTGTCGGATGTTTTATCTGACAGTTGCCATAATAATACTGCTCCTCAGCCAATCATAATCAAGGAAAGCTGTCAGATCTGACAACTTGTTGAATGGAAATGTTAATGAAACACTCCCCATATATGATGCTTATACATTCATTTAAAAAGTCCGCACAATCTTCATGTTTACAAAAAGACAGTACATACTCCAATATAAGGAATAGGAATATTGATGGCTTTCTACATTTGAGATTGATAGAATTAATCACATTTAACATCAAACATAACTTCATTAAATTTTTCAACCACGCCTACTGGAAGTACATGCATGTGATTTCTGTATAAAAACCTATAATAATCCAAGAAATCACTAAATTATTTGATTAATTTGTCAACTTACAGATTAACATTTTATTTGAATTCATAAATGTACATTACCTCCTTGGTTCTCCTCTTTGATTCTTCTGATAAATTATTGTAAGTATAGTGAGCTTGTGTCACTCCACAGAACAAAACAGCAACAATACCTGAATAAGAAATAAAAAAAGAAACATTCAGTGAGTTATTTAATAAACTGAACTAGAGTAGTCACAGCAAACAATGACTGAATTACAGTTATAATACATTTTTGGTTCACATTTTAGCACTTCATGTTTAAAATTTCAATGATTTCATATGCCCTTTCAAAAAATCAATATTTGTTTTTATATACCTTGCTTAAGTTTGTTACATTGATTATGTACACAAAGTGAAAGCAAATAGTTTAACTAGAAAAACATTTGCCATGAAATGATGAAATAGTTCATTTTCCTTGCTGATGTCATTGATGTTCCTTCAATGTGAATAGTTTTAACCAGATCCTCGAGCATCATTGTATATTTGTTACTATTTACCTGTTAATTGTGCAGCTTCAGCCATGAGATAGCAACTATATGACATGAGAGTGAATATAGCTGTTTCAAGTAGCGGGTGATCTCTCAAACGAGTAAATTTCGTAATCTGTCAATGTAAATTGGTTAAGGATTACAATTACTGTCAAATATTCACATCTCAAAGTTGTTTACTAGTAATCATTATTTTTAAATTCATTCAATCCATAGAAAATAGATTTGAAGTCAGTGATTTTCCTGCCATTCTTTTTAATGGCCCTCATCTACATTAGGTAGTATAAGAGCCTGTGTACATTTCAAATTTATTTTAACTTTTTTTCATTTCAAATGATATTTAAAAAAAAATAGCTTAGAATTTTTTTTTTCTCTCTCTCTGCATCATTCTCTCGTAGTTTAATTTTTGCAACCTGCAATTCAACATATATCAAGGAGAACAAAAGGCAATGAACTGTTTTCAACTTTCAAACCATATGGAAATATGATAATAAATCACTGCTGACAAAAATTATGTTATCGAAATCATCTCATAACTTATAACTTAATAACAAACAAATACAAACACCGTAATCAGTGCATAGTCAAGAAATAGAAATTGGGGTTTATTTAGGCAGTCACGTATTCTTGGATTTGCATGTTAAAAGGATACAATTGCTGTAATGATGCCCATGGCGGCGCCCATGGCAAACGAACCCATGAAAATTCCTGCGAAGAGGCCGAGTGACTTGAAGAAACCACCTGCACTGAAAGCTGTATCTGAGAACTCTTCTACTGTCCTGTGGATTAGATGAAAGAATGAGATATTTGACGTCCATGACCTTTGACCCCCCCCCCCCTTCTCCACCCTCAAAATAAATTCACTATCCTTCAGTCATACTAACAAGACAGATCCCAAACTTTCTGATGGTATGTCATTTGTAAGAGCATTTATTGGTTTGGCCAATGTATATCACTACTACATTCAATATTACTTTTCTGTTGGTCGTGTTAGAATCTATGCAAACACAATTTAAAGCTCTTCACAATTTATATTGAGTTCAGTATGATGAAATGGTGAAAGATTTGTATATTGCACTTGCACCACAATCCAAATAATGGTAATTTGCAACAGTTATATACCGTTGCTCACTTTGTAATAAAATTTTGAAGTAATTCAAATGATTTGAATTTTGCTTTGTTGTTATTTTCACTCTTTATACTCCACTGAGGAGAGAACATTGGTAAGTTTAACAAATCACAAATGGATCATCCTGATGTTGTAGCCGAGTGCCTTCAAACTGGAGGGTCTAGGCATTGACACTATTAAAGACAACACCGTTCAAGACAAGTCCTAGGACAGTGACTCCTGTGACTGTAGCGGTGTTAAAGGCCACTGTGAATGCAGTACAAGTATGATTATTTGAAACAGACAGAGGCCCGTATTCTGAAGTCGGGTTTAAGTTAAACTTGGGTTTAAAGTTGTGGTTTGAGTATGGATAGCCAATTTTTACATAAATCACTGAGAGTAGAGATGTCATATTTCAGCTCATTTGGCTCTCAAATAATTCAAAATTGTCTAGGAAGTAGAAATAGGTGATTGTCTTCACCATCGATGAATCAGGAAAGAGCACAGTAAACATAAGTGTCAGGAAAGAAATTTAATTATAGAGTATTTCAGTTGAGTTCAGACATGTGTTTAAAATATTTACTTGGTCCAGCTTATGGTAGGCCTATAGACAATTGTATATGTACATATGTTTTGAATGTTTCAAAAGCAAGCGTTGGGAACGTTTGATACCCCCCCCCCCTAGAGTCCAAGATCAGGTGGATGTCATATTTTGTTCAAGTGTTAGACATATTTCGTACTAGCTAAGCATCTTCATACAGGTGTCATAAATAGTTAATACTGTGCTTTAGCATTGAAGAATGTAGATGTACAGATGCACAGGAAGTCTTTTTGTTATTAAGAATGTGTTGCTTTATGCACTCATCTGCTATAAAAATTCTTTGAATTACGTTATAGAAATTTTACAGTTATTCCTAGTAACGGTAGGGTATATTAGGAGGTTAGTTTCAATAATTCAAGGAGAACCACCTAAGCTAGAATAGACTACAGACGTTCGTATAGGCAGTCTAAGTTATAACTGAAGGGACTACGTCGGTGACGAGATAACGACCCCAGCTGCCACCGGTTCTCCACCGACATGTTTTCGTCAAAACTCATGTCATCATTGGGGGCTCGATCTCGTCCACTAATTCGTTGAAGCCACATCTCTGATCTGGGGGTTACTCATCAAAGGGGCAACACAGTCTGCGGAGGCCGAGGCCGAGTGGAAGAGACATCGCTAGCTGCGGAGGCCAGGAACTGGACCGACCACCAGGGCCGAGTGGGGCATGTCAGGCCAGATGAGACGATGGGGGCTAGAGTCAACGATTACCGTTAAGTTAAGTTGTATTTTGTTTTATCCATGTACATTTTCATGTACAAATTATTGTAAAACCATCAAAAGAGAACATCAGAAAGATTGAAGAGATATGATTAAATCTTTTTAATAACTGTATTTATCAGTTTCACGTATTCTTTTTTGGTGTCAAGCAGCAGTAAGTAAATAATTAAAAAAAAGTCACTTCCCACGTGACAATTTGGAGGTCCCACCGAGACACTGCTGCTTGAAATAATTCAAAATTATTTAGGAAAGAAATTAATCTGTGGTCATCTTTCCAAATGGATACTTTATTGATGGTCTATTGGTAATAGCTCTTAAAAGTATTTCTCCCCAAGGTGTGCATTGAAGCCTTGGTACTAATCATACTTGCTATGCTTGAATTTACATTTGGATAGTACGATGAATTATTGTGGGAAATTTTCAGTGAGAAAATATACTTCATACCTTTTTTCGGCCGGGTAAACAGCATTTAGGGAAAGCAGGCCCTGTTTTAATGCTATGGTATATAGTGGGCTGTTGGTCGTTAGGATAAAGGATATGTCGGGAAGAACTGTTTGTTCTTAATTCACATAATTACTGTCTATTCTTACGGGTAACTCGTTGGCAGGGTAGCAAGTATTGTATGTTACAGACTGTGAATTTGTATGTGTGAAGTGGGCTTTGTTGTTCGCATGGTTGAATAATTGTATGCTCGTGGAGATACGATTTCTAGTGCGGTGCTTGTACTAGGGTTCGGCATTTGGTTGCCAGGTTAAAGCTATTGTTGCTTTGTTTTGCGGACGCCTTTCACAATTCAAGTCTGGTTGCTAGGTTTTTGGAATTCATTCAATATGGCTAGCATAGAGAAAATGAAGGAGTTTTCTACTTTAGGTAGGGAGATGGGACTTAGTGGTGGCGAATTGAGTAGTTTTGTCACAGATTCGATGGAACGTGAACGAGAACGTGAAAAGGAAGTTCATGAATTGCGCTTGGCCCAAATTAAAATTGAACAGGCAAAATTAGAGGAACGCCCTCTTGAGTTCAGTGGGATTAAGTTGAAGGTAGGAAAGTTTGACGAATCAACTGACAGTTTTGATTCTTACATAACAAAGTTTGAATTGTTAATGGATAGTCAGAACGTACCAAAACAAGTTAGGTGCTTGCATTTAATTTCAAATCTGACTGGAAAATCGCTGGATGTAGTGAATAGAATGAATAGCACTGATCGCACCGATTATGATAGGGTAAAGCGTGAGCTTATGGAATATTTCCATCTTACTGAGAATGGTTATAGGAAGAAATTCAGGTCAGTAAGACCAAATAGGGAAGAGCGCCCAAAACAGTTTGCTGTTAGGATGAAAGGGTACTTTGATAAGTGGTTGGATTTGTCTGGTGTTAGTGATTACGATTCCCTGGTCGATTTGGTTGTTAGGGAGCAATTTTTGGATTGTTGTCCCAGAGAGATAATTGGATTCTTGAAGGAGAGGAATTGTCGGAAGTTGCATGAGATGGTTGAATGTGCTGAGATATATGTGCATGCGCATGGATTGCATACTTTCATTGGTCATAGAAATGATAAATTCAATCCTAAGAATCAGAACCAAAGACGGAATCAAAATCAGAAACAGAAATTAAGTCAGATCCATAACACTAAATCAGTATTAGGTCCACAGGCAGATAGGAAGCCCAAGTATGCTAGTTCAACGAAAAATAGCACAAAACCTAGCTATGGTAATAGCGGTACAAAGAATGGATGTTATATGTGTGGTAGTCCGAATCATTTGAAATGGAATTGTCCAATGAAGCCCATAGTTCATTCAGCTCAGGCTATGAGTGTGGAGGACACTCCACTGGATAGTGTTAGGTCAGAAAATTCGGGTTTACATTTGAATAGGAATGAGAATTTTATGTCAATAGGAACTTTGCGTTCAGACGATAGGGCTAGTAGTCAGTCAAAATCCACTGGATTTGTTGAAAGTTCAGCTGGATGTGTTCTCATAGGCAATCCAATGATTACAGTTCCGTCAGAAAGTGAGAGTGTTGAAACGCTTGGTATGGCATACGATGAGGTTGGTGCAATGATTGATGATATGCCAGTTGTTTCGGGTAGGTTGTTACCCAAGAACAAGCCTGTTTCCGTGCTGAAGGATTCTGGGAGTAGTACAAGTGTAGTGAGAACGAGTTTAGTATTAGACAATCAGTTCACGGGAGTGATTCAGTTAGTTAGGCTGATAGATGGTACTCTGAGACGTTTTCCTAGGGCAAATATCATGCTAGATAGTCCCTATTTCATTGGAGAAATCAATGCCTTGTGTATGCCCAATTGTTTGTGTGACGTCATTATTGGCAATGATGTGAAGGGGGCACGTGAGCCCAAGGATCCTGACCTGCAATGGGTGCCTAGTATAGTTCAAAAGGCGAATAGTTCCGATGTTGATGATCGGGTATCCGAAGTTGATATGCAAAGTTCGGAAGTTGTGTCGAGTTCGGAAGATAATGTTCGGGTTTCCAAAATGGATGAGTCTGTTACGAAAGTGGATGAGGTTTTGGATGATGTGCCTTCATGTGTGGATGAGGCGATGGCTGTTGAAACTAGAGCACAAAAGCAAAGTCAATCTAAACCTAAACAAGATTTGAAAGTAAGAGACTCGGGAGTAAAAGTGAAGTCGGAGGACTTTTTGCGAGAGCAAAAGGATGATTTGTCACTTAAGCCTTTGTGGAACAAGGTGAATGATATCGAGACTAAATCGAGATTCTTGTTCATGTCAGAGAAGAATTGTCTTTATCGACAAGAAAGGGATATGAGAAATCCAAGTGTTGGTGTTGGTCCCAAGTTAGTGGTTGTTCCAAAGACACACAGGTCTGAGATTATGCGAATTGCCCATGATTCATTGTTTGGTGGACATCTCGGCATTAACAATACATTGTCAAAGGTTAAAGCCCAGTTTTATTGGCCAAGTATGTATGAGGATGTTGCCAATTTCTGCCGATCATGTGACGTGTGTCAGAAGACTGTTAGTAAAGGGAGAGTCCCCAAAACGACTCTCGGTAAGTTACCGATAGTTGGCGTCCCATTTCAACGAATTGCGATAGATTTAATGGGTCCATTCATTCCATCTGCAAGAGGACATACTCACATCTTAACGATAGTAGACTATGCGACTAGATATGTAGAAGCTATACCATTGAAATCAATATCGACTGTAGATGTAGCTGAGGCATTAGTCACTGTGTATAGTAGGGTAGGTGTTCCTTGTGAAGTAATGTCAGACTTAGGTACACAATTTGTATCTGATTTAATGAGGAAGGTGTCACAGTTGTTATCAGTCAAACAAATAACAAGCTCTAGATACCATCCGATGTGTAATGGCCTTGTAGAGAGGTACAATGGAGTAATTAAGACAGCTTTGAGGCGTCTTTGTTCTGAGGAGCCACGTCAGTGGGACAGGTACTTACCTGCTTTGTTGTTTGCTCTGCGAGAAGCACCCAGTTCGAGCCTGGGGTTTTCTCCATTTGAATTACTCTATGGTAGACATGTGAGAGGTCCAATGGATATTTTGAGAGAATTATGGACGAATGAGAGTATTGACGCAGAGTTAGGTAACGAGTATGAATACGTAATTGACTTAAGGAAGCGGTTGGTCGAGTCTTGGCAATTGGCGCAAGACACTTTGAAATCCTCCGCAAAGAGGTACAAAGGTTATTATGATCGAAATGCGAAGAAAAGGAAGTTGATTGTTGGTGATGAGGTCTTGATACTTTTACCTACTGTTCATAACAAGTTACTAGTGGAATGGCAAGGACCATTTAAGGTTGTTGGTACCAAGTTTGACTATGATTATGTTGTCGACGTCAATGGTGTGAGGAAGACATATCATATCAATCTTCTCAGGCGATATGTTCGTAGGGAAGAAGAGGTGGCTGCTAGCTGTTTTGATGTTGGTACTTTCAATGTTAAGGATAAAGAAGAGGGAGAGATGATAGATGAGTGTATTGCCGGAGATGCGCCTGATATGCCATGCTCATTACAAAAGGAGTTTGTGAGTCATGTTCATGTTGATGAAAGACTAGATAAGGATTGTAAGGATGAAGTTCGAGATTTGTTGTGTGAATACCAGGATGTATTCACGGATGTTCCCAAGAAAACTTCAGTGGCTGAATGTAAAATTCATTTGACAAGTAATGAACCTGTTCGTTCTCCCCCTTATAGGGTACCCCAAGCTGTAGAGGGTGAAATAAGGAAGGAGGTTGAGTCGATGTTGAAGTTAGGGGTTATTGAGCCTTCGGATTCGCCTTATGCGCATCCGATTGTGATGGTGAGGAAACCGGATGGTTCAAACCGGTTTTGCATAGATTTCCGGCGCCTTAATAAGATAACCGTGTTCGATCCCGAACCGATGCCTAATCAGCAAGGTCTATTCGCTTCTCTTGCGAAAAGCAAATATTTCAGTAAAATAGATCTCACTAAAGGGTATTGGCAGATTCCCATGAAAGAGTCAGATAAGGCTAAGACTGCATTTCTCACCCCCATCGGTCAATATCAGTTTAAATACATGCCTTTTGGGTTAGTCACTGCTGGAGCTCAGTTTACTAGGATGATGAGGATAGTTCTGAAAGACATTCCCAATGTAGTTAACTACATAGATGACATATTAGTATATACAGAGACCTGGGAAGAGCATGTCGAAACAGTAGAGAAAGTCTTGTGTAAGTTAAGAGAAGCCAATCTGGCTGCACGTCCCTCTAAGTGTTTTATAGGGTTTAGTTCGATAGACTTCCTAGGACACGAGTTAGGAGATGGGGCGATTCATACTAGTAGTAGGCTTACACAGAAAGTGATCGAAACCCCAAGACCAGAAAATAAGAAACAAGTCCGTTCGTTTCTTGGTCTGACCGGATACTATAGGGATTATATTCCCGGGTATGCCGATTTAGCATTGCCTCTTACTAACCTAACACGTAAGGGTAGCCCAGGGAAGGTTAAGTGGGGTATGGAAGAGGAAGAAGCTTTCCATAAGCTTAAGGATTGTCTAACAAAACCCCCTGTATTGAAACTCCCAGACTTTGACAAGATGTTTATCTTAAAGGTAGACGCGTCAGACACAGGGTTAGGGGCGGTGCTCATGCAGGAAAGTGACGGGGAAGAATTCCCAATTGCTTATGGTAGTAAGAAATTATTGCCAAGGGAAACAAGGTACTCCACGATAGAAAAGGAGTGCTTGGCCATTGTGTGGGCCATTCGTAAATTCGAATATTTCTTGTATGGTAGGGAATTCGAAGTTCATACAGATCACAAACCTTTGCTTTACATTCAAAGTAATAAAATGGCAAATAAACGCATAATGAGATAGAGCTTATTACTCCAAGAGCATAGGTTTCGGCTAGTCTCTGTTAAGGGAAATGAAAACCAAGCCGCTGATCTTATGAGCAGACTTGTGTAAACAAAGTCTTTTATTATGGCTTATGTTTGATATTTATTCTAGAAATATGGTTCAGAATTTACTTAATTATATATATACTCATGTAAATATATTTACATACACTGTATGTTTATATACACTAAATAATATTTGAGAAAGAAAAATGAGAAATTCATTAATCATAACTGAATGTTTATATATATTCCTGTCATGTAAAAGAAGCCATAAGGCCATTTTTTTTTTAATATATATACAATGCTTTGTTTGATGCATAAGTATTTTGCAGATATTCATGATCTTTTTATCATTTATTCCAGGTATCCTTGGATCTTCGAAGCTAATCACAATCGCAACTCAATTACAATTCGCGATTAGAAATTAGAATAGGGATTTACGTTAGTAGGGCTTACCTGTGAATTTAGTTAGAATAGGGAAACTTATAGGTCATTTAGTTTAGGAAGTTAGGAAATAAGATTGTAAAATTATATTTTTGTTGTACTTTATATAAAATATGTATGCAATGAAAACAAAACGGAAAGAGTCGTCTTGTTCGTAAGAAGTCTTAAACAAAAAAATCTTAGAGTTATTGATATTCTAAAACAGGCACTTTCATTGTACAAAATACATTGTACATATTTATGTGTTAGAATATGCTGTATTCGTACAAGTGCTATTCAAATTCGTTTAATGAAAATATTGCGAATCAGTAACTGTGTTTGAAATATAAAATTTGTTTCTTAAATCGATTCTTTAATCGATTATTTAAAAAAAATAAAATTAAGCAAGAACATAACGTTGAATTCAAATATGTTAAACATGAAACGGTTGAAACTTTGTAACCATTTTTGAAGTAATTTATGTACACAAAAATATGAATTTTTGAAAACTGAATGGCATTGCAATAATTTTAATTTACTTGAATGTTTAAAAAAAAAAATGCTGATTTTGAGAAGAATACTGATTTTACATACATAAAGCAATGTTTTAAGGATTATGAAGTACTTTCATTTATTGAAATATACAATGCTATGAAAGTGGTAACAAACACTGCACTTTGTTTTAAAAGAAGTTGTGTTCGGAAAGATTACTGAATTTAAACAGTTATTTGACAAAGCAAAGTAAGAAAGGATTGTAAATTCTAATGCGCTTTGCAGAATTTAAATGATATTTTGAAACTGAAAGTGAAATTGATCTTTTACAAAACTAAAAAGCTTAGATGATTTGATATGAAATGGTTTTGTATAATGCATTTGGCATATATGTTATGCTGGTATAAAAATCGATTATTACTTGTGTTTTTGGAAATAGTGTTATGAAAGCTTAGTCAATGCTTTGAAAGTAAATTTCTTTAACGGATGTAATTCAGGTTCCCTTAATTTCATCTTTAAGACCCTGACCGGTGTAAAAACAGTCATATATCAAAATAAAGGTAATAATTCATACAATACAAATATACCAAAAATATTACATATATCTCCTTCCATTTCTGACAAATATTAAATATAAATCAAAGAAACTGCTCCTCCAAAGTACGCTTCGATTGAGCAACCCCACGTCGCCTGGAAATGATGACGTCACGTTGTGTCAGGAGGGTTGTGATTCCATAGGTTTGTGTACAAAAGCATTGGGTATTTTCTTCCATTTTCATGTTATGAATCCATACTTTTTTTTTCGTTTTCAGATGAAAATGGCACTCAAAATTATTCACTGTTCAAATTGTTGTAAACCTACAACTATTCACTACCTTTTTTGTGATTTCTTTGTTTGGCTCTTATTGGGCCTAAATTGCTATGTCAGGAAAAGTTGTTATACATAATCTAAATGCAGATATAATTGAAATCTGCGCCAAATAAGCAGGAAATAAAATATGACAAAAACTAGTTCAAAACTGTAGATTTCATAAATTCAAGCCCGTGGGTAAAAATATATGTGATATCCCTCTGTGATAGAAGTAAAGAGAATGAAATGCGTTATCTGGAAAGCAAAAAATCACCCAGTTTTTCTGTGTACAAACCTATGGAATCACGACGCTTCTTACACAACGTGACGTCACGGTCTCGAGGCAGGTGAAAAGCACAATAAAGCCTATTTTCTAAGCGGGGTTCGAAGCCCGATAATTGGAATATTCACAAGCAAAATACTCAGCTGGGAAGCGGTGAAAATGCATAAAGCATACCTTGCTGTATTTAGTAGCTTATAAGCTTTCGATTGGTATAAACTTTATCAATTTCATTTTCGGGTCCGGTCTGGATCTTTAAGGTGGGGGATATTGTCAGGAAAGAAATTTAATTATAGAGTATTTCAGTTGAGTTCAGACATGTGTTTAAAATATTTACTTGGTCCAGCTTATGGTAGGCCTATAGACAATTGTATATGTACATATGTTTTGAATGTTTCAAAAGCAAGCGTTGGGAACGTTTGATACCCCCCCCCTAGAGTCCAAGATCAGGTGGATGTCATATTTTGTTCAAGTGTTAGACATATTTCGTACTAGCTAAGCATCTTCATACAGGTGTCATAAATAGTTAATACTGTGCTTTAGCATTGAAGAATGTAGATGTACAGATGCACAGGAAGTCTTTTTGTTATTAAGAATGTGTTGCTTTATGCACTCATCTGCTATAAAAATTCTTTGAATTACGTTATAGAAATTTTACAGTTATTCCTAGTAACGGTAGGGTATATTAGGAGGTTAGTTTCAATAATTCAAGGAGAACCACCTAAGCTAGAATAGACTACAGACGTTCGTATAGGCAGTCTAAGTTATAACTGAAGGGACTACGTCGGTGACGAGATAACGACCCCAGCTGCCACCGGTTCGCCACCGACATGTTTTCGTCAAAACTCATGTCATCATTGGGGGCTCGATCTCGTCCACTAATTCGTTGAAGCCACATCTCTGATCTGGGGGTTACTCATCAAAGGGGCAACACAGTCTGCGGAGGCCGAGGCCGAGTGGAAGAGACATCGCTAGCTGCGGAGGCCAGGAACTGGACCGACCACCAGGGCCGAGTGGGGCATGTCAGGCCAGATGAGACGATGGGGGCTAGAGTCAACGATTACCGTTAAGTTAAGTTGTATTTTGTTTTATCCATGTACATTTTCATGTACAAATTATTGTAAAACCATCAAAAGAGAACATCAGAAAGATTGAAGAGATATGATTAAATCTTTTTAATAACTGTATTTATCAGTTTCACGTATTCTTTTTTGGTGTCAAGCAGCAGTAAGTAAATAATTAAAAAAAAGTCACTTCCCACGTGACAATAAGAAACATACAACTTAATAAAAATTTTGACACTTTTGGCTTCCCATAATTTTAGCACAGAGTTAGACCATGACTTCAGAATATGGGCCAGAGGGTTTAAGTCTAGTCTCAACTCTAGACATAGCATATATTTGTTAAAGTGTCAAAATTGAGTATGTGTTTGCAGACTAGGCCTTGCTACCACGGTCAGGCACCAAAGCATTCAGCAACTTCTACCTCCCAGGTATCTATTTCCTACACCCGGGTGAAGAGTGGCAAAAGTGACAAACCTTACCTTGTTAATACGATAGCCACAGCATCGTTGAGAACACTTTCCCCGAAGACTAGAATATACATATCCACATCAACGTGGAGGTCATGGAATACCGCCAGAACAGTCACTATAACGATAAACGTATTAACAGAAAAAGTTGGAAATGATATCATCACATAGATATTCAGGAGTCATGAGGGAATTAAGATGAAAAATGAATTAAAGCATATATCATCAATTATTACAGAACTTATTTTCAAGTAAAAATAAAGATAAAACACATCAATTTGCATAAATACATGATCAAATCAAAGTTTATCAATAAAATATTTGGTGCAATTTATCATCTGAAGTAGTCCTGATGACAACAAATAAAAAAAGATGAATAATCCAGGCCTGCAGATCCAAACTAACTTCATATTCTTCAATAATAATAATAATAATACATTATTTGTATAGCATTTGTCACAAAACATGTCTATAAAGCGCTTAGCAAAAATAGAAAGAGAGAAGGAATTTCAGCAAAAAAATTAAGTAATTGTATATTTCACAGTCAACTGTTCAGTTGAGGGGCTTCACATGCGCAGACCTGCCAACCTCTGGGAATGAAAAACTGTATTCTGTGATAAAAAAAACTGTATTTTTCCCCAAAAAGTGTATTTCATAATAAAATGCTTGGCACACTCGCTCATCGGGGCGCTCAAGCTGCATGCAAGCTAAAATGCGCACTGCTCTTGCAGATGAAAAAAAAACATTGAAACATGTGTATATCTCACGCTGGTTTTAACAAAATGATTGAAGAAAAAAAAAGTTACCTGAAATTACATTGATCTAATAACCATATTTGTGTACGTTTTATGAAATACAGACATATAGAGATGATTTTTCTCAATAAATTACAATTTTGTAAAATAAAAATTAAAAAAAATTAAAAAAAATTTTGTTGCAAAAACATACTAAATACGCCTAAAACGTACTGGTTGGCAGGTCTGCATGCGAAGGGAAAAGGCTACTTAACGAAAAAGTAGGTTTTCAATTATGTTTTGCTTTAGACTTCCAGGTTTGAGAGTATAATGATTATCATTGATGGTGTCTTGTAACATATGATAAAATAAATATTTTGTCAAAATCATAACTGATATGATTTAATACCATTTTAATAATGTCGGAGTATTTCATTTCATGTCTATTTCGAACAATAAAATATGGTTTTTCATCATTTTTTTTCATTTTCATAAAGTGTTCCAAGAGGAATAAAAATCAATATTTCTTGATATCATGAATATTACTTATGTAGCAAAATTAAAAAGTCTGTAAGGCCTTGTCTCATCTTAATTCCTCAGATACTGGAGTGTGGTGGTTTCATATGGTACACCATGTATTCTATTGTGGGATATTGTTACACCATCTTACTCGAAAGTGAATTCGATCAAAATGTTTTAGCTCTCAAATCAACTTTACATGTAAATGCGTGTATCTCAAACCTGTTTCCATTCATACCCTCTTGGGATGGTTCATGAAAAGCATGATGTCAATTTCTTACTCCACTTTATTCTTTGAATCAAATTATTTATCTTCTTACCGGGATCAGTTGCGGAGATTAGAGCGCCAAAGAGAAGGCAATCTTGGACGGTAACTCTTGTTTCTTTCATGATTACAATTACAAATAGATACATGATGCCACTGTAGAAACAGAGAGAAAGAGAGAGTGAGAAGTGAAAGAATAGTGAAATAAAATGAACAGTCCAAAACTGAATATAGAGTACTGAAGTGTGACGTGATCAATTTTCTTTTTTTTTGTATTTTAGTATTTTTGATAATTCGATTGAGCATGATGACATACTTCCACAACCCAAAGTTGATGGGAATCGGTCAATGGAGCCCCAAGATATGACCTCATAAATACATAACTAGCCCAAGTGGGGTGACGGACAGACGGAAGGACGGACGGACAGGGGCAACGCTTAATGCCCCCTCCGGACTTCGTCTGCAGGGGCAAAAAACAGAGGTAGAGAAAGGAGGTAAAAGATGGAAATAAATGTGTGAGTGTAATGAGATAGCGGAAAGCGGATCTGGATCAATACATGTAAAGAGGATGCTCTTAGATATATATAGATTGTATAATGCAATTTATTCAGCCTGAGCATGTACAATTTCTATCAACCCACTTTGTTATGCAGTGTGAGAGGTATGGTATACATGTACCACTAGCAGAATAGTGAGCCACACAATTTGAGGGGGCCAGACATGGCATATGGGGCAAAAATTGGATAAAATCTGCCAGTGAGGGAAGCGAGCGAGCGAAAATTTTGACATTTTTTATACAAAAATCTAATTTTGTGATACTCGAGAGATTTAACATAATATTCCGAAAGATGTATCATATTTCTCCTCTTTTTCTTGGTCCTGGAATTTTTTTTTGGGGGGGAGGGGGTGGGCATGGCCCCTACGCACTCCCTCCGATGATCTGTATGCCATTAAACATCTGGTGATGGGACCTCCTGATTTTGAAATGTAATTTACTAATTTTTCTTATCATGCATTTCAATGAAATCTGAACTGAAAAACACACACAGTAATACATTTACAGAGAGAAAAAAACGGTTTGAATATTTTGTCAAAAAGCCACCCCCCCCCCCCACTCCTTCCTACCTCTAGTCCAATCTGTATCCCAACTACATGTATCCCTTTGTGACATGAAAGAGAAACATTTTTCATTACACATACATGTACACCCCTTTCCCCACTTCTAATGTAACATTAGTCTTGAAGATCTATACTAAAGCAGTTGAATTTGTACATATGTACATGCATTCAAACTAGATGCCAGTGTATGCATGACTAATAACTATTACCCTTTTTACACAGGATTTTCTTAGCCCCGGACTATCGCTAACCCCGTACTATCCTTAACCCCGTACTATTTTTTTTCCTTTTCACACATGCCAAATTGTTATTGCTAACCCCGGATAAGGAATGCTTGCTTTTCACACACGAAACTCGCTAACCCCGGACTAGTGGTAGCTCATTCACTCGTACCCTTTTAACGCACGCTAAAATTTCCTTAACCCCGTACTATAGGTGGGGCTAAATTGCGGGGTTAAGCTTAGCCCACTTTCGTTTTACACTAGCGAACTTAACCCCGTACTATTGCTCTTAGCAATTGCTGGGATAACCCTGCTTTTTTGCAGGGCCAAATAATCCCGTACTAAAGGTGGGGTTAGCCCACTTTGCAAAAATGCTGTGTAAAAAGAAAGTGGGCTAAGCTTAACCCCGTACTATAGGTGGGGCTAAATGGCAATTTAGCCCCACCTATAGTACGGGGTTAAGGAAATTTCAGCGTGTGTAAAAAGGGTATATGTCAACTTTACATCTCTAGTGTACTGCACCATCCTTCTCCACAGATGATTTATTGCAATCATTTGAAATATTCTATACCATATGCACTTGAAATGGAAATTTATTCAATTCAGTGCACACAAAAAAATAAAACAAATATACGGGTAGAGCCATGAATATCTCGAGCCAGATTGTAAGTTTTGGCATACTGACAATTTCATTTTGGATAAAAATGTATTGGTGGCTTTATTCAATGTTTGATGATCATCAGTAGCGGACCGTGACCCGGAGGAGACAAAGCATTGGATGGGCACTGTATTGTTTGTGAACAATGCTGTGCCCCCCCCCAATGCTTTGTCTCCTCCGGGTCACGGTCCCCTACTGATGATCATGTTTGTGTGATACATGTACCAATTATATAAAGTATACACTACCATGGTTTGAAATACTAGTACAGAACAGAACATGTTATAACAATATTATAAATGAATGGTTGAAATTAGACTATTTTCAAAAAATAATTGTGGTGATGCACATAGAGAAAATTGTGGTGACGTGTAAATGCATTCATCACGTATTATGGTGATAGGGCGGGGCACCTCCCCCCCTCGGCCCACAATGATTACAAATATCTGAATATGAAGTGTGGAAATTACACATTTTGTTCCAGACTCAAGAGGTGGTTTCAGACCGCCTCGAAGTTCGTCAGTTCCAGGTATTCTCTGATCGGGAAAGTTACCCCGATCAGAAAATACCAGGTTTTTTGGTAATGTGAAAGCAAACTACGCGTAATTTCCCCGAAAGAAAATACCCGCTAAATAGTAGGTACTTTGCGAAATTACGAGAACTTTCGCGGGGATTTTTCCAAGGTCGCAGGTATTTTGGCAATGTGAAAGCAATTTACGGGAACTTTTAGCCCAGCGCGTTGTTGGGCGCGGGCGCCGTGGGTGGCTGCTGGGCTAGTGGTTTTGAATCTCGCGCCTTGCCTGCTTATTAGACCATACGACGCATGCTCCTAACTTCAGGAATTTATCCCGAAGAGTATGTCTCGGGGCGGTGTGAATGCAGGAATAATTAATGGGTATTTTTTAGCCTAAAAATGTTCTCGTAATTTAATGGGGATTCTTGTGATCGAGGCGGTTTGAAACCGCCTATAGGGCACATTTTTTTTTTATACATTTGTATACAAACACTTTAGTGGTCATTTTATTGAATTCTGTTTGAACTCATTTTGAGATCGTTACCGCAACTAGTATTTGTCTTTAAGGGAAGACGATAGATGATGAAGGAGAGAGAGAAGGTATGAGAAAGTAAAGGATTCCAACGGATGAGAGAGGAAACCAAGAGAGAAAATATAAATTCAATAAAATAAAATATGGGACAGAGGAAGTAGATACTTCCACTTTATATCAGGTTATTTCATAATCCTATGCATGTCATCCTGAAATCCTAACTAACTACAGACTGTAGACAGTACATGTTCATAAAGCCTGCAACACACTCTGCTCCAGTTTTATAACTCAATTTTAAGCTGAGGCAGATGCCACAACAACTGTGTCTCGGCCATATGCACTCGGCCTTAATTCTCAATCTCTTTGTATGTTTCCTCTATCCCATCCAAAATTGAAAACTGGAAATAAATTGCAATATCTGTGAGGCATGTCTACAACTTAATAATAAGGGTTTTCCAAAATGAATCTTACTCCTTTCTTTTCCATTCACTCAGACCACAATCAGAAATTGAGATGACTCATGCCTATACTTTTATACAAAGTGGGTTTGAAGAAGAAAAATAAAGCCCCCTTGCATTGTACACTAATGGATATCTGGATGCATCTAGGTTCAATTTGACCATAAAAATAGACTCAATTCATCGCTAGTTATTCTCATTATTATCTATAAAGAACTATTGCCTGCTAATTAGCTGACAGTGACATTGTAGTTCACGATTACATCAATAAATGGGACCTTTTCTACATGGTATACATACTTTAAATTATGTAATCATGGGCTGTGTCATGATTTATTATTTCAAATTTAGCAAAGTAGAAACTAAAAAGTGCAAAAGAATTAAGAAAACATAGGAAGGATTCTATAAATATCTTTTCTTGCATACATGTAATACCATACTGTACATCAAGTGCAGAAGAGTAACATTAAGTAGTTCTAAGTACATGTAGCTGTTAGATATAAATGGACCCAACATGTGAATAAAAATAACCATACGATTATATAAAGAGCATACTGATTAAAAATGGTGCAGGTTAGATAGAAATTAAGAGTCGAGGATGATTTCGTAGAAATGTTTCTTTTTTATACAATTTTGCAGTACTATGGGATGGTTTTGTAACAAATTCTATTAAATTCTATTCTGAAGAATTAATCAACTACAATTAACAGGCAAAATGTTTTTTTGTTTTTTCGGGGGGGGGGGGGCCTACTTTTCATGAATTACTGCCTAATTCTGCAACGTTAGATTAGCTTAACACTGCGATTAATGGGGAATTTCCAGGTTGTATTTTTTTAGTTTTCAGGGCTCTTTGGGGCATTTCAGGGCCTGAATCGCCCCCAGCCCCCATGTAATATTTTCCCTGGATAAGTACAATTGAAAATAAAACAAGATTCTGACTGACAAATTATGCATTGTTCCTCAAGTCACTTCTGGTAAAAAATAAATGCACATATGTGTGGAGAAGGACACAATATATTAACTGTAAATTTTATCACTTTTTTTGTAGGATTCATACTTTACTGATCTTCTGTCTATAACATTGTGTCCTGGTGAGAAAATAATAATTTGGTGATAAATTTACCAAACATAATATGAAACACATTTCATACAAATAGGTCAGTATTAAACCTACTTCCTTATTAAACATCTATGAAAAAAATTATTAACTTTTGTATTCTACACATTAAAGGTTCAAAGATTCCAGGAAAAATACACACACACAAAATGCCACACACCACAAATATCAAAGAAAGCAATGAACATACATCTATGTACATGTACATGTATGTAGGCCTAAATGCTATGGCCTCCTGTTTTGTGAACATTTAGCTAAACTTATCATTTTTTAATAAATATTAGAGTTCAAAATTCTCAACAAAATAAGCAAAAAGTTAAACATTGTTGATCAACAATTAACACTGCAATCAATCAATCGATCAATAAATCAACCAATCAATCAATCTATCAAAATCAATAAATAGATGGTATTGTATCCAACTAAAAGACAAGTCTATTATTATTTGACAGAGATATATTTATTCTTTCATTATTAATATTATTATAAATTTACACACAATACTGAATTTCCATATACATGTATATGCTGTAATAAAAGAATCATTCCCAAGCCATGTGCGGTCAATGACCATGTAACATGCATTCTCCCCTTCTCTGTACATATCAACTTTCCATTAATACACAGGACCCTATCAACTCATTATGTGATACCGGATTCCTATTGGACCTCACTCGATTAAGTAAATATGCTCCACTAAAAGGCCTTCTCCAGATACTACATATGGAATGAAGATTGATGACAAAATGCAATTTAATTGTCATCGCCCTCAGACATGACCATACCTAAGAAATTGCTTTTTTTTTTTTTGGGGGGGGGCTAAATTTTATAGATACATCTAATGCATTGTGCACTATTCTAATATCTATACAGGTAGGCCTATACATGTATATTTTCTACTTGGTTGATAATGTAGGTCTATTTGGCATATAATGGGGCAAATTTATTATTCATCCGATTATTCATCTGATTTTGTAGAAATACAAGATCTAACAGAAAAATACTAGTCAGAAATGTTATGATCAACTGTTGTGGTCAAAACTCCTCCATAACAGACGGATGTGACTGATGAGGGCCTTCTGCACCAGCCTGAGTTGTCAAATTAGCGCGCTATTTCTGATCCGGCAAATTATCCCGATATGAACAATCTCGGGATTATTTGTAATGGAGATGCAATCCCTGAATTAATCTCAAGATGGCAAAATAATACTAAAGTCAATTTAGTATTATTTGCAAAATAGCACGCTATTTACGAATTATCCCGCTAATTCGCAGGTGCAGACGCACTAGGGATTATCTTTTCACGTTGTCACACCATAATGCATCGATGCCTCGCTCGAGCACAAATTGCTCTTCTTGCGCTGGTGGAGATGGGGTTTCTAGAATCTCAAGATTAATCGCAAAGAGGGGCGATCGGGCTAAAATGTCGAGATTGAGCAAACTCGGGCTGGTGCAGCACCGCCTAAAAAGAGGAACAACTGGGAACATTACTCTTGCAACTGTAATTACTTTACAGGCTGTCAGCTTCTTACAGTGCTGAAATAGGCACATTAGGCAACAAGGATGCGGTTTGGGTGTAGCACTGACACACACACACACACATGTATTATGAAACACATGATTGGTTTAACAGTTCTGAATGTTCTAGAGAGCGTAATGTGTTCACTGCACAATACTGTTTAAATAATTCAGTACAAACAATACCTTCTCACATCAACTATATCATTTCCAGAGTCGTACTGTTAGAGATGCACATTATCAACTTGAATGATGACTACTGCAGTCATCATCATGGGAACATTGTAAAATTTCATTGTAACCATCCTCCTCCTCATCCCCATTGTTGCCATTATTCACATATCATCACCTGATCACCACCACGTTATAATTATCATCACCATCTTTATCATTGTAACCATCATCATAATCATCATCATCATCACCACCATCACCATCACCATCATTATCGTCTCAACAACATCATCATCATCATCATCATAATTGTCAGCATCATCGCCATAATAATCATCATCATCATCATCATCAACATCATCATCATCATCATCATCAACATCATTATCATCATCATCATCATCAACATCAACATCATCATCATCATCATCATCATCATCATCATCATCATCATCATCATCATCATCATCATCATCATCATCATCAACAACATCATCATGATCATGGCTCCATCATTATTTTCATCACCACCATCATCAATTCAGTCGCTCATTAAAATTGATAAAACAAAAGCATCATAATAATCATCATATTCTTCATCATCATCACAATCATTTAAATCATCAATGCCTCCATCATTTTCAACACCCTCACCCATTTCTTCATTCCTAATCAATATTCATATTAAGTTATCCATCACAAATATGCCAATTATCACCTTCATTTAATCACCATTAATCATCTTATTACCATTACCACAATGATAATAAAATTTATAAATAAGAATAAAGATAATCCATTCTCATCATCATACTCCCATATAAACATCACCACATTGTATTGATGATACATCTATCACGCATCATTGAAATAGAAAAGGTTCTGTGTAAGAGCTCTATAAGTGTTTACATAAAAAAGAACAATGTCTCTTGCCCTTGCGTCTTTAACAAATTCTACACTATATCATCAGATCTAATCTGCATTAGACACCATTTTTACACAAATATTAGAAAAATTATCACAGATAATTTGGGACAAGATTGATTTCAGCAGGTCCTGTATAAAATAATTCACAAATGTTATTTCATATTAAAACATGTCAATTTAAATTGAATATATTTTTGGAAAAAAAATGAATGAAAAATGGATGAAAGATAAAACTACCATGTGCCTTGAAAATATTCAACTAAACTTTTTTTTTTTTCTTTTTTTTTATTTATGTTTTTATTGATAAATCTTCAACATACAAATCATTTACATCAAATTCCACTATAAAAGTTACATAAAAAAAAAAATCAATCAAAATATATACAAAGGATTAGAGTGATCGGAAAAAAAAAAAAAAAATCAACAAGGAGAAAGCGGAGTACATGTATATCATTTCATTAAAACAATATCATATTTTTACATGAGCAAGAACCCCTAGAATGAAAACCAATCAGCAACAAACTTTGGCAAAGTTATATTCAACTAAACTTTAAACCTTCGTATGCTTAATGATTGGGAAAAACATGAATCAGGGCTCGACTTTAGCGGGAGCCCGGTGGCAATTGGCTCCCTAAAACCTTGGCGGGCTCCTTAGAAAGTAAATCAAAATGCCCGGCTTGCTCCTTAAAGGAGAATGAAACTCTTGGAGCAAGTTAGCTTTTGTGAAAGCAGAAAAATCAAAGAATAAGATCAACAAAACTTTGAGTAAAATAGGACTAGCAATAGAAGAGTTATGAGCATTTGAATGTCGAGATCACTAATGCTATGGAGATCCCCCCATTGGCAATGCGACCAAGATCTGTGATGTCACACACGTACAACATCTCCCATTCGGACACTGAAAATATACCCCAAAACATCTCTTTTTGCTCATTCTAATCATATGACAAACGATTCATCAATGATATAATGTTGTGAAACCTCTGTACTTGTCATCTCATAAAGAAAACACCTAACCTTGTGATAGACTCTATAAAAGTGAGAATATAAGTGAAATAAGTACTAAATTAAGTAATGAGGGAGTTGTACGTGTGATATCACAGATCTTGGTCGCATTGCCGATGGGAGGATCTACATGGCACTAGTGATCTCAATATTCAAATGCTCATAACTTTCTTATTATTCATTCAATCTTCCTCAAACTTTCAACAATATGTTTCTTTGATTTTTCTCTTTGATATGGATTCAGCTAGTTTCAAGGGTTTCATTCTCCTTTAAGTTTTTCTAGTATCAGCCATGAAAGTTCATTCATAAAAACAGTGAGTGACCTCGTAACTGTCAACATTGAGCCTGTGTTGCTTGGTTATAATGGTATGTCCCCATGGCCAGGTCATTGTATGAGGCTCTTGGGCATTCCTAGTGCCTGTGGCTGAGTTTAATGTAAACAAAGATGTCTATTCTGAAATAATGGATGAGATGAATGTCGATTTGAGTGGAAATTGAATATGCAATGAAACAGATTGAGCAAAGGATGAAAATATCATATTTTGGGAAGGTTCTGAAAGAAAAGTGTATTCCTAGTGGTTAAATGCATTTTCAATAGTTTTGGTCATTTATTTTCCTCTCTGCAAATGATATTAATTATTGCTTGCTCAATCTGTTGAGCAATATTGAAGATTGAATGAATATGAATTTGAACAGACAAAGCGAGGAAGAGTGACTTATCCAGTGCTATATCTCATTCTGATAAAACCTGAAGTCCAATGTTAAAGGGCTTCACAAAAGTCAATTGCTGTAAGATTAATTCTTCAGTTCAGTTAATCCTCACATTTACTAAATAATAATACACCTGGTAATTGATGATTATAAAAACAAGGAATTGTGTGCAGTGTTGGTGTGTTTTAATACTGACCATTGTTATGACCCCAAAAAAATGTGATAAACTTGGGCTCCCTGAACCCCTTGCGGGCTCCCTAAAAAAGTGGTTGAGGAGCCCGGCTGGCTCCCTAAAAAAAAAGTAAAGGTCAGGCCCTGTGAATGCCAAGCGTGAACAAATTTGAGACTTATTAGTGTCACAGGAAAGTAAGATTCCTTGAGCTATTCACAAATATATAAACCATTTCTCCCAGAATCTTCTGATTTGGCAACCATTTCAAAAGTTTTATAGAGAGATGCACTGGACTGAAACTTACCCAACAACTAAGAAGGATATGGCTGTCCCAGCAAAAGCGAACGTGAGGATAGATCCGAGGTTCCGAAAGAAATGTCTCTGGTTATCATTATTGGGGATAGAGAGAAGGAGAAAAAAAAATCATAATACATCACTTTATAGTTCCAGGAATAAATTAATGACAATATTTGAAGTTATATTCATTTTTTATCAGTAATTGGAGATCTACATTTAATCTCATTTGCACCAAAGTCATCAGGATCCCGTCTTACAAAGAATTGTGACTGATCCAATCAACCTCCACTATATGGAAATCCATCCTTGTCATAATTTTTCCAACAGGAAATTTGTATAATGTCCCTTTGTAAACATTGAGAAAGCACATGAATTGTCAGGGTCCAGATATTTTATCATCTTCTTCTTCAGTTTCCCCTCAACATTTTACTCTCCAAACAATATTGCAACAAAATATTGAAGATGAGATTTAAAGTGAAAAAATATCATAATTTGAATATGGAAATGAGAGGACCTACATGTATTGAAATCAAATACTGATGTCTTAAATCAAGGATTCCTTTTTGTATTTGAACACAGAAAAAAATAAGATGGCACTAGTTAAAAAATTTTACAGCAAGAGAAAAAGAGAAAAAACTCACTCTTTTTAAGCTGTATCCTGCGTAGAATATGATTGGTGGCAGGAGAATATTGAAGAAAATCTCTGGATCAAATTGCAGCTGAAATGCAGAAAAAAAGTAATAATAAAGACAAGATAATGCTGGTAAGTACTGTTATTGCAGTCCAATACAAGCAGTCCTCACAGCAAACCCATAGAGAGGGCAAAGCAGTTGTAAAGTCATGCATAAAGGACGAGAATTTGAAAAAGCACTTGCATTTTGCAATATTTACATTTTCTTCAATTCTATTCCATGTGC
Source organism: Lytechinus pictus (assembly GCF_037042905.1). NCBI lineage: Eukaryota > Metazoa > Echinodermata > Echinoidea > Temnopleuroida > Toxopneustidae > Lytechinus > Lytechinus pictus. The sequence goes on from NC_087260.1 coordinate 28,678,134, forward strand.
ACAATATTTCATAAGTGTGTCCGTCCAATACGGGCCATGTTATATGTTATAAATACAAACAACTATCTAGCTAGAGCAAAATAATTTCAATGCAAGAATAATTTTGGATTATTGATTTAGGATGATTGGAAATCCAGTCCCACTTTGTTCAAACATCAAGAAAACCTTTCAAGACTTCTCAATCCCTATTTTCAGTTGATTGCAAAGTCGATGCATGTAGCTTCACAAACAGCTAGAGTCTTCCATTTAAGACTGGCTCAGGCTAGCCCTTAAGATGTAAGAATAAATACATATTGTGCTGAGAGACAGAACTCTGATGTATCAAGTTGCGCTTTATTAAAGGAAGATTGGGTTGAGGATGGACAATGCAAAGATTTGTGTAAAGTGGGGAGGGGTAAGGATGACTGATGCCAGTGTGAGAAGAATATGGCCACCCCCATTCAATGCGGACAAAACTCACCTTTGAACCAAAATCTCTAGACCTGGCCTGAACCTGCCCAACCACACTGTCTCTGATATAGAGGAACGTCACGTTGGCTCTGTTAGCTCCGAACTCCTCGTATGTAAGATGCAAGTACATGTCCATGGGGGCGTTGACCTCTCCGCAAGATCCCTTCTGGGTGTACACCATAGATGCCTCTCCACTGCCCTTGGATACATAGTAAACTATAACTCCAATTATCACACCTGGTAAGGAGAAAGATCCACAAGGTTACACTCTATACTATACCCACTCTTATTTTTCCAGATCGATGTCCAGACATGACAGCATTTTACCAATGTTTTTCAGGCGATATTTCATATCTAAAAGCCAGGCAGGTCAATATCACAAGAACGTATTTCTTGACTTATGTATCTGGGGTAACGTCAACCAGGTTGACTTTTGACATGAGAGTGACTTCGGACCCGCTAGTGGGAAAAGGATACATGTCAGTGAGTGTGTATTCCCATTTTTCCTGAATAATAATCGCATCCCTTCTGTTACTCACTGAACACTATCACACAAGAATATTACTCCTTGTCAAGAGGTCCCAAGAGGATTTTTTTCCAGAATTTGTATTTCAGAAGTTAATCCAGAGTCCGAAGTCAGCTGATTGGTGGTACTTGATAATTTGAGAAAACTAAAGACAAAAGAGGAGATCTTTCATTGATAGTCCAGATATAGACAGGTGAAAGCCTAAAGAAAACAAATATGTCATGACGACAAATATTTGACTTAGACTCTTAGGCCCGTATTCTGAAGTCAGGTTTAACTGAGACCATGGTCTAACTCTGTGCTAAAATTATAGGGAGCCAAAAATCAAAAAATTGTTTCTATTGTTGTTTTCTTATGTTAATATTTTGCTTTCATAATGAAAAAAATACTTCAAATACTTAATTAACCATTCTGAGACAATTATGAACAATTTGGGCGTCATATGAGTTAATAGACTGGATGTGTACTGTTAGGAATGTGTGCCCCAATTGGCTCTCCATAGATAAACCACAACTTTAAACCAGAGTTTATTTTTAAACCTGAGTTCAGAATACGGACCTAAGAGACATAGATGTAGTTTTGAAACCCTAATTTTTTAGAGTAGAGTGGCTCCCTCATGCAGTATGTATAATTCTGATTGCAAAAACAATTATTCAAAATTCAAAGGCAGATAGTGAAGAAGCACTTGTCTATTTTAAAATGTTGATAACGCTGCATTTTTATCTTTTATTTTTATTTTAATAGGCCTTTGTCTGGTATTAAACTAATTTTATCATTTTGATTTGGCTCAGTCTGATATTCTAGATAATTAAAATCTGTCTCTGTATATAAACAAGGAAGATAAAGAGTCTGGCACTTATGATTTAGTTCCTCTGCCAGACCTCTGGGGCCCGTTTCTCAACACCCGGATAAGTTAGTCATATCTTTGTCCACCAACTATGGAGTTAGTTCCAATCTTACTAAACCCGTTTCACGAAAAGGCTTCCTAACAAGAATTCCTTGATATTGATACTATCTGTAGAAAGAGCAGAAGAGACGTAGCCTTAGTCACAAAATAGCATAATTTTCAAAAAGCAAAATTATGATAAAACTGTTATTATTGTGATGAATTGGGAAATACATCTAATCAAAATATATCTAGGCAAGATAAAGCTAGGCCTACATCATACATACTCAAACCATGACGACTACAGCATTTAATTGATGAGAAAATGAAATTATGAATAATTCATTTCATGACTCAAACATCACATGTGGATGTTGAGATGGGTACCCCCAGGATATTAAATTTTAATAACTTAAAGAAGTAAACCATAAAGGTTCCCTTTGTAAAATGATGATAATTATACGCTTTTATGTTTCCAAACATCATCAAGATATAAGGTAACAAGATTTTTTTTATATCTTTAGATACTGAAACATACCATTAGACAAATTCTATGCATATCAAAATTAGAGCTATAATTTTTCAAAATGTCGATAAGGGTCTGAAAACAATGAATACGTACAGTTATGGATGGCCTGACGAGGCAGAATCTTTATCAATTCAATCATATTACATTTTCAAAAGAAATGGTTTTGTGGCTTTTTATCAACAGTGTTTATAGTTTCTACTTTCTGTGTATTACAATTCTCGCTACCCCAAATAGCGATTTCGCCGAGATCCGGGAAAATCCCTGTAACGTGAATTGCATTATGGGATAGCTTTTTCGGTATTACAACTTCCTGTTTGGAAGTCCAATGCACTGTTTTGCCATTCAGATCAACAGTGCCGTCATGCACAACAACACAACGTCGCTTTCGCTCGGAAAGTTCGTGATCACAACCCTCTCTTTCACGATACAGTTTAACAGTTTTACAGCCTTTTCTGCTAAAGTCACTAATTCTGCCCGACGCTTTCCATTGCATGGTATTCATCTGTCAGTTAAGATTTTTTTAAGTTCCGAAACTGATTTGTATCCATTTTGTGGTCGACGAAAAATTGAACGAAATGAATGCTGTATATATTTAGCGTCTAGTTGAATACGATCGTGATGTCAGGCCGGTCGCTAAATGCAAAATTTTAAGATATTCATTATTTGTTTGATTTTTTTATAACCAAATAAAAACATGAATAAAAATTATTTTCACGTGAAATATATTTTTTATTTTTATTTATAATTCAAATGGAATAAAAACTGACCAAATGTAATAAAAAGTATTATACTCTGTACATATTATTACGCTGATTGGCATCGATTTCTGCGTGGTGGAAAACTCAGTATCGCGAACCTAGCACGAGCATGACTCTAAACCGGAAGTGGTGATGACGACCCGACGGAGTGAAAATTATCTCGTCTCGCGCATTATGAGATTTTTGTTCCTATTTGGGGTAGCGAGAATTATCATTGAATGATCTACAGTGTATCCCACTTGTTTTGCAATGTAATTTCAACTTCTATGATTGATCACAAAAGATTATAATTTTCAAATTTTGAGGCATTTTTTGCATGTCAGTCTACCCACGCGATGCAACTATGTCATTATGAAAGAAGTTATGACAGGTTCGGAGGTGTCATAAATATTTAGTCAGGTTGTTGTCCCAGATCTTGGCAAAGAGGGCTTTGTGAAACGGTTAGCGGACGAGTAGCTCACTATCTCCGATTTAGTCAGGAAGTTAGACGGTGTTGAGAAACGGGCCCCTGGCCTCTTACGGTTGCACAGTCATAAGAAAATAAGCGATTATCATTATAATATAATTAGTTAATCAATCACTCACTGTTTTAATTTTTAGAATAGATTAGTATCAGTTACACAGATATTATTAGCATGACGATGAAAGCTAACTGTGCCGCAGGCCGCACCATATATTCAATCATGAGTATAGAAGATTGCAAATTTGCAGTTGCAAGTTAACCATGATTTATTAATTATTGGCAACAAATTAATCTCGGCCCTATCAAGAAAGTTTCAATAAGAAATCTTTTGATAAATTTTCATCAAACTTTATTTTTTCTACTACTACTACTACTAGTAGTACTACTAGCTTCTGCCTTCCCCTTCCTATCTTATCAAAGTCATCAAGATTTCATTTCTTATTTGACCCAAATTTGTCCTTTCTAACGTTTTTCTACCATTTCAGCTCCTTCCCCGCCTGACCCACTCCCATCGACTCACCGTAAATCATCGCTAACCCCGTCTCGTGCATAAACCTGAACCTGTGATGCTTGAAAAGCCATGTTGTGAGAATGGTTATCACTAACAAGATCAAAAACAACAACAAATTCAACGAGTCCTGCCGATGCTGTTTCTCCACAACCTGCTCCGCAACTTCGCCTGGATCAACCTCGCAACTGGGACTAACCGTTGTTGACTGCGATCTTCCATGATCCACCCACAACAAGATGTTCCAGGTTGTTAGAATCCATCGAAAGCACCGACCCCGGCTGAAATTGAAAGTGGCCATGTTTTCCCCGCGAGCCAAAGCAAAAGGGGAGGAGGTGCCACCTTCGCGAAAATGACTTGTTTACTTCCGGTATTTTCACAATCGATTACAAACATAACGGTGTCGTGCCGCGGTGATACAACCACGTTTCTTCTAAAATTTCTGTAAATTAAAGATTAGATTTGGTGGGGATGGGGGCCCGGGGAGGGGTCAAAGAAGCAAAACAGATATTAGATTCCAAATTAAGGGACGAATTAGGAATCTGTGCTTATCATTTGTGTTGAAAATTAAGTTTTCCATTACATGACCCCGTAATTGTGTAAAATTTGTACCTTGCAATAATTTTGTACAAATCCAAGATGTGGTACACAATATATCATATTTCGGAATTTACTCTGAAATATTACACTAATACCATTCACCCGACCATATCAGCTTATGTACAGGCAATCAGTCAGCATTTTTCAGCTACATGAATACATACTTCTTTTTTATTTTCTCTTATTTTTTTCACCTATGTGGGGCTGGGATCCCGGGTGGGATATTGGGTCAGATGCATAAGGGTATATCCTAATTGCTTTTTGCTTGGCTTTTATACGCTATTATACCTGATTCCGTATGCATAAAATTCGGAGCGAACAAATGTTTTAGCTTGAAGCTCAATCAATAATTGCTTACTATCTGGTAATTTGCTTGACCATATGTTGACGATTAAGCTATTGATATTAAGTGCATGCATGAAGAGAACATTTTGCTTTAAAGGGGAATCCAGCCTTGGCCATAAAAATTAATGTTTTGTTGGGAAGGAGAAAAATAAATTAAACAGATTGGTGAAAGTTTGAAAGAAATCGGACAAGCAATAAGAAAGTTATAGCTGCTTTAAAATTGAGATCACTAATAGTATGTACATTTCAAATTGGCAACTGGGTAAGTAAATTATGACAAGGGGCAAGGACAACTTTCCCATAGGCCTGTACTTTATTATCATGGATTTGTGGTTTTCTCCTAAGTACCCATTCCCCTGGGGCAGTAATCTAAATATTACCCAGGTAGTATATTGTTTAATGGTTTAATGTCCTCATGAAAGAAAAATATAATTTGTAGTAAAACTTTTGGAAAAATGACATTTTAGCCATTCTATGTATTGGAGTACATGGAAGAGTAGTCCTTGCCTTACATCACGATGACATCCCATATGTGGCCAATTTGAAGTCTCCATGAGTATAGTGATTACCAATATTTACAACTTTTAAAAATTCATAACTTTCTTGGTGTTTGTCCAATATTGTTCAAACTTTCACCTATCAACTTGTCTGATTTTTCTTTTTCTTATAAAAACAAGTTTTTATTTAGGTTGGATTCCCCTTTAATAAGTGTGCGTTTGAGTGTTTGCTCGGTTGGCGTTCGCGCGTTTTATATTGGCCTACATGCACATGTTTCTTTCTAGTAAGTGCAAACCGAATGCAAACAATATTGAAAAAAATTAAAGGAATTAAAGGCCACGTCTTCAAGATGTGACATGATCGAGAGAATTGGGGCACTGTCAAACCATGGTCAAACCCAAACCCGGGGGTCAAACCTCCCCCACACAGCTGGATTCCAATCCAGCTAGCCTTTGTCTGTAATAGCTCCGATGGTTATTCGTGTTCGCATGCACCATAACCAGGGGGTTAACTTGCACCAATTACCAAGGACTATTCGCTTTATAGCGTTCAAACCGCTAATTGGGAGCAATTGCTTTCTGAAGGCATGCACAGCTATAGGGTTTAGCACTATCGGGTTATGCACAATATTGCATAATTCGGCAAGAAATTCATCCACATTGTGCTGCACTCGACCCAGGTGAGGTGGTAATGGGTACCCGGTAGGATTTATTCCTTGAACGCTTTAGCGCCTATTAATAACGGCTTAGCTACAGCCTCATGGGTAATAATCATACCAAGTATATGGGCATATTATTATTATTATATTGCTAAGGCTTTGCTAGCAATTGCTTAATTGCGCTTAACCAGCACTATATATTGCTACTTTTTATGCATCTGAGCCATTGGCAACGCGACGGGTTCCATGCAAAAAAAAAGAAAAAACGTTTTTAAGTGGACCTAACCCCTTTTGTAAATGCCCTTCACATATGTGTGGGTGTGTTTGTGTATAGGAGAGCTAAGATAAAACTTATAAGATAAAAATATGCCTCGAAAACTATGATACAAATTTTGTTTCTACTGACTTTACCTATATTGGTAGAAGGTGCTTATCCGAATACATGCATGGGAAAAGGAAAAAATAGACCACATACTGATAGTTTTCATTTGTCTTGAACCAAATAATGGTTTCAAGGACCATACAAAAACAAATAAAGAATAATAATTTGATAAAGGGTAAAACGTCTGTGTGCAGATTAATAAGTATTAGTAAATAAAATTTATACCTAAATAAAAAAATACAGACCGTTTATCATCATCCACATGCATTATGAATTTTTAGGAGTATTAAAGTATAATTGAGGAAATTTAATGATTCATTTTGTTTGTTTATGTAAAGTTTTCAATATTGTACTTTTCATCTTTGTGTATACTTATTGGAAACCAAATTTCTTTGCATGCGTTCGTTGACCAATAATAGAATCTTGAACCTCTCCATACACATTAAAGTACAAAAATATTTCCTTTCATATTTTTTATTTACGAGCACCATCTATAATCTATGTACGCATTGCGCATGAGCTAGTGATGACGTTCTGCTGAATATTCATGAAGAGGTTTTGCTACGCACATTTTGGTATTTCGCACGTTGCTTTCGCTATTAAATTGCGTGCTTTTATGATTCAATCTTTAGCAAAATGCATGAAACAGTATTTAATAGATACATCGTTGTATTTAAATGACGGTTTGAACCACACTTGAGCTATGAATTTGTAATTATAAAAGTAAAGGCTGATTTCTTATGACAGCTTAGGTATTTTTCTAACTGTTACCACAACGTTCGTATGTAATTTATATATACTGCGTGAACACCCAAATGATCATACTTACCTGGCGCAGGGGTCGCATTGATCAAGAAGGATGCACCCCCAGGGCGAGGCTTGCCATTGCACTCCGGCTTGCTGAACCTTGCGATTCCCCCAAACGTGGGGAACTCGGGCGTATAATTTATGGTAGCGGAGATCTGCGTTCGCGCTATCTCCTACCATCAAACATGAAAAGAAAGAAAGAGTGAAGACACATTTATTTGTGGCATTGTGTAATGATTCGGACGTGCTTGTGGCGTGGAGGATTATCAGTGAGCCAGCGGTCCCCATATATTCCTACCTGCGCTAGCGCTGTTATAAATGATCATCTCTGGGATAGAATGTGATGTGAATTCAATTGAGGACACAATTCGAAAAAAAAATCCCGTTTTTTTTCAGACCCCAGAATATTTTTAGTGAATCTAGGTACTGCTGATAGGCCGTGAAAAAATGATATTACAAAATGTGGAAAATTTTGGAATGTCAAACAATACAATTCAAGGCGAATCTATTGCATGCATGGTATATATAATTATTTGCATTAAAATGTAGGAAAAAACAAAAGTTCATATAGTTGTCGATTATATGATCATTTTCAGATTTGTTTGCTTTATTTTCTTTTATGGGGACATAATTTGTTCAATCGCGAAGTCACAAAACCCATTTTATTTCCTCCCCCTCCAATTCAAAATAACGTCTTACCCATCATAAATCATCATCATGATATCCTTATCACCACTACTACCATCACCAACATCACCATGCACCACCATCATCATCACAATTATTGTCATCAATCATCATCACCACCACCATAATCAACATCACCACCATTATCATCACCTATTCACAACATCACCATCATTATCATCACCACCACCATAATCAACATCACCACCATTATCATCACCACCATCAACATAATTATCATCACCACTACCATTATAACCATCATCATCATCTTCACCACACTATCGTCATCAATCATCACCACTGCCTACATCACTATCACTATCACCACCGCCATCCTCATCCTCATTACCACCATCATATTTATCACCACCACTATCACCATTGCCACCATCATTATCATCATCATAATCATCATAATCATCATCATCATCACCATCATCATTTTCTTTGTTATTTTTCATATAAACGACTTCATATCCTTGATACTGACCGATGTTGAGAGTATAATGACAACAACAGAATAAATACAACACAATAAATTAGGTGCCATAATAATGTAAAAATATAGTGTATTTATCTAAAACATCAATATAGCAACAGAGAGGCAAGCGCATTTATAATTATCTCCTAGACAAAATGTTCTAATTGTATTTAATTAGGATTGTCATTTCAAGTATTATCATTGATGAGTGTTAAAACAAAGATTAAAGTTCTTCACATGATTTTAAGTTTTTAATCTAAAAGCCCAAAGCAACTTTCTTTGTGAGGAGAAAATCATGAAATGCAAAACATATGAATAAACCAGGGCATTTGAAGAAAACAACTTGTACATTTTTTGTTATGATGATAATACTAGCAATCTAATTACTTTAGAATATACCAACAATTCATAATTTCTTATCATAACAATAACAATGAAAACAGTATCAATAATAATTATTTTCATATTATCATTACTGTATTTATTACTATTGCAAATGCAATAATTATGATTATAATAAAAACAGCTCTACTTATTACCCAAGGTTGCAACTTTGTTAAAAAATGATGTTTTCATTACCCTCCTCCATTCTACATCGAGCGCCTGACAAGAAGGCAGAAGTCCCTGTTTTTAAAGTCTTTGGTATTACTCAAATCACCCAAATCCACAACATCTAATTCATGAGAAAGGAACTCAACAACTGAGCCACTATGCCCAGTCAGTTACAATATACTCATCTACTTGTACAACAATGGAAATATATACTGGGAATTTCACAGGGTACGACAGGTTATACTGTACATCAGCCATTTACATGCATAATTAATTTGCATATTTAAAAAGTACAAATAATTTTTCAAACAAAAAGATTACTCCATAAAAAGAAGAAATAGAAATATGTACTTTTGCCCCTTTGTGTTCACATCATTCTTTAATAAGGCACTTAAAAAAATGAATACTTAAAATATTAGTATTCATCGTATTGCACAAAAGTCTGAACGAGCTCCCTCAAACAACCACCGAGATCCTCAACATCATCAGCAGACAAATACAATATTGATATACATGACAATTGTGAGGTTTGGATTTAAGAAAAAATTAAGTCAAGGAACCAAGGTCTTATACTTAAGATTATACCTGATTGCCACAGTCATATTTCGGCTGAGAGATCATGATACCATGTTCAAACTTCTATAACAATTGCAAGATCACACTTGGTATAGCATCTATCTGGTACACTATAGATGATGAGTCTGAACTCAACAATGGCAACACTTTTATTTGCACATTCACTAGCGGATACCATAATATTATTTTTTATGTTCACAGTCAATGGAGTGAACAATCCTAGAAAGTGATCATGCAAAAGCACACACAGCCAGAGCCTTTCCACTTTCCTGGCAAAAAAGAGAGACTATTTGAGGACTATCAATGTCTTTTTGAAGAGCAGATATGTCAGGAAGTGTTAGTCAAGTTTTGGGCATACCCATTGCCATGTTGCTTCACTCCACGTTATACAATATTTCAAGGATGAAGCCAATAACAAGTGTGCAGTCAAGTCACATGTTTATTGTCAGCTGCTAAAGCACTAAATGAACGGCTTCTCTGCATCATGTGTCCTCATAGACCTTAGGTCGATATCACTCCAGCATTTTATGCAATTCCCCATCACCATCAATCCGACGCTCAAATTCTTCACTAGAAGGTTCTTAACATTTAAAACCTCTGGTGCCAAAATCTTTATAAGACTCCATGTACTTGTACATCAATAAACCTGTTGAATACAGAATCTTTTAATTTCTATTGGCTTTGTACAGGGACTATCTGGTTGCAGTTGTCAAGTGGTTAACAGCTTCTCTACACCATCTGTGACCTCAAAGGCTTTGGCTTGATATCACTCCAGCATTTTATGCAATCCCCTATCACCATCAACGAGCCAACACTCAAACTGTTCACTAAAGGACTCTAAGAAGGGTTCTACTGCATCTTCAACTGTTATAGTTCTGTGTCTGACCTCATTACTCAAGGAAGTGACCCCTTTACCTTCGATCCCACAAGGCACTATGTGGTCAAACCATCGTAGGTCAGTGTTGCAGTTCAGGGCAAGGCCATGGCTTGTGATGTACCGTGTACAGTGAATACCTGAAGTAGTAAAGGGTAAATATCAGTAATATTATAATATTCCTCCTTCAACATAGTACTACACAAATAAAAGCGATGTCTTTAAACCTTTTGTACAGAAACAGAGACCCGAGAAAAAGAAAAAAATAATTTTATCAATGGAACAGTGATTAATGAATGTGCATTTGATGAGAAGGGATAAATGGATCAATCTACATAAAGAATACGACTGACCAATTAATGGGCATCTGCTGCAAGGGAACGTTATATTACCAAAACCATTCATCTAACCCCCCCCCCCCCCCACTGTTTGCCAAAAGCAGTGCATTTAGTGATATAGCAACTCAACTCCCAACTCCCTTTTCAGTAAAATCAACAGACTTTGGGCTAATAGTCGCAACCCAGTAATTCAAATGGACACATCCAACCATCGTCTTTCAGCAAAACTGGGAGAAGAAGCTTTGGATGTCATGTGATAGAATGCACCCTTTAGGCACCTGCTAAAATCATACCTACCTATGGCAGCAATCTTGCTATCACCAACCCACACACCAGTGTCAGGGGAACACTGTCCAATGACACCAAACCTTCCACAGGTCTTGATGACCGTGTCTTCGAGCTGCTTGACATACCATCGGACACTCTTCTGGTAGTGGGTCAGGTCCAGGATGGGATAAGCTACAAGTTGGCCAGGACCATGGAATGTGATCAGTCCTCCCCTTTCGGTTCTGAAGAAGTCAGCACCAAGATCTTTGAGCCTCTCCTCGTCTGCGGACGTGTAGCCTTTGGTTCTAATACCTGCATGAAATCAGAGTGAATTGATTAAGTGTGACCAGGGCCTTGTTTTATAAAACTTAATATCAACAACCATTTCTAGATATCTATGCCAGATTTGCTCTTGGCTGATTCAAGAGAACCAAAATGGCTGTAACATGCTGACGACGCAGTTGATTCAGTGTCAGTACCATTAGAAAGTATATCATGCAAAATTGTATTAAAAGGGAAGTTCACCCTGACAAAATTTAAAAAAATCAATAACTTTTAAAATCTTTGTTGGACTTTCCTCAAACCTTGGCTTCACCAATACATTTGATTATTTTTCTGCCATTTTTACAATAAACTTTTGGTCAGGGTGAACTTCGTCTTTCATGAACATTTCAATCTTTATACTTCCCTACCTACACCGCTACTGTAAGAAGCAAATCTCTGCAAATGTTGTTTTACAATTCAAGCTTATTTCTTGATCAACAGTTCAATTCTCGATATCAATCAGGAATCGTATTTTTTTTTTAATCAAGGAATTAATTCTTGATAAAGGATTGAGTCTCTTGATGCCAAGTAATCAGATTAAACAACTTGCCACACATATATTGGCATACATGGGCTAAAACATCTAGATGTTGAAGGCAAGCAAATCGTTTTAAGTTTTTAAATGCAAATACAAAAATGTCCTCCTGAACAAGAACATTTATTTAAAATTGTAAATGATCTAGGTATTATGTTTATATTTGTTCTGTTGTCTTATATATATAGTATTCTCTTTGTTTTTAGGTGTATCTATAACTTGTAATTTCATGATTTTGTTGGGGTAGCGATTATAAAAGGAATCGCCTCCTTTCTGCTCACCCCTTTACACTCTCATTATGTTTATGTATTTTGTCATTTTAATTCTTATATTTATCTCACCTTATGTAATACTCGTATAAATTTTGTAATGTGTTTTTATGATGAGTGTTGAATAAATTTGAATTTTCATGAATAAAGATTGCACTCCATTTACCTATTGTATAGACAGGGCTATGTGTACAAAGAAGAAGCATATCTTGAGTTTCTTTGTGAGCTTCATTTCCACCAGTCTTCAGTAGGTCAAGCTGCCGTCTAACCAATCTTTGTTGGAGCTTCCAAGCCCTTCTGTATTGTATGTGACCCAAGTTGAGTATGGATACCAGTCTCTTACCAGCCATCACATGCAGTCAAGAAAGTAATTCTGCCGGAGAAGAAAGGCAAAGACATATAGGGAAGTGAAATGTGAAGGTCCTAATCTGAACACGTCATTTAATTGACATTTGAGGCTTGAAACAATGTCTAAACAAATAATGACAATGAGAAGTATGGTGCTGCCCACCCATGAATGTGATGCTCATTGATGCACATAAATAATATTGCACCATTCTAATGGTCAGTACGTGTGCTTAAAGGGGAAGTTCACCCTGATGAGAAGTTTATTGTAAAAATAGCAGAAAAGATATATATCGGTGAAGGTTTGAAGGAAATCCAATAAAGATTAAGAAAGTTATTAGAATTTAAGTTTTTGATTTGTGACGTCATGTACGAGCAGCTGTCCCATATGTTATGTAATTTAACATGCATAATATAAATCCATCCATACATACATGTATTTCTTTGTAATTTTCTTCCACATTAATTTCAATTATGTTTTTATGTGATTATACCTGGTAATCAAGTAAATAAAGAGTGGGGCATTGATATTTTAATACAGTAACCCTTCACTGTCTTAATAACACCTCAAAAACATGATCACGAAAGTAAAAAATTTTAATGATTTAAAATTGTAGACTATATTTCTTAGCAAATAGGCCTATACGCAGCTAGACCAAAAGCTTTGGTCTCTGTTATGTTGGTTGTTCCGCTGAACTCCTTTGGCTCCACTCACCAAATACAGAGACCGAAGTTCTAACTCGATCTGTACAGGGACTCAATGGCTATATGTTAATGTATTTAGTTCGAATGAACCAGGGAAGTGGGAGTTGCGCGACAGCCGAATTACCGAAGTGACTGTTTTTTTTTCCTGTTTTGGTGCATGCATTTCAGGCCAAAACGGAATAATAATTTTATTTTGGTCCAGTTCTTTTTAAATATTTTTATGAAATAAAGACGAAAATTGATGAGCACCGTCATGGGATTTTGCATTGTTAACCCCCTTATGGCAGCTGCACAATCGCAAGCCGTCTGTGTATGACGAGGATAAATTTTTTTTTTAATGTAAAACACTCCTTGAAACAGACAGCTGCCAGCTGTCTAATATACTAGTATACGCAGCAATCTTCAAATTTGATTACTATTTTCGACTTTTATAAAATCATCTATAGGCCTAGTGTATCGTTGACGTTGCATTGATACTGATAGGCACACATTTGTTTGCATCCTACAAAAAAAAACACTCAGTCAAACTACAAACTACACAGAAGACCTCGCGTGGGACTGCATACACAAAATCACAACTTAAGTCGAGTCTAGTAAAATTGTGTTTTTAAGCATATCTGATGTCATTGAAATTATAAAATCGGGTTCCATAATACTAAGACTTACATGTCTTTTAAATCTAGAGAGGACCACCTTTTCAGATACAGAACGAGTAATTAATTATGCCTTTTCGGTGTGGAAATGATTCAAGTTGCAAACAAATGCAAAATCCCGTTGTGTAGACATCGACAGTGTATATGTATAACAAACGAAGAGGCAAAATTAAAAAGAAAAGAATAACCCCAAAACAACGTACGTGAAAATGCATGCCACAATATATTTACCCTGGATATTCACTTTAAAAATTAATTAAAAAAAAACTATTTGACTTTATGGGTTATGAACATGGAAAAGGAAATCTTATCTTGATTTGACTATCTGAACTTAAAAAAACCCCAAAGAATTAGATTTCCTCGAAATTTACAAGCATAACGTTATGATAGTTTCATCGAGTGAATATATGCACTGGAAATACAGTATGCGGTATATCCCCCCCCCCCCCACACACACACACAAAATGAAATTTGCCTTGGTTAAGGGGGCTTAAGCCATGGTATAAGTCGTATGAAATCATTATAAAGGTTGTTGAAATGCTTGAATTGGCCTAATTTTACATTCTAAAAATGGCTTGGTCGCCCAAGGCTCTCGACGGGAGGATGAAATTTTTGACCCACTGCTAATAGGCATATTATGATCAGTGTATCCTTTTCTGTGACACTGTCTTACGCGGCCTTTGCAAATGGTATATCGCCTGCATCAGAGTATTATAACACGTCCATTTATGAATTGTATATACCAATGGTTTTTAAATAAATAACTTTGATCACATAAACCAAACAAAACGTCTTTTGAATACACTGGCGTGAATGTGGGAGGGGGTCATTAGCTAGTATCTTTGTGGAAGCGGGAGATAATTTGTAAAAAAAAAAAAAAAAAAAGGGGGATATACTTCAGTACTTCAGGTTAATTAGTGTACGACTAGTTACTGATGAAATTGACCAAATCAATGTCAATTACAGCAATATAAGCCCACACACTTTACAATTTCATCCGTTTATAGGAGACTTATATTTCAATCACATTAACTCTATAACAATCTAATGAATATTTCCATTGTGAAATTTGTTCAAAAATTTGAATGATGCATGATTGCATCATCTGCAAATAAATATTATTCAAAATATTTCCTTTTTGCAATATTTTTCTTTTAATTTGCATCCTTGTGCTATCTCCACGTTTTCAGAAGTTTATATTGTGGCCTGTGATGGCCTATAGGCCTAATCATCTCAAAAAGCTCCCAACAGTAATCCTGCTAATCATGATCCTATTTTTACTCTTATCCCAACCAGTGAGCAAATGAGTTTTCATTGAACAAAATTTGGATTTTTTAATAGTTATTTGCTTTTTATTTCCCTTTTCTTTTCTTCTAAAGTTTGATTTATTGATAATTTACCTTTATCATCCTCTGTATAATATATGCACATCATACGATTGAAGGAACTTTTAAAGGCTCGCTCATTCGCTGCATTTCTCCAATAATTACAGTGTAACACACCCCTTGAAAGACGATTTGGTCATCATTCTAGCTGTCTTTAAAAAGTTACTCGCTCGCGCTCGCATATTGATATTAATCAAGCCATTAATTGTACTTCACTTCTACAAATCCATTACAATTGTCATCGAAAAAAATCACGATATAGACCTTTAAGTGAAAGATGTATAGTATAGTGTACATATTTACAGTATACAATATATATTGCCCATGTTATGTCTTCCAGTTACTGAAAATGTGCTCGCTCGCTTCGCTCACTCGCAATTGTCAAAATCGTGATATAGGCCATTAAGTGAAAGATGGGAGTATATCAGTATAATGTACACATACCCACATGCCCGTGATGTAATAATTACACATCAATTTGAAAGAGGTTTTTGGACACCATTTTGTCTTTCAACTGCTGAAAAATTGTTTGCTCGATTCGCTCGCACGCATATTGTTATCTTTATTATATCACAACAAATCTATTCCAATATAGCATTCGAAAAAATTAATCATTATAGGCCTTCAACTGATAGATGGGAGTATTATGCACACGATTATACCTCTTAAACATAGCCCTTGGTCAGGTGTCGGTGTTCTCTGGATTTTTTTCGATTAAATTTTCATGTCAGTATGATGATTGCTATATCTGACTGCTCAGATCGGACTTACGCCAGTGCACTTTATTCAATCCGCCAGGCGTTTCATGTGGGTACTCCAGGGTAAAAATAATATGATATGATAAAATGAAATTAGAAAAACGAAACCCCCCAAAAAAAACAAGAAGATCGGACAATTTAAGGAAATTTTGAACTTTTGTTCACAACACACACACAAAAATTGACTTTACCTCGAAGAAATAACAAAGTTATGATTATGTATATTGAGCAAGTTGATGGTATCATTATCCCCATTTATTCTTTTGTAACTTATATCCATTCAAATTTTGTCCCTTGGTTTTTCACGATCTGGATAAAATTATTGTTTGATTTATTGGGTAAGATATGATCAATGCTGATTAAGAAACATATTCATTTTTTGCTACCTTTAACACATTTGTTAAAATATGAAATAATTATGACTAAACATTATTGATGCGAGTGAGAAGAGCGAGCGGAAAAAAAAAATCGAGATTTAGTAGACCTAAAAATGGGACACTCTATTCATGTTTTGTAAATCATGAAAAGAATGAGTAATAGGGGATCTTCCTATATTAATAATGCGAGCACAAAGCGCGAGCAGAATATTTTTGATATTGTGATCTGAAACTGGATAATGATTTAAATAGAAAACAATAAGTTGAATATCTGAATAAACATGCGCGCGCTTGTTTCATATTTAGACCTATAAATATCTAGGCATTCTTAATACATCTTTTATCATGAAAATCAAAGCGAGTGCGAAGAGCGAGCTTAAACTATTTGATATTCCGATCTGAAAAAGAGTAAATTTCAGCTCTATATTTCAAACACTTTGTAGGAAAATTGTGAGGTTGATATGGATCGCACTTAATAAAGAGCTGATATTTTTCATTATTATTACTTTGAGTTTTTACATATTATATAGGACCGGGACATCCTTCGGACATGTCATCATATGAAAATGATGACTATCTTCCGATTCCTCTTGCTAAGCGTGAGATGAAACACAAGGGACAATTTAATTATTAAATGAAATCTGATGATATTATGGCCTGAAAACTGGACATTTCAAGCACTTTTGTAATTATAAATAGGATGCATCAGTTCATATATTTTTAACCATTAATGCGAGCGCAAATTGCGAGCCAATTTTTTTTTTATAAACTGTCAGGAAATGTCAATATTCAGCAGTGTTGTAGTGCCTTATACAGTGTATGTCTAAATCTGTCATGAAATTATATTGTTTTACATGTACAAGGGTCAAAATTTCTGCTCGCTCAGTTCGCTCGCTCACACCTTTTCTACATTTTGACCTGTGTGCCATGTCTGCCGCCTAATTATAGCATTGTTGGCTCATTGTTCATATATATATGTCGAAAGTTTGAAATGCTTTGGCCTGGGGGCTTTGGCCTTGAGGTTTTCAGGCATTGGGTTCCCATGCCTTAATTGGCCTTGGCCTTGGGTATTGAAGCCTTGGCCTTGGAGGTTTGATCCTTGACTACAACACTGATATTCAGACCATAAAACTTATATTTTACAGAGCACTTTTTAAAAATCAATTTGTAAATCACATAATGAAAGTTACATTTCCGATGTGAAATTATTTTTGTATATTGACGTTCAAACTTGACATTTACACTCCATATACAAGATATGAAAATCACATTACAGGCAATGCAAGCGCGAAGCGCGAGCGAAAATTAGTAATGACATGAAAGATTCTTTTTATTTTTCAAGTCTTCCCCTCATCTTATTTTATTCACTCGTCTTCCTCCTCTTATTTTTTTCTCCTCTCTTTTTCCTCTTTTTTCTTCTTCTTTCTTTCCCTTTTTTCTCCGCCAATAAGGGGGCCCGGGCCCCCCGCCCCCTGGATCCGCCTATATACTCTTAAGGTGCCGAGTTCTTGGTGTGGGTGAATGGTGTTATGATTTATCCCAGACATTCTCCCATTCTTAGGACATTTTTGACCAGTGAAAAGTTACCGAGTATCGAATGTTTCCATTATTTGATTTGATATTCATTTCTTATCTATACGAGTGTTATTTTGTTATTGATAATAATCAGGGGCAGTTCCAGGATTTGGGGGCACATATTTTCCCGACGAAAATTTGACAGCAAGCAAGCAAAAAAAGGTTTAAACTAAACTGGAAGGTCATTTCGTCCGCGGAAAATTTGAAAAACACATAGAAGGTCCTCACTTTAAAAAAATGGGGGGGGGGCACACCTGGGTAAAAACGGCATATTTACATTTAAAATTTTGATTATCCCTCTCAAAAGGGGGTCACCGATGGACTCCACATGCTGCGCTAAAGCCCGTGCGTGAAATATAAGAGCTCCTCCTGATCCTACGATAAAAAAGAGTAAGCGAGCACAGCAGATGAAGACCACTGATCTGAAGCCGGGATCTGAAGACGTGTCGTATTCACCTGCCAGGCAATTTATTATCTTCCAAAATACTTACTTTGATTATTTCAACAGAAGGTAAGTAATACATGCAATTATATTTATAGTCTCTTGCTGATTTATCATCTACGAGTGAATGTCAATGTGTATGTTTTGATTCCATAATTTCATAATTATTTGCTAGTCTACGGAAGGAAGGTACCGAACGGAACTTGATGCTCATTCGGCCCGTGTCGGTCGGGCTGGGGCGACTAAGCAGGTGCAGGTGTGCTATTGTATATCGGTGTATGCAAAGGATCGATGATGAGATGAGGCATACGATGCATTGCAGGGCCACAATTTGACTTTAATTTTAGATTTAGCCGCATTTGAGTATCAGGTCTTGTGTTTATTATATTTCATTGTCAGTTTGTACTATTAGGCCTATTTAAAAATGTTCGAAAATATCAGATAAATTTGCAAAAACGTGCACTGAAAATATCATATTTTTACTATTAAATTTTAGGATTAAATGTATCTACGTTAACTGTAAGATCTAAGAAGTAACTGTTAGAAATATAATGTTAGATCTAAGGTTTGTAAACTGGGCGTTGTGGCGTGCGCCTGTAATCCAAGCTATGTGGGGAAGTTACAAATTGATGCAGAGGTTCGAGCCCTGGTCACGTCTTTCGGATGGTGACGTTAAAGGTCGGTCCCAGACGTAAATAATCATATCTGATTGATACACGTCTGACAGAACTCAAATACACTTATAAATATAAAAGAAGTAACTTTTGTTAGCGAGTGCGTGCCATGTCATCATCTGCTCTTCACTTATCACCCACTTAACTATTTTTCAACATGAGCAAATTTTCTATAGAACCCAACAGATGCAGGTATTTCTTTTTTATGTTAACTTTGCTGAAATTTTCTCTATTTATTCAAATGAACTTTTTGTTAGGGGTGGACTTGACCTGCAAGTGTCCAGACATGATAAAATCTCCTATCTTACTTCCATTTGTATTTCATTCTTTAATAGACCTACAGCTAACTTTAAAGCTCTAATCTTTAAAGTGAGGGGAGGAGAGTGGATCGCAATAGTAGGCCAATAATTGCCCATCGACACAAAAGCCTGGAAACTCTTCTGCACAACTTCTATCCCAGGTATGATTTGATTAAATATTTAGTTATACTCAGTTTCTAAAAGCAACTTGGTTAAGATAATTTGATTCTTTCATGATTCATCCAAATGTTTATTAACTGTTTTCAAGCAAAACTGTTTTTATATGTCCTTTTCATTTATTTTGTAAAGAGAAAAAGAGAAGTTTTGTGTTGTTTGGGATAGGCTGACTGGTTGTTGAAAGAAAAAAGCATAGGTATTATTTTTTAATGAACTCTGTTAACTTAAACAATAACATCAATGAATAGCCTCCCCTCTAGCTGAATTGAGCAAAATAAATCTTAAGATTTCACACCTATACATACTGTACATGTACCCATGTTTGTTTGTATGCAAAGGAGAGAGATAGAGAGCAGTGAAGATGATGCAATTGTACAAATATGGTTCTGTATGAGTATTCACTTGATTGCACTTTTCCAATAAATCGATGGTCTGCTTCTTGCATTTATATAAATCTATTTGCTGTAGTTAAAATTGAGCTATTACTTGTAAATTTGCATCTGAAATTTGCAATTGAATATTTTCTTGCAGACATTTTTCTGGTAGACAGAACTGGATTAGACCATCTGAGAGACCATATGGGCAGTTACTAGACAAAGTGGTTGTTGACCAAGAGGCAATTTACCCGACATTAACTGTGGTTTCATTTACTTCTTAATTCCACTTCTTACAGGGGGAAATAATTTTGGATAACCATCATGAGGCAACTAAAGGGCAAAGCGAAGAAAGAAACGAGGAAGGAGAAAAGGGTGAGAAAACAAGAGAACTTGGACAATAAGAGAAATATTTTGTATATTGTGCTTCCAACCTTCGCTCTGATTGCCTGTGCGATTATCTTCTATGTGTACTACAAATCGAGACCCAAGATTGCTGTCGATCTTTGAGAGTTCTTATTGATACATTATACAGGTATTAAGGAGAAATTTACATCTTTGAAAGATAAGAAAACTTTGCTTCTATGGGGTACTACTTGGTGACCAAGATTACTTGCTATATTTTTCAGTATGAATATCAAATATCAAATCATTCTCAAAACCTAACAGATAAAGGGATATTTTGCTTCATTTTCTGCATTGGAGAAATGGAGGAGTTGTCCCCAGTCCTTACCCTTATGGCCTATGTATGCCCTAAAAAGTTAATCTTGTGAAGTATATGAAATAAATATATTTTATTTAATAAATGATTTTGCATTGATCACATCATGCTTATCATTTTGTTTTGTACAACGCCTACTTAGCTTGTTGTACGCGAGCAAATGGGAGGCTGAATGTCAAACATTCGTACCGTTGCACAAAAGACGTACCATCCAAAATGTACCGTCCAAAATGTACCGTTGCACGGCTTTAGGAGGTGACGTCACAATACGATTCAATTCATTGCGCTCAGTAAAAATGCAGGTGCAATACGCGTATAGCCTGCTGGCTAAATGCGCAATGCTGCCCGAGGCGTTCACTTGTGGGATTTTGCTTTTCGCTTTCCATATTTTTGCTCCCTTTCCATAGATTACTGCAGGAAAAACTCTTTGTTTTTTCATAAATTCGCTAAACTCCGAGGCGTTGTACAACACAAATAGCGAATATTCTTATTCGTGCAATGGTGCGAGATTTCGCATTCGGTGAAAGAAAGAAACACTCTATTCAACTCGGCTAACGCCTCGTTGAATAGAGCATCTTGCTTTCACCTCCTGCGAAATCTTGCACCATCGCACTCATGCCTTTTCGCTATTTGTATAATGTTTATCTCCCATCATTTTAAGGAAAGTTACATTTATGGGTGGCAGTTGAAAATCATATGGGGGGGGGGGGGTCTTTTTTGTTGTTTTTCATTTGTTACCATCAACTTTCAATGGACTTCAAATTGATTTAGTTTATGTTTTAAATCAATAGTTTGGGGATTGTACATTTCATTTGTCAAAAATATCCAACATGTTATTCCTTATTTTGTGGGTTAAATATTTATTTTCATTTCGAACTTTAGAGTCAATTTATTGATATACTGTATACAGTATTTCCATTTGAGGTCACCAGATTTGAAAATGACTTTGAATAAATTCAGTTTAAATTTTATGTTAATAGTTTGAGGTGTAACATGTACATTTCATTTGAAAATTGAAAGCATTCGATATGGCTCATGACACTGCCATTACTTATTTACTTGTAAACTTTTTTTTTAAAACTTTAAAGATGATATCAATTACCTGAATCGTTCCAAAGGCCATATGCACTGCACACAGATAAGCATGTGTTAGACTACACCCAAGCATTTGTTCCGACAGTTATAATTGCTCTGTGCTATATTTTAATGTGATGAAATTTTAAGTGTAATCCTGATTTTTTTATTGTATTCTACCAAACTATAAAAGGAATTTGAAAGCCCATAATGAATAGTTCAATCTTCTCCACAATCTCCATAAATTTATCTTCAACAATGTAGGATTTCAAGAGAAGGATTTAATATTATTTTTTCATGTGCAATAATATTGGACATAATTAATGTTTTGCCAAACGTTAAATACATTCCACTGGGCATGTATTGTTTCTTGTGAATGCAAAATTGTAACTTCACACATCTTCGCATATGTGTTCTGATAATTCATTACTATTGATATATCTTTGTCTTTTAAACTTATATTTCGTTTTATTATATAGGTTTTAGACTGTGTTTGTGTTACACTTGTTAGTTTTTTTTTTAAATCTTCTTTCACTATTAGTCCACCACTGGTGGATGCTTTTTATTTTCTGGTTTAATCCCATGTTGACTGACTTTAAAAGATCTTTTTGATTGACAGATTGTGAAAATATTTCGATATTCAAACACTGTAGAAAATGAATACAAAAGGTGACAACTTGCTAGTTTGAGATCCTTCTAATTCCAGAGTATGTTTCAATATTGTGAACAAAATTCATACAAGTTGCTTTGCAGTTGGTGAAAATCAAATAGGCACTGTCTTAGGTAGGTCCAGTTTAAGGTATGTTTGGCCATAATGAACACATTTAAAGCAGAAGTGATATTATACAGTTAGCAATATTATTCTTTATTTCCAACATGTTTTGTAATACTAGTGAATGTATGCAAAATGCTTGTTCCTAGGAAGTCTTTCAGGGAGCATCTTTTCACTAACAAATTTGCTGTGATCCAATGGATTTCAAGGATCTCATATTACAGATATCAGTGAAAACCAATGACTAATTGCTTCGTGAAATGCGCCCCTGTTTTTCTTTCTTTCATTCCCCAACCCACACAAATGAAGTGCTTTATTATTTATATTTTAACCCACTCAAAATATATTATTATATAAGTTGCATGCTATGAACATGTTTAATTGTGAATTTACCATGTTGTAATTTTTAATTCTATTTTATTTCCTGTATATTGTTATCCCTTAAGTGACTTATCTCTGTCTCGTCTTCACTCACTGAGAAGACTTATTGACAATGTTTTTGTAAATAATACAAATAAACTTTCAGATTTTGAAGTATATCATGCAAAATAATTGGTATTTCCAGTGTATTTTTGGTGTGTTGCAGACTATTTGGTTTTAATGAAATGAGTAAAATAAGTGAAACATTGTAATAGGTTTGGCCATATTTCATCAAGAATGACAGATCATAATCTCCTATTTAAAAAAAAAATTAAACCTAAAGTCACATTTAAATGCTTAGTTATATTGATATTATTAGAACATCACCATATTGCAGGGGTGTGAGTAGTCACAAATAAAAAGATCTGAAAAAAACTGAAGAGTGCTGAATAAGTCTGAAATAGAAAGAGCTCCCATACATTACATGTATGTACAGAGGAAAGCCAAAATAAGCTGAAAATAAAAACAAAAAAAATCTGAAATCAGATAAAATTCTGAACTCTCACACCCCTGATATTGATTCATTGATCAGCTCATACAAGGATGGTGCATGTTACTGAATTGCCAATTTCAATTTGCCATGAATGGGATTGTGCAAAAACACCACATTCACATTTGAATTTAAAGGACAAGTCCGCCCCCCAAAAAAGTTGATTTGAATTAAAAAAAAATCCAACAAGCATAACACTGAAAATTTCATCAAAATCGGATGTAAACTAAGATAGTTATGATATTTTAAAGTTTTGCTTAATTTCACAAACGGTTATATGCACATCCTGGTCGGTATGCAAATGAGGATACTGATGACGTCATCCACTCACTATTTTCTTTTGTATTTTATTATATGAAATTTGAAATATTCGAATTTTCTCCTCTTTATCAAGTGAAACAACAAATAATTCCTCCCTGAACATGTGAAATTAGCATTAATACTATATGGTTCAGTCAAGTTGGTCCTTATTCTCAAATCTGTAAAAAATGAAATATTGTATAATTCAAACAATAAAAGACAAGAAATAGTGAGGGACATCATCGACTGTCTCATTTGCATGTCACTGAGTTGGGCATATTACTGTTTTGTGGAAAAATAAAGCGAAACTTTAAAATGTCATAACTTTCTTATTTTACATCTGATGGTGATGAAATTTTCAGCATTATGCTAGTTTGAATTTTATTTATTCAAATAAACATTTTTCTGGGGTGGACTTGACCTTTAAACTCTACTTACATAAAGCGAACCCACAATAAGTTGATTTGAATGAATAGTCAAACAAGCAAAATGCCAAACTTTCATATATGTAAATCTGATTTCAAATAGGAAGTTATGAGTCATTTGGAGCTCTCTTTGAATTATAAAAGAATTAGTGAGTGGCTGACATTGTTTCCCTAATTTAAATACTGACCAGGTTGTGCAGATAATAAAATATAACCTTCTTATTCTACATCAAATGTTCATTAAATTTAAAACGGTATGCTTTTTAAATTTATTTTTATGATTCACTTGGATTTTGTGGAAAACCTCTTAAACTCAGACACTATACACAAAACAGAAAGGTTTAAACATTTTCAACATAGCATTTTTAAATATATGTATAGAATTTTATTGCAAATTTTCAAAAAACATTTTCAAAATACATTTACACATAGTACATTTTCAATGTAAAAGTAATTAACAATCATATATCAAACCTATTTACAATGAAACAACCCAACTGCCATAACAGGATGAGTCAAGCAATATCTCAAAAATCTTCAGCTCTACAATTAAAAAGGAAGATAATTCATTTACGATGTCAATATAACAGCTGTTTCATATCAGAAGGTCGTATTGACATACTTAAAAGCTGGCAGTTGTATAGAATTGATACATAAATAATCAAAGGAGATACAGGGAATTGCACCCCTGCTTATAGAGATTTGCAAGTGATTAAAATCAATATCAATCATGGGAAACCAGTGAAAGAAGCAACACCATGATATGCCATCAAAAGGGAGTATGTGCACTGCTCTGCACACATAAAAGTGGAAGCAGGTTGATTTATAGTCTGAAGTTATGAACCATTATACATGTACATATTCTCCATGATAAACAATGTCCCCATTAGCTTTCTATATCTTTTAGACTGATTTAAATCAAGAACATTATTAATAAGACGGCCTAATCTACATGCAGAGGTTGTATTTCAATCAGCAGGTGGGTCTTGACAGAAGCCTAGCTCAAGTTAGATGCACAATCCCCATTTAGCCATGGTACATGTATGTAGTCTGAAAATTCAGAGAAGTTAAGTGTGGCTTTGCACCAGCTACAAATAAGAATAAGTCAGTGTTTTTATGTTTCGCAAAACATTAATCTTAATACCACTGAAAAACCTTGGCTTCATTGCAGTAAGACTAAGTGTAATTTTGATGGTTGACAAGTCCTGAAATAATACCACTTGAAATATTTAATGTACATGTATACAGTTCATCTATCTCGCAAAATCTTGTTTTATTTCAGGGTTTTCAGTTTTAAAAATTATGACATATAAAATTCAGGAAGGAGTGATTAAAATTACTCTGTTGAATTTATCACAATGGTGACCTTCATGAAAAAAGAATCCTTGGTACACACCTATAAACAAACAGATGTTGCAGACATAGCAAATCATAGAGAAATGAAATGGCAATATCAACCACTTAAAAACCTTAAAAGCACCAAATGGTTATCTGAAAATTGCGATATTCACATCATTTTATATCCTTTAAAAGCTAACATGTACATGAATGAGGGAAGATCATTTCGGAGTTTAAAATCCAGTGTATGTAATACATGTCTGCAAATATTAAAAATACATCGCAACACCAATTTTAATGTGGACAGCAATATAACATTGGAAGTATCAGAGTGAATTCATGCTTTGTTCTTGCTCAATATATTTCAGTTTACAACATTCTCATGACAAAGCTATACAGTTCATTATCATTTCAAGAGTTCAATCCATGCTTTGCAGATTTTAATAAAGTGATTTCAATGGAATTAAATTTTCACATGTTCTGAATATAATTATTCTTCTACAAGATGTAAGTTCTGTTATGGTTATCAACAATTCCACAAGAATATTAATCAACCATGAAAGTCATATCATAAGAATTCAAAGCTTACACCAAGATAAAAGTAAATCCTTATTGGTTTCAAAAGGTTGAGGTTGAGTTCAAGCGCTTGAGAGTTTAATCCTCTCTGAACCTGTCATCGAATCTAATCCAAGGTTTTACCCCCATACGCTTCCTCTTCTACCCCTCATTTTTATCCCCATGGGGGGAAGATTTACTCCCGAAGTATTACAGGATTGTGCACAGGAAAATAATCAATACAAAATAATGCAGTAATAAATGAACAATCGTGTCCTAATATAGACTGCTCAAATTTATGGGGATGTTACATGCTACAGCCAATAGGGACATGCAATCAACAATGTATAATGTGCTAAGAATCAAATATTATCACTTAATAAATCAAACTGCTTTAAATTTTAATAGGAATTGGAGGGCTGTACAATTTTGGCAAGAAAGGCTATTGTGACCCCTATATTTGACCTTATCTAATAAAAAATATTTACAGAAATCTACATTCTACAACTCATCTTCTATGGTTGGTAAATGCTGCAACATTGTTAGAAATTTGTGATCTATCAAACACTACAGTATTTTCTTTTGTACTTTATATCACCACATGAAATATAAAAAACTTCAATTTTGTCGATTTGATGATTAATAGAGAGAATTTCCAATTAAACACAACTGGGCCAGGATTTACAAAGAGTTGCGATTGATTCCATCAACCACAATATGGAAAACCAGCAACTCCAACTTCTAACATGCATGTTTCTTCAAAATGTTTTCTAGATATGATGTATATTCATACATTCATCATTTCTTTGACAATTCATTGTGCTTCCTCTGTTTACAAATGACAATGTTGAAATTTCATGGTTGAAAAAATATGACAATGGATTTCTTTATAGTTGAGATTAATAAGATCAATCACAACTCTTTTTAAGATGGGGGCCCTGATTATAATAATGAATTATTTGTACTTTCCATGTGGATTCAAATAAACTTGTACATAATTAGCGAGGAAAATGAAATATCATCTAATAAATCACATTTCCTCATCACCTGTGATGTATATATCACTGTTTTTTGCAAGTATGCAAAGTCATGCTGTTACTTTATTTTAATTTGAGATTTCGATGACATTTTCAGTGTCATATTTTTTTCAAATATTGTACTTTTCTTTATGTGTCCAAATCAATTAAGTTTTGTATTGTACTTAAGCTTTAACAATCATTGAATAAAAGATACCCTTTTCCTAATAATAGCTATCGTAATTTTTTAATGCTTGTTTTTAATCTCTTTATCTTTATGATCTAGCAGGCAAGTATGGATATAAATATTGTTATCATAAAATGATAAGGACTAAGCCTGAGTCGAATCGATTTTAAAATCGGTGTTCGATCGATGTCATCGAACACCGGTGCAGATTTTGCAAAATCGGTGGATCGAAAAAAAAAAAAAAAAATACGTCGGCCGGCCGATTCGTTTGGTTCACACAATCAATCATCAAAATATCAGGAATGTCCAACTTGACTACTACTTACTTCATTTCTATTGCCCCCAAAATGAAACCGATTGTGTAATTATGATGCCTTTTCACCGTTAATTTGAAGTTTATTTCGATCATAGTTCGAGTCTTACTCGTCTGCTCGTGCCAAGATAATTTACGCACGATGAATTCATGAATGGAAATCATGCATGGCCATCGATCGTGCATGCGCAGTACGGTACTGTTCTTTAAAGGAGAATGAAACCCTTGAAACCAGCTGAATCCATATCAAAGAGAAAAATCAAAGAAACATATTGTTGAAAGTTTGAGGAAGATTGAATGAATAATAAGAAAGTTATGAGCATTTGAATATTGAGATCACTAATGCCATGTAGATCCTCCCATTGGCAATGCGACCAAGATCTGTGATGTCACACACGTACAACTCCCTCATTGCTTTAGTACTTATTTCACTTATATTCTCACTTTTATAGAATCTCTCACAAGGTGAGGTGTTCTCTTTATGAGAGGACAAGTACAGAGGTTTCACAACATTATATCATTGATGAATCGTTTGTCATATGATTAGAATGAGCAAAAAGAGATGTTTTGGGGTATATTTTCAGTGTCCAAAAGGGGAGAGTTGTTCATCTGTGATATCATAGATTTTGGTTGCGTTGCCAATGGGAGGATCTCCATAGCATTAGTGATCTCGACATTCAAATGCTCATAACTCTTCTATTGCTAGTCCTATTTCACTCAAACTTTTGTTGATCTTATTCTTTGATTTTTCTGCTTTCACAAAAGCTAACTTGCTCCAAGAGTTTCATTCTCCTTTAATCAAACCGGAAATTGACACGATCATGATAACGTAAAATAAATCTTGCTTTCATGAACAATATTGATATCATGACCACAGAACATTATTTAATCGTAATATTTAACAATAATTTGCATATGATAATCATTAATATGAATTTAGAGCTTGATGTGAAACGTTTGTATTTCGTTTCATTTTTTAATGGCGGACATCTCATGACGATCGACTTGAGTGAGTGCACTTGTCTAAAAAAAGTAATTATCACGTCAGGATTGATTCTCGAACATTGTCTACATGCAAAATTATTTTCAAGATCGTAACATCACCATATAATAACATTTTACATGACAAAACAGAGAAAATTGCGTTTGATATTTTTCCCCATCAATTTGAAGCTAGTTTGTGCCCAACTTTGGGCTCCAATTTCATGAATGGAAAATGTGTCATACGTCATCGAACACGCATGCGCATTGTGCTTCTTTTCTCGGAGCTCGGAGGAGACGTCCAGAGATGGAATAACAATAGAAATAATGCCAGTATTAATTCTTCCATATGAACATAACATACTTTGCTAACATAGTCAATATTCTTAGTATGACCATAAAATCTTGTTAAATCGTAATAATTTATATGAATTTAGGGCTCGATTCGAAACATTCATATTTATTTCGATCGCATGCTCTTGAGTCTTGTGTCTAAATAATGGATTGTCATTATCAGGATTAATTCTCGAACATCGTCATAACTCATATTCCACAATCTTTCCTCACAATCGTTATGTCAGCAATATAACAATTCAAATGACCATCCAGAGAAAATTACGTATTTATTCCCATAAATTTATTTGGAGAATTATTTTGGATCCAACTACACAATCTCAGGCAAGTTACAGCGCTCTCCGTCGGTTGCAATTGTTTGCTGGCGCTGACAAGCACGCCTGTCGTTTCGGGAGAGTGAGTGTACGGGGCTGCCGACGGGGCTGGTGAATGCGAATCTGGACTGCGAATGCTAGTTGACCGAAAATCATTCGGATCGACTCTGCATGATTCATGTCTTTATTATTGTTTCATTTTAAACTTATATGTTGTCATCTGCAAATATCATTGTTGAAGATATTTTGGGAAGAATTCTGCATTGGTCCCCGACCTTTTTTGTGTGTTTTGTGATCATGCTTGTGCAACGCTCACCCGGCCAACGCCAGTGCATACAGTCAGACTAGTCAGTGCATGCATAGCGCATCGACGCGACGGCGTGGCCGGAGCAAAGAAAGACCAAATTTTCCCCGCCTTCAATATTCGATGCGTCGATGTTCGATCGAATTAACGCTGTCGAACACCGGTTTTCAAAATAATCGATATGACTCAGGCTTAATAAGGACAGATGCTGATGAGTTGGAAATCAAACAAATATAAAAAGAACACTGCTCAATAATGAACATCAAAACCTTCAAATATAAAAAGAACTCCATATACATGTACTACCTGTTACAACCCAATTTCTGATGCTGTAATTACATTAAAATGTTTAGTCGGTAGTTCACGCTATTCCCTGATTGAATACACATGCCATTACAAAAATTATTATATCATACCATAAATTAAATATATAATGTCAATGGTTCATACTATTTCCTGACTGAATACAGATGTCAATGCAGAAATGATATCACCCCATGAAATGAATACAGAATTCTACTGGCATGTTCAACACCTACTGTACATGTACACACGTAAAGTACTGCATATTACAAGTACAAAAGTTGAAAATTCCAAAAACTTCAAGGTCCAAACATGAACATGTACATGTATACATCACAATGAAATACTGAATGATATTAGCCTTTGGTAGTAACGACTGGATAGCACTGCAAGTCATCTACCATAGGTACATTAGAGTAGTTCTCAAAACAGTTGAGAGTCTAATGTTATAGCTATCAAATAACAAAGTGTAGATTCTATTTAAAGGAGAATGAAACCTTTGGAACAAGATAGCTTGTGTGAAAACAGAAAAATCAAAGAAACATATCAACAAAAGTTAGAAAGTTATGAGCATTTGAATATTGCGATCACGAATGCTATGGAGATCATCACATTGGCAATGCGACAAAGATGTGTGATGTCACTTGTGAACAACTCTCCCCATTAGCTTAGTAAATATTTAACTCAAACTGCCTCTTTTATCACATCTATCAGTAGATCATGTGTTCTTTTTAAAGGAGGGCATGTAATACAGATTTTTAAAGAATACATCATGGATAAAGAGTTTTATCACCATAAAAAAAAGCAAAAAGAGACATTTTGGGGGTATTTTATAGTCCATCAAAGGGAAAGTTGTTCACATGTGACATCACACATCTTTGTTGCATTGTCAATGTGAGGATCTCCATGGCATTAGTGATTGCAATATTCAAATGCTCATAACTCATTATTTGTCCGATTTTTCTCAAACTTTCTTTGTTCTTATTCTTTGATTTTTCTGTTTTTGACACAAGCCTACTTGTTCCAAAGGTTTCATTCCCCTTTAACAATTTAAAATAATATTAAAAAGAATGAATTTAAACTCAAGCCCGGTGTACCCCACACAATCCATTGTGTTGGCTCAGTTGGTAGGGCGTCCGTCTCACAACCGGGAGGTCGGGGGTTCAAACCCCAACTGCGTCAGACCAAAAGACGTTAAAAGATGGGAGTTGCTGCTACCCTGTTTGGCGTTCAAAGGGATAGAGCCTCGTCGATCTGGCGCTGCACAGCGGTTGCCGGGCCCACGATCAATTGGGCAAAGCAAATTTTCGGAGTATTTCATTTCATGTCTATTTCGAACAATAAATCATGGATTTTCATTTTTTTTCATCCGATTTCAAAGGAATTGTACTAACATTTGATATATACGTTCCAACCTATAAAATCTGAATAGAGGTATGAATAATACAATAAAAACTAAAGTCTATTCTGAGCCTCCCCATAGGAATAAGAATGAAGTTCATTTCAAAGCGTAATGACATCATCATCGGCTGCGACTTGAAGCCAATTTTTGTTTTACTCCAACCACAAGGCTAGCAAAGCAGAATTGGATTTTATCATTTCTAGCATTATGCAGAACTTCTCGGAACTTTCATACATGTATCTAAAGCAAAATGCAATTTTTCAAGAAAATCAAATTTGCACAACTTCAAATACATCTTGATCATTACCAATTTTGCTTGGATTGAATCTGTATCAAGTTAACAGCACTGAACACTGCAAAATAAATATGCTGAACTTTGAAGGATGATAAAAACCATGTCCAAACCACTGATGTCAATCCAAGGGACAACCCCTTTCTCCAAAATAATCAAATACACCAATTTCATCAATAAATTAAAAGGTAGAAACTGGATAAATTGATAGCTGATACAGATGAGGTAGACTATTACCAAAGAATTTAATACAATAGAATTATCAAAAAGAGCCTCAAACCATAACAGAATTGCGATCAAAGATATCTGATCCACCAAACAACACAGACCATAATGTCTAATATTTTTATCAGAAGTTATTGCATAATACTTAAATGCTGTTTTATTATCAAAGAGAATATTTTGTGGTAAACGCCATTTGACATCTATGGTGGTTCTGGGACTGTCATGTGGAAATTCATGGGTTAAAATTTGCAGTATTTTCCAGGCTAAATAATAAATATTCTTATATCCAAACATGTCCTAGTGTCCTTTGACAAGTCATCAATCTACACTTTGCCACTCTTGACCTAGGTGTCTTAAATGGGTACCTTGTAAAATGCGATAGCCAATATCTTATACTTTGCAATTGAGTTAGAAAACACTTGTTGTGGAATGGTCCCTTGGGAGTGGAGAATGTGCATACATCGTGTCTAAGAATCTGATGACCGGGGCAATGGTATTTCTGTAAACAACTTCTAGTGATGTTCCGATGTATTAAGTGCTTATTGTTTTAATTGGGCGTTGTGGCGCGTTCCTTTAATCCAAGCTACATTGAGAAAGTTATATATTGATACAGAGAGATTCAAGCTCTAATCAAGTCTCTCGGATGGCGACAATTAGGTCGGCCCCAGACGTGAATAATCATATCTAAAACATGTCTGTAAAAAATGAATACTGAACTTGATTCCTTACACTTGATAAGTCACATAAACTTGAGATGCTTCTGACCATCAGCCCAACTCGTCGATGTCGAAATCGTCGTCGTCATCAAAGTCAGTCACCGAGACTAGGGAGCTTTTCCCGGTACCAGTTCCATTAGCTTTGGCTGAAAGAACAGAGCAAACAAGAAGGAAAATATTGAAAAGAACTGCGTTTCTTATGTAGCACTATGGTACATAGGCACTAACGTCCTTTGGCAAGGCATTTATTTACATTTGTCACTCTCCACCCATGTGTAGTATATGGGAACCAAGTCGGATGGAATTCCTTGAAAGTCCAAGAAGCTGATTACGATAGCTACGCCAAAGCAGTTAGAAAGATTTATTAAGTGCTATATAAATGTTGTATCATCCATATTATTATTATTATTATATCCCAATCATGGAGTTTTTGTGTAAATTCACTATTTGCAAACAGACAAAGGCATTGGTATTTCATGAACAATCAGACTATAAACTATAAACAAGTAAATATCACTCACCTTTTGATGAGCCCCACATACTGGTATTATATGTATTACTAGACATATCAGTATCATTGGATCTCTTCCCTGTCCTGGGTCTGGAGAGGAAAACAAGATTAAATACAGTACCAGTCACCATTCTTTGACTACCTGCTTACCTGTTTCACCAGAGAACAATAGATTCAGTGGACCGAATCTATTGTTCTCTGGTGAAATACAGTCAAAGAATTGTGACTGGTAGTGTGAAAAATTAAATACAAATATAATAGGGAAGAATGACAATAATTGAAACTATTGTACTAAAACCATACATATGTAGAGGCAGAGCTGACAATCTTAGAATTAAAACCATAATTTCAAGCTGTTCACAATGACATCATTCAGACTGGGGGAGGTTACTGCCTTTGATACATGTATGTAGAGTGTATACCTGTTGTAGGAATAACTGAGTACGCACAGGGTGAAAATTTGAAAGCAATTTCTTACGAAAATCTAATTAAAAAAAACCTGTCTGACTGCTCCTAATATTCTCTGATATATGTTCAGCTACAGGGGAAATATAAACAAGAGCTTGGGGTGAATTTACCACTTAAAAAACCACTATGAACCATTAAAACAAAAATAAGAGCCAATGAAATTCCCATAGGATCCACTGTAACCTGGAAGACTGTAGCATATTTTGGCAGGTGTGTGCAAAAAAGTAGCCCGGGGAAAAAAACCTAACAAATTATTAAAGTTACCCTTGATATGTTGGGATACTCACGCTGGTGTAGGGCTGGTTGGTTTCTGTGCAGAACCTGAGAAGCTATCACCCAATGAAGACACAGATAGACTTCCAGAATCATCAAAATCATCATCAAGACCAGCATCGGGGATCGTCTGAGGGATAGAGATAATGAAATTGAAATTTCAACAACAAAATTAATGATAATAAGAAAATGCATTTATATATATATTTATACCTATATCAGAGATGCCAACTTTTGGAAATCATAATTAGGGAGGATTTGCAACCGACAGCAAATTATGTGCGCGTAGCGCACATCTCGAGCGCGGAACGCTCGACCCTTGCGGCCGGGGTCGAGGGCCCGCCTTAGGGCCCTGGAAGCTCTGGGTTTCTAGATGCTCTCTGGTGTAATCTGACCCTTATTTTGGAGCATTTCACATGTTTTTAAAAAAACATTGTTCCCACTTTTTTGACATAAAAATAAAAATATCAAATATGCATTTTTACATGTAAAAAAAATGAGGGGACAATAGAAGAAAAGTACCTGTTCAACAATAATAATGAGGAATTATCCTCTTTATTATTATTAAAGCGCGGGTAACGTCTTCCTCCTCGCTGGTCCCTTGCTTGGTGAAATAAGTCAACAGGGTACTAGTGGAGCTCGAAGATCTCGTCTTCGCAATGTCCGTATGCGGTTTGCTCCCTACGTACTTCCGAATATCATCACGACCTCCGTGCTCAACTTTAATGTCCACGCTGCAAATTGTGCAAAATGCATGGTAGATTCCTCTTTCCGACTTCCGAATACACGGGTACTGGAGACTGTATTCAGTCTTATACTTCTGAGACCATTTCTTGGTCTTCTTTTGTTGATTTTCCGCATTTTCGTGTCAATATCAACCCATCAATACGCCGAAATCACACACCGATATTCCATCGCACGACTCGACAAATCCAGCGGCCGCGAGCGCACACGCCTCGCGAAGCTAGCCGGGCCTACCGGCCTGGTGCACAGTGGATTCCCGTTGGGCATATCACATGCACCAGCTTTTCGCTGCTCCTTATTTGTCTGCCTTTCACACAGAATTTAGTAGCAGCGAAACGTAATGGAGTTACTACATGCTAAAGTCAGCAGACGATACATGTACTTCCAATCCAATTTGATCAATGCAAAAAAATCATAATTTCGGGAGGATAAGGATGGTAATCGTAAGGGCGGGAGTTGGGATGAATTTTCGGGAGCCTCCCGATGAAATCGGGAGGGTTGGCATCTCTGCTATATGTATCTAAATATTATCTATTTAGAGTTGCAATATTGTTAATTACCCCGGCTTTAGCTTTACCTGCCTTCCAGCGATGAGTACATTCAAGGAATTTATCCTGCCAGGAACACAATCACCTCACCTGGGTTGAGTGCAGAACAATGTGGGTAAAATTCCCCTTACACAAGTCTTGGTTCAGTAGCTTCAAATTTGGAAGTACTTTGCGAAAGCATATCAGCAAAACCAGTGTTTAGTGTAAAGATCACCAAAGGGGGACAATTAAAGTGGACTTTATGAGCAGGTTTCTATTATACACACTTTAAATGGAGAAAGTATCAATGGGAAACCCAATTTGTGGTCTTCATAGACAGGTTGTCCATTATACAAGAGGTGGCTTAAATAATAATAATAATCCGCATTTATGTCGCGCTTAATACATCGGAACGACGTCTCTAAGCGCTTTACAGACATATTATTACCCCGGTCATCGGATCCTTGCATGCCCGCATACAATGTATGCACCTTCTCCACTCCCTGGGGAGCATTCCAACAAGAGTTCCAAGACTCAATTGCTAGGCATACTACATATAGGCTTTCACATCCTACCGGGTACCCATTTAACACCTGGGTGGAGAGTGGCAAAGTGTGGATTAACGCCTTGCCAAAGGACGCTAGGCCATGGTGGGATTCGAACACACGACCCTCTGATTACAAGGCGAGAATCAGAACCGCTACACCACGACGCTTCCATGCTTCCACGACGCTTAAGCAGGTTTGACCATACTCATGAATAGACCTACCGGTATCCTAGGAGTAGGGGATGGTGAGGGGGTCCGGGGAGCTGGCTGGGGTGGTTTTGCGCTACCGGCTCCTATGTCCACACCCCCGACTGGTTTATGACCCTTCTGCCGTCCACTCAGCTGCAGCTCAATACTCCTGGTCAAACTGGACACCATTTGACCCTGAAGGGGGGGGGGGTTAGAATGGATGAAGAATGTGAGTGGTGGTTATCTTGACTTTGTACTTCATGAATAATTGTTTCGTTTTTGCAGGTACCACCTCTTAAAAAGGATCATTTATTTGTTAAACAAGTAAGACAATTAGGAAATAATTATAAAAAAAAGAGAGTAAAATGTGGTAGGATGTGCATGCATATTACAAAACAGAACACAGCATGTAACAAAAAAGATATCTCCTTACACTTTTATATATTTCCTTTTCATACCTAATCATATTTTCAATACTTCCTTTTTTTTGAGGGGGGGGGGGCTATTAACCTCAACATCTTTAAATATACATTGTCTACAGAAGAATAAGCAAATGAGTAGCAAAAATATATAATGTATGGTCTATCATACTTTCCAAAAATAATGAAAGGCTATCCATAATTCATACAAACACATTAACAATGGTTTTATCAAAGGGTATGCAGAATAAATCTAATCTCCAGTACAAGAGTTTATTAGAGGACCCCAACGGAAGTTAATTGATGGTCCCCTTTGAAAGACCATACTTTCTTACCTGAGGCTGACGAACAGATGTTACGGGTTTAGAAGCTGGAGCAGGGGCGGGTTTAGCTTCCTCTAAATCACTGATATCTTCTGAATCCCACTCACTCTCATCGTCTTCATCATCACCCTAAAATAAATAACATTATAAGAACAGGGCCCCATCTTACAAATAGTTGCGATTGATCTGATCAACCACGACTATGAAAAGCCAGCAATGTCAACATCTAAAATGTATGTTTGTTCAAAATATTTTTCCAGATATGATGTACATTCATACATTCATTGTTTTCTTAAAAATTCATTGTCGCTTCTCATTATTTACGAAAGGGCATTGTGCAAATTTCCTGCAGAAAATATTATAACATTAATGGATTTCCATATAGCTGAGGTTGAACGGATCAATGGCAACTCTTTGAAGAAAAGCGCCTTGAATTGATTTGTTCATCTGGCCATCAGGGGGGTGTTTCACAAAGAGCCAAGTGTGGCTTAGAGTCATGTTTAAAGGCCGATGCGCACATGATACGTAACGCGCAATCTTATTGATTGGAAAGCAGTAGCACCCATCGTCTCAGCACGATATGACCAAGGCAGTGATGCATTTCATACAGCATGCAAACTGGGAATTTAGTACAACTCTCAAGTTACACTCAACACCATGTGAAACACCTCCAGAACCTTTAAAACCTGCAGAAGTGGAATTCCATACAATAATCAACCATCTTGTACATCTGAACCTCAATTTTTCTCCATTCCTAATTTACTAGATTAATTGCCATATCCATAATGATTCTGAAAGCATTACAACATTTCATATGAACTAAAAAACATGGAAGGATGGTCCCACACATGGGTGTTGGACATGTATATTTTATGGAAATGTCTTGTAGTATCAATCTGACTGAACATGGACTGTGGGGGCTGTTTCATAAAACGGTTCGTAAAGTTACAAATAATTTTACAAACAATGACTGTTGACCCTTTTTCTGTGCTAGACGATGCATCCCATGTAGCTGTTTTAGACCCGTATAAAGTCATGTGTAATTTTACAAACAGCTTTATGAAGTAGTACCCAGGTATAGTTGGGACATGTGTGTGAGTGTTTCTCATTCAAGTCGCGAGTCGTCCATTTTCTGTTCATTTGTGATTTTTTTTCTTTTAGAATGATATTAACGTGCTACCTTACCTCAGTATTACGATGATGAAACCCATTAGTGGCTGGTTGCCCATGAGCCGCTGGTCTCGGTGGGACATTGGGAGTCTTATAGTGCTCTTCTGCATCTTCTTCTTCTTCAAAACTTTCACTTTCTTCCTCTTCTTCACTCTCTTCTTCCTCCTCCTCCTCTTCACTTTCATCTTCAAATGATCTAGAAGATAAAACCACAATCAAATATAAAGATGCTTGGGTTTTCAAAGCCTACTAGAAAGTAAATTACATTATCATTTTTTTGGTTAATGTAGCGAAAGACACTACAACCCCTACTTCACTAAGTACAGTCCGCAGAAAAACCTTGCCAATATTCAGTCATTGAGTGGTCTTACATGGGTCTCCTTTCTGTGGAATGAGGGCTTACAGAAATGATGACATGTTTATCATAATAATAATACCATTAATATTGTCCATTGATATATTGCAGCTACTATAATTGCATATAGTCTACTGGGCTTGGTACTTGGTATCATATTATTAGCCTGGCTGGCTATAAAATACTAATGCGTTCAAGGAATTACTTTGAACCCTCTGTTTCAAAGTCTGGAAACTAATCCACTGGGCCACAATGCTCCACCATGTTTGTATTGTAAAGAATATATAGCAGGCTTTGAGATAACAATGACAGGAAATAACATAATTGGCTTGTGGAAGATTGACTACGAGAAAACAAAAATTATGTTATGAAATTAATTCAAATGATCAACTCAGGGAGGCAATTCATCAAGATTATCATCTGAAAAGTTCTCTGACTTTCCTTCATAAGCAAAGGTGTCAGACTGTTACTACAGTAACTGTTGGATAAAACATCCAACCAGTTCTTTCATGAAAAACTACCCAGATGTCTATGGGATAATACTCACACTCTGACATTGGATTTGGGGGTGTTGCCCTGCCCCTTGGAAGCCACGCCCTTGCCCCGCCCACTATTCAATGCCGGGCTCCGAGGGGCTACCGGTGGGCCAGACCTGACCTGACCAGGGGATAGCTTCTTGACGGCTGCCTGAGGCTGCTGCTTTGGTTGCTGTCTCTGTTTTTGCTGGTTCTTCTGCTGCTGAAGCTGTTTCCCGGTTGGTTTGCTCTTTGAGGATACCTTGTGTGATCGAGGAGGAGGAGTGACCGACTTCAGTCTCGGTTGGGGGGAGGCTGTTGAGCAAGAAAACAATACAAAACAGAAACATGATTCAAAATGTAGAAAAGGCCTAAAGATATCATATGAACAAAATATATAGAGTACAATGAAAATTACCTAATGATCCACATTAAAATACTATTATCACTTACTGGAAATGCATACTAATAAACCCTGAATGGAATCTTTAAATGTTCAAGAAAATTTTAAAGGGTCTAGTTATCTAATAGTCAAAGAGCTTCAAAACCCTACCAATATACCTGTATACAGAAATATTCACAACCCTACACAATGACTAGACCGGAAATATGTGACATGGAACCAACGTTCTATTTCCAGTGTCTTTTCAAATTGAACCTGGAAATTTAAATCAGTATTTACCCGAGCGGCCACCCTTGCCGACCGGTGATACACTCCTCCTGAGTTCTGCTGCCTTGCGATCTATCTCTCTCTTAAAACGCTCTCTGATGTCATAGAACTTGCTGTGTTGCTTGGCAAGCTGCTGACGTTCTTGCTTCAAGACTCTGATCTTATTCTCCAGAGACTGTGACGAGATACCTCTCATTCCCTAGATGGTGACACAGATGATTTGAATTTGATTTGGAATACGAAGCCCTCTAACATAAAGCTTACCAATTGATTGTAGGGGTGATTTCTATGATTGATTGCATTATTGTTGTGTATGATCAATCACAGAAATCAAAACAATGATTAATCACAAAGCTTTGTGTTAATAGTGCCCTGGTGAGCCTGCCCTAGTCAAAGGCCATGGGACCAATTAAATCTCTGACCACAGAAACATCTGGAATTCAACTTAGAAGGGATAAATTGATCTAAAAAAATTGTTTTGACTTTGGTGATTACTCCACTTATAGAAGGTTGAGTTATGCAGACTTGACTGTATTTTTGTAGAAAAGGTCAAGTCAAACAGAACCTACAAAAAAGATCATTTTAGGTAAAGGAGAGGTAATAATTTTTTTTCTGTATTGTGTGATCGGTGGAAAAACAGACGATAAAAGCTGTGGGGTTAAAATTGATACTGGCAATTCTTGTGGATAAAATCCTTTTTTTTTATACACACTGCACAGAATAAAGAGCTTGTTTAACATTTATAAGTCAGTATTACAACAATTGGTACAGTCATTCTGTTGGGACTGAAGAAGTAGCTTTGACATTTGACTGAGAGAGCATCAAAAATATAATTTGACTTATTCAAGCTTTAGTATACAGTGAAGCTTTATTTCATTGTAACAATTAAAGAAGAAATAAAACCCAAATCAATAGAATATAGCAAGAAGATGACCTGAGGCGATCGACTTAAACAATTATTAAACTTAATGCAAGTTTGACTAAGGCAAAGTTGACTGTACATGGGAGCATTATTTCAATATATCAAACAGAATAAAATAAAAGAAGAAAGAAGATTCTCACCTCAGGAACTCCTCTCTTTTCCATATTCTTCTGTAAGACACCAGTCAGTTCTTCTTTCAATCCTTCCATAATACGGTCTTTGTTTTTCGCAACTGTAAATTAGAACAAATTAATTATGCTTTTGAACGTCCAAGCTTCCTGTATGACCATCCACTCTGTAAAACATTTACATCAGTTTCTTCTTTATCTGGCAAGATATGGAGATACTAATTTAAAAACTGTACTTTTTTAAAATAATATTACTTGAATTGAAGGAGAATGGTCTAAGCATTCTTAAAATCTTTTTCACATTTCATTGCAGAAATTCAGTATTCTATTAAACAGGATCGTGCTCATCAAAAAGGTGGTAAAGGTTTTAATAAAGTATGATTGCTAACTTGGTTACACGTATATATCTTGATGCAGGAAATATGGGAATGATTTTATAAACTACAATGGAAAAATCAGCACAGAGATCAGAAAATACCAGTTTATTGACTTAATCTATAAGCAAACAAGAATACATTCTTGTAGAAAATTTCTTTTGAGTAAAATGGAATATCACAATCACATAAAAAAAGACACAAGGAGTATTAGGTCACAGTAACTACATAACAATAATTTCTTAAATGAAAAAAGCATAAAGATGTGAGAGTAGACTTGAAGAGGAAAAAGGTTTGCCCTTATATGTCAAATCAAATTTAACAATAATAAATCATCAAAAGGGTCCACAAGAGACAGGTAAGCAGGGAGCCTCATTTCATATCAACATACAATTTTAAAAGACCATTTATACAGGTACACACTTCAATTTGTTGGATTCACAATACGGTGCACCATCTATTGGTTGCAGCGGACAGGCCAAAATTCGCAATGCACCATGGGAAAAAGTCAAAATCTGTTGCGCGTGCCAGTACTTAAGTGAATGCATGCAATTATCCAACGCTATCCGAAGCGGCTCGACCGAATATGCTGTTTATTAGGGTCCAGGAGGTAGGGGGGAAACTTACCCGCATATTTCTTTGCAAAATTTAGACCATTTTTGGTGAATTCTTGCCATATGGTTTCCATTTTTGAAGCACTAGCACTGTGCACTGCCTGCGCCTGTGCGCAATGTCGACCCCAAAGTTACAAATTTGGCCTACTCGCTGCAACCGATAGATGGTGCACCATACTGTGAATCCACCGAATTTCGAACAGCATGATCAAATTTGTGCATGCACTTGATCACAATGAGCAACTTGTTGTATTGAGCCATTTTCTTGCCATTTTCTCTTTCTTTTTATAGCCATTTTGGGGTTGTTTTGTAGCCCTCATGAAAAACAGGGAGAAAACAGTGAATGATGTCCATTTAGATTTCTCCAGACATGAGCACATGAAACAGCAAAAAAAATAGCTTCAAGACGACAAATTTTGTCAGTTTGCACAACTTTGCTCACTATGGATAACCCTTCGGCGGCACACCCATCCTACAGAAAAAAAAACCCTCTTAAGGCGGTCTACCCACATGTATTGAGTTGATCTTGAGGTTGATGTCCATTCATCCCATCTAGCTCATCATCATCTATATCTGATCAGAGAAAGAAGGGGGAAAACCAACTAATATACAAACACAAATCAACCAAAGCAGATAAATATATTAGCTGATAATATTAAATAATGACATTAACATGCTATAAACCATGACAAATTTCCAAGAGAGTAAATAAGGAGTTTATTGATGGCATGCCACCACAAGTTCAGCACAAAATTGGGTTGGGTACTTGGGTTTGGTAAAAATATCATAAATGTAAAATTAGCATACAAGTAATAAAATGGAATAGTTGCAGATGGATTCAATTGCATGAATAAAAGAAGACATGCACCTTAATTCATTTCCTGCTATGCATCATGTAATACATAATATATTCCTGACTTGTCGAAAAGTAGTGAAATGGGGCAAACTGACCCTGTATGTTTGCCATGGTGACATCTCACAAATCATGTAACTTAGAGATCAGATATAGACATGCATTTTATTACATTAACCTAAATAAATATAGAAGTTTTGTATCCTTTGTTAATTGCAGTTAACTGAAAAATGTACCATTTCTAAACTACTCGTTTGATAAATATAATCTTTACATTTGTACTTCTTGGCTTCCATTAATGAACACCGCCACTGACTGAAGCGCATATTTCATATGCTAAAATATAAAGAGTGCTAGTAACTTCACAATTTCTAAAATAATCATTATTTCAAACCTCAGTAAAAAAAAGAAAGAAAGATAGTCTAGCAATGGCAAAATGCAACACAATCATTAAAAGTAATAGTAAAAATATGTGTACATGTATGTGGAAAAGTTAGGCAAAGTGTTAGTATTAAAAAGGGAAATGTGTAAGAACTGTACGATGTTAGGAGGTGGAGTGTAATTGTTAAAATGAGCAAAAATCTCATAGAAATGGAATGGGTTAGTAAAATCCCCAAAACCTCATATCCATGTAAAAAAATAAAATAAAAAAACATCCCAGTGGGTGTAAATCACTGCCAAATGACTTCTTCAAAAAACATTTTCAAAATGATCCCTGAAAGTCATTCCAACTTTTGAGTTGCTCTACATTTTTTCAAATTGTATTTATGTAATTACATTGTACAATTTTTGTATGTTTTTATGGCCAAATAAATAATAATAATAATAATAACATGGAAATTTTATATTCATATACAGGTATTCTATTTCAGGTTTCCAGATAAAACATGCAACAAATAAATAAACAAATAAAATATGTAAAATAAACAAATGCAGCATGTTTAAAATTCCCCATGGATATTGCATTGGTTTGAATTTAAGCTACTTGCAACTCTGATAATTAATTCAAATGGAAGATTCATCTGCAAAATGCAAGAAATTGAAACCAACTTTAGAAATCATGAAAGTTAAAATCCCTAAAGTTGCAAAAAAGTTGTCCATGAAAAATAAACAATATTTTTGTAAATTTGATAAAGAACTCCTAATTTCTCTGAAAAAAACTTTGATATTTTTTTCTCATTGTTACTGTAAATTTTTGCGATATTCTTTTTTCCATTAGAGGGTTGTACTAAAAAATATTTCCTCAGATGCACGTATGTCTAATTTTTTATCCCTCTCAGGCTCTATAAAGTCTTATGAGTTCGTTTTTTTCAGTTAGTATTAGAATCTACAATCTAAAAGAAGTAAAAGGTAATAAGCAGATCTCTGATAAGCATTAATCATCCTGCTGGTTATTGGAGGTCACTGGTTAAGTCTTCCCAAATTAATTTTGTTACAACAAGAGGGGGCGCCATGCTGACCTGATTCGGGAAGATTGTAAGACGGATGCGTGCCAGTCAGCCATGATTCCGACTCTTGTAAGACACGTGATAAGGTATCCATTCCTTCAATGGAATTCTCTGTTTCATATCAGGAGCATCGATACCATCATCATCATCATCATGAAATAAGGTAATGACAGGATTGATTGAAATAGACAGAACATGAGGAATTGGATGAGTTGAAATTAACATGATATAATAGTATGGATCAACTCACATTAGACATTACATAATAATCATTCCAATTTTAAGATTATCCACCAAAGAAAGGATGTATTTACCATATTTTTATGTTATTCATTTCATTCTGAAACATGAAAGACTTGTGAAATAAGCAACAAGGACCTTATGATAATAGAGATACGAGCAGAAACAAGCCATATTGTCTTGAGATCATACAAGATTAAAAATATGGAATAATAATAAGACACTGCAGCATTTACAGATCCATTTGTCCCAAAATTTGAATTCATCTAATTATGTTAAATTACTAGAATTTTTCGAGAATACTAGGCTACTCAATTATGCACTCCGTGAATTTTCATTTCTGCAATTTTTCCAGAACTTTCTACACGATATTCAAATTTTTGTAATGTATTTCTTAAAACACTATTCTATATACCAACAAATTCAACGTCATGTAAAACTCTATAATAGTAAATTTATACGCATTGGTTTATCATGTCTCCAAAGTTTACTAGAATATTAATTGGTTATTGGACATTTCTTTTCAAAAAATATTTGTTTACTTTCACTGTTGTTGCGGATATGATTTACATCAAATATTTCACTGTTAATGTTTATATATTATTTTTTACTTTGTAAATCTTTCTCAATTCAGCCCTGGCTGCGATGAAATGATAATAAAACCTTCAATTCAATTCAAATTATAAATCAAGACAATTAATTAA
Source organism: Lytechinus pictus (assembly GCF_037042905.1). Taxonomy (NCBI): domain Eukaryota; kingdom Metazoa; phylum Echinodermata; class Echinoidea; order Temnopleuroida; family Toxopneustidae; genus Lytechinus; species Lytechinus pictus. The sequence goes on from NC_087260.1 coordinate 28,722,710, forward strand.
GAGAGAACTAAACACAAACTGCCAACAGTAAGTGGTGATTTGTGAATTTGAGGACTTATTGCAGCAAATAATGTATGGAGTACTGCAGTGAATGTTTCATATTCATTTTTTCTCTGAGCAGTTGGTCGACTTTTTACTTCTCAGATTGTCTAATAATGCATGGGCTAAACCCATTAGTTTTTCATTATCTAATTTGGTCTACACTTCACTTGGGCTGATACCCACTTAGTGTAATTCTCATTTAGTCTAATGCCCAAATGGTCTTATTCTACTTCATCTACTCATTATTTTATAGTTTTTCAAATGAAAATTTGATTCATACGCAGTTCATCTAATCATGTGGACTAAGAAGTATTAGACCGATTACATGTAGATTTTAGACAAACTGAACAAAGCCTAACTGGAATTTAGAAATAATGGCAAATGAGCTTAATGGCAATTAGACCTAAGGATTAGTAGATGAACTGGTCAGAGACAATCTAGGACATGTGGGATGAGACATAACTGAAACTAGACAAAGTGGGTGTAGACCAATCGGCAAGTTACTTAATGAACATGTACAGGTATATGTCATATGAAATGTGAAAATGAATCAATGTCATTACTAAACATGAGATACTTTCTAAATGAGGTTTATTCTGAGGTGGTTGGTGATCATATGAAAATCAGATGGTGGTGTCTTTGCATTGTTTGAAGATGATTTATGGATTGTGAATTAATCTGAAGCAGACAGTATGAATGTGCTTTCACAAGGCAACACAACAATAGTCATAGCGTCTGCAAGTCTGCTGCCTATTTACATGTGAAGCTGTGCTGACCTGAAACAATATCTAAAATCACTTTGGCAAATTCCTTTTCAATACTCTGTGAATTTGGTGATTTTATATGACCGGAATACCCATTACCACATCATTCTGAGAAAATTATAATTTTGATTGTGATGTTACGTTATAATTATACAAATTTGATAAGCAATTCTGATTGTTCAACAACTGATTTTAGTTCCTATTATGTCCTGGGTAAAAAAGAATCCTGTATAAAATACACAGAGAAACTTAATGTCATACAAGGAAATTTATTGTCATTAAAGAAAATGACATATCATATTAATTCTATTTCTATGAAATAGAGCCTCAAATAAGTTATTGAAACCTGTCAAAAGTTTAGGGATTGCAAACCATTTTGTATTTAATTCGGAGTCTAAGTCTGAAGAAAGTACAATCTTTATCAAGGACACCATGCAGGAGAATAAAAATGAAAGAAATAAAACTAATTAGAAAGAGAACAATCTAAAACAATCAATGTCTATGATAACATGCACATTCCTAATTGTGAAAACAAGCCAAAATGCAAAAATAATCCTTTGGAAGTTCAACATATCACTTCACGGACCACATACATGTTACTACATAACACAATGAAAGCCCTAAATCCGGGATATTTATAAAAGTCCCTGCTTAAAAAGACACATGACTCCTAACATCGCATGTGTCAACTTGTGAAACGATGCATGATGCACAAAAGCGGCAAGCCATGCAAAAACATGTGAGAAACTAATCAGTAACAATAACCCATGCAACAAGAAGAGACAGAAAAGGAACATAATTGAGATCTGAGAAGTGCACTCACCCTGCCCGGTATCCATCTCTTCGTCTGATTCTGGTTCCATCGGGGACGGGGTTGGTATCTTCATTCTCGTCGGAGGGGATGACCGAGGTTCTACTACCTCATAGTGTTTGGACTAGGAAGAAAGTGGGGCAGGAGGAAGAAATATAAATATGTGAAATTAAAGCCTCTCTTAAAGACAAATGAATGTGGTTGCATTAAACACAGATCTCATAAGAAAGCCTGTAAACACAAGTTTAACTGTCAACTTATTATTGTAGATCTTGATCTGGGTCCCATAAGGTTAATAGCGATTGATCGTATGCAGAATGCTTGATTTTCACGATTGATTGTACATCGTAGTCAATGGAATCAATCGTAGAAAAATGTTCTACGATCATTGCTAACCTTTGTGTTACGGGGCCCAGGTACAGTTACATGAACTGAACTTTGTGCAATCTAAGCAGGAAATTAATCACACTGAAGATTGCCAACACAGGAAAGCAGATGTGGGACAGTGTATTATCATGAGCCAGTTTACAGTTACCTCATGGACAAGTTTGTACAAATGACATTTCCTTTCTAATAGGTTAGGCAAATTCAAAAGGTTTACGTAAGCATTTTGATACAACAGGATACAGAAATTGCTAAGTCCAGGGGCCCGTAACACAAAACTTAGCAATGATCGTAGTACATTTTTCTACAATTGATTGCATAGACTACAATGTACAATCACTTGTGAAAATCAAGCATACGATCAATTGCAAACCTTTGTGTTACGGGACCCAGTTGACTAGAATAGCATATCAATCTTCCATTTCTACTTCGAATGCATAGCATGCTACTCTTACAGTGTACTAGGCCAAGTGCAAAATACCATTTGCTATAAAATGGATGCATCGTTGTTTTCCAGTGGATCTAATGAAAAGCACAATTCAAAAGAATATATGAACGAAAAAAAAATCAAGGTTGATGCTTATCTAATTCAATATCACAGCACCATGCCATTTGAACTCAAACGACCTTCTTCTGACCTTCTTCTGATCATGCACAATATGGAACTAGAAACTGGCTTATTGGTTGGAATATGACCCAAATATTTGGCTAGAATGCCATGCTTATTTTGTCAGTTTTTTCAATGGATTTCATTGGATTCTGTTTGAGACCATTTTCAGATCGTTACCATGATCAAGTATTCCCCCGAGTAGCCGTGTTTGGAGGAAAAACAATAAAAACCTGTGCATCAAATCATGATCAAATTTTGTTTTAATGGTCTGATGCACAGGTTTCCCATCGTTATATCCTCCAACATGGCTGCTTTTGACATGAACACTCTCCGGGCATTTATTCTTAAATTTCGCAAATCCCTCCAGAGTGTTGGTCATTATTATTCAAGGTTATTTTGTTATTTGATGACATATTGCTCTCACAATGGCGCTTTCTGTTCTCAAAATCTAATTTTCTCTAAAAACATTGTGTCTCCTTCCCATACAGCATTACTGATCTCACACAAACATATATCAAATGGGGAGAATACCAAACCTCCCCTTTTGGCACTTCATTCCATTCTTCTAATTTTATTAATGCAAGTGTTAAACCTAAATCCTCAAATTCTTCGTCTTGATACTTACAGCTTTGACTTTCAATTCTTTAATCTTTTCCTCTTTGCCTTTGAGCTGTCTTTCATAATCCTTGTTTTTCTAATGAAAAGAAACAAAAGGAAGAACACAAAATATCTGTTGATTGAGGGAGAGAGCATATGGCTAATCATTTTATATCATTTTTATATCATGATGTATCTACACACCAAAAATTATGAAAATCTGTCCAATATTTTTGATTCATCACATGTAAACCAAGTCAGTGAATGACAGATGTTCAAAAAATGGACAGAAGAAAGACTGACATACAGATTGAGCACTTTGGCTCTTATTTTGAAGCATAGTTAAACTTTAGGCCACAGTCTCTATACTACAATTATCGGAAGCTGAAAACATCAACATTTTGTTTACATTGTAATATATTTTGGGGGGTTTACCTTGTTGTTTCCCAATGCTGTAATGGTGAAGAAAACTATTTTAGTTATCATTTCCAGACAGTTATGAATGATTTGGGTGTCAATTGAGCTGGAGCTGGTACATAAAGCTCTCTCTTAGATATATTTGTGTCACAAGAGGCTATCCAAAGTTAAATCACAAAATAGAACTCAGATTAACAGTAAACCTAAGATCAGGATATGAGCCTTTAACTACCTTTAACTTTGCCTAATTTAGAACTACAAATTCACCTTTAAAAGATCCTGAATTTTAGTTATTACTCCTAAACATTTATAAATGATTCAAATTTCAAAATAGTTGATAGATTGAAACCTGTACCGTTCGAGACTTGTTGTAACAAGTGGCTTTCCATATTTAAACCACAACTTTAGACCAGAGTTTAGATTCAATCCAACTTCAGAAAATAAGCATTTAGCTTCCCCTTCTTGAGAACTACAATCTTACCTTTAGGAGATCCTGGAGCTGTTTCTGATACTTGGCTCCTTTCTTGTCTCCTCCTTCTCTTTCTATATCAAGAAGTTCTTTAGTCTGTTTTAACAACGCTTTCAATTCCTTCACTTCTTCTTTATAAGATGATTTCATTTCCTTCTGTTTCTTCTTCCACTCATCCTCCTTCGTCTTCAGGTCGTTCACCATCTTCGTTTGGACTGTTGAAATCTTTAAAATGGATATAAAACAGTGTGAGATTGAAAACCCTTGTAAGATCCCATCCAGTGCCAGGAGAGTGCTTGTATAGCACTTTGGTATCCCCTACAACTGAACATGGCCATGAATTTTGTGCATATTCTCTTAGGGGGGACCCCAGTGAAGTGGTCCACCTGCCCTCCCCCAATCAGTTATATTGGGACGAGAGACCTACGGGTCATAGTGATTCAATTCGCTTTTCGCCTTCCGGGCACAGGTGACGCCAAACAATTACTACAACTAATAAAGAGGAATTGCAAGAACATGCAATCAATTCCAAATCAAGTATAAGTCAAGAAATCAAATTTAAATCCTTTGTGTAATCACAAATTTTATTGATTTGCGTAAAATGCAAATCAGCTTTCATGTTACGCCTGTTACGCTTCATTTTGGTACAAGGCTTGATTTGCAATTGATTTTAAGTTTCTTGCAATATCCTAGTAGAAATACTCACCTCTGTGTGGAGTTCCTCTTTTAATCTGTTCATCTCTTTCTCTTGTTTTTTACTTCGTCGTTTATATTCCTCCAGTTCATCCTCATCTACTATCTTACCTAGCATTGATTGTTTACCTACAGGGACAGATCACAAAATGGTATCATTATTACTTATACTGTAGTGTGCTGTTCCCATTAGGTCCAAAGAGCTTACAACAAAATTATATTGTATGCAATTATGTAATCTTACATGTACATCTACAAACTGCTGAAAATGGGGATTTTTAATGTCTTTCTAAATGGAGCAAAATAGGGACAAATGTTTAAAAAAAAGCTGATTACTGCAAGGAATTTAATGGAATCACAGATGTCTAGATCAGAAGAATGTTTCATGAACCATCTTGTCAGTGATTTTCACTGACAAATTTGCTCCCAGCCAATCAGATACAAGGATTTCAGTAGCTTATAACAAACAGTCAGTAAAAATCACTGATAACTGTTTCATGATGTGCTCCCCTGGACATCAACAAGGGTGAAAGACACACCACTATGCTTTCAATTGTATTACAAGCATAGATTGTAGAAGGCACGTTCATTATACAAGGTACATGTATAGCTAAGAAAAGGTTGATTACAAGGTAGCAAAAGAATATACAGGGGCTATTTTAAGTTGTTTGAATTTCAAGATTCTATCAAATAGATCACCATTGGTTTCAATGTTCATCATAATTTAGAATGGATAGAAGCAGAAATACAGCCCTTGTGCAGAAAATACTTTTTTCCCACCACCATAATACTATGCTCTTCAATAGATCCCCCATATTTGCTATTGCATTTCTTTGTCAAACAGTTAATGTTATTCTTTTATATGTTCAAGCCAATTAGACAATTCTTGTGGAATGGAAAAAGATAAACTGGAAAATAAAGGAGAAATACTCACCAAGTTTGGATTGGATATTTTCCAGAGCAGATTGGGAAGACGTGTACTTATCATGCATCTCTTTCAGCTCCTTCATAAACATATTCTGCATCTTTTCCATTTCAACCTTAAAATATACCAGATAAAGATATTATATAATGTTTATTACAATGTTTCTAAGCACATTACCCCAGCTTTAGCACAGCTATCTTGATCAGGTGACTGGTCTATGATACTATATTATAATACAATACTATATTGTAATATATAACAATTTATGTAAACTTGATACATATTCAATAGAAAATAATAATCATTAAAAAAATATAGTATTTTACATTTTCTTGTTCATCATAGTACTACTCATTATAAAAAAAAAACATAAAAAAGATTAATAAAAATGTGCATGAGATTGAAAGAAAACTGCACATTGCATTCATTTAACCCCTTAAATCCCAAACACAACCACACTTTCAAGTGTTTCAAATAAGTTTTTTACATATATAGCTTACATCAACTTGCAAAATGGATGAACAAAACTTCAAACAAATTCCAGATATACAAACAAATGAAATTAGAATATTTTCCAACTTTTCGTCATTTTCCTTCCTTCAAATTGCTAACTCAAATAAAAAAAAATTAGCACATAGAATCCAGTACATCAGACAGTGTTTTGCTAGTGTTCATTCTGTAGTACAAATCAAAATCGAAAAAATGACAAAGCACTGCATACAGATTTTCACCTTAAAATCAAAACTCACTAGCCAGAAGTGATTGATCTGCCAAGGAAAACAATATAAATATAAAATAATATTTTTCTCTTAACATATACACAATGGAAGGCAGAAACAGGCTGGGTGATTTTTTATTTCAGTTTTAATGCCACAATCTTCCTCCAATGACATTTACTAATTGATTCAAAATGAGTGGATCAGTGATAAAATTTTGCAAAAAAGAAGAAAATAAATTGCTTAAGAGAAAAAATTAATACCGTGAAACTAAAAATAGAAGGTCACTTATGTCTGAAAATAATTAATCATTCAAATCTTTTCAGAAATAATTCAGTTTCTGCAAATATTTTTAACAACCATAAAGAAAGAGAGAGAGAGAGAGAGTAAAAAAAGATTAAGAGAAGACCATGATTTCCAATCCGACTACAAAACCAATATAATGTTGGGACTTCATTAAAAAAACACAAGTGATAAATACAAAGATATGTTTACCTTTTGAAAATTCAACTGTTCATGTTTCCATCTCTCTAGTTCCTTCCGATGTTGCTCTTCTAGTTTCTCTGTTTCTCCTTGGTTCTATTTAGTTAATATGCAACGTTACAAATAGTTTATATTCATATTAATTATAATCACACTTTTCCATGATGCTCGAGTCATAGAGGCCTTTTAGGTGATTTTTCTGCAATGTATTAAAAAGTCTTCTCTAACATCTTTTATTTATTTCTTATTTTCTTATGCACCTTTAGCAGTCTGGAGAGTAGAATTTGTGCTTTACCACGTTGCTTTATTTATTATTATCATTTTGAAAAGCTTGCACCACAATCTTTAATGACTCTTTATCTCTAATCTTTTAAAGCTAAATTTCAAATGCCAAGTCAATGATTTCAAGTTACAAGCATATTCCTAGAAAAGATTATAAATGAAATCTAGACCAAATGGAACACAATAATAAATATTTTTTTGTTTTATTGATTATCTTATTATGAGAGATTATGGCTGGTAAAATAAACATCAGTGAATTATGTTGCAGGCAACCAGCAAAGACATTAATTGCAATTTGTTTAACCAACCTACCTGGGGGATGTTTCATAAAGCTCTGCGTAAGTTAAGAGCAACTTTCAGAACGACTGGTGAACCCTTCTTACGCGCTAAACCATCGCCAATGAACATTAATGGTGAATATCATTTAGGCCTAGGGTCTACCATAAGAAAGGATCACCAGTCGTTCTTAAAGTCGCTCTTAACTAATACGAACAGCTTTATGAAACACCTGCCAGATATGTCATTTCACCATCATGCTTACCTGTTTTTGTTGGAGTGCTAACTTGATTTGTTCTTGCGCTCTGTCTCTCTCCTCCGCTACTTGTGATTCTGAGAATTTTAATCTCTCCCGGAGTTCATCTAGTTCTTTCTCTAACTTTTCACTCACTTCATCCATCTTCAGAAATATAAACAAAATGTGTAATTTAGAGGGGTGAAATAAATTTTGCAACTGATTCACCTTGTTGTGGTGATGGTAGTCATTTTACCTGATTGCTATTAAAGAATGTATACCTTATAGGAAGTAACCAGAGGACCAAGTGGACCAATGGATTTGGAACTTCTCTGAGGGACCTGGTAATGAGGATGAATGCCTTACCAAGGGGCATTAGCACTCAGACTAAAAATTAATCCTTAATCACCACATCATGAGAACATAGCTCTACCAAATAAGCTTTTAACACTTTACAAATTCATACCCTTTACTATAAGTTGCTGGTCAAAGTCCACGCCTTGCCTTTGCTACATCATAGAATTTTCAATTACTGAAAGGGTCAAGCCAAAATGTCTGGGCTAATTTAGCACTGCTTCTAGGAGCAAAAGGCATGGGCCACGTCCGGACCAGACGTAGAGCAGAGAATTACTGAAAGCGAGCAGCGTTAAATCCAGGACCAAGTTTCTTGCATGGTTACAGGTCACTTGATAACTGCGTGGAATACTAAGCTTTTCCCATGCTACCCGCCAGTCAGCTGCGGGTGTGTGTAGTAACCATACTCCCTTTTAAACGAATTCTTTGAAAGGGTCCTAGCAAAAGAAGCAGAGTTTACTTATGGAGCAAGTCTTGCTGGAATGTCAACTACCATGACAACTGTGATAATTCTGCTTCCTGATTGGCTCCTGCAATGACAGTTGACATTCTAGCAAGAGTTTCTATCATAGCAACTTTTGATGAAATGGGGGCCTGGGGAGCCTTTCATGAAACAAAGATTCAGTGTTATAAGCTACTGAAATCCTTGCATCTGATTGGCTCAGAGCAAATTAGTCAATGAAAATCAATGATTATTTCATGAAACATTTCTATGAAGTGAAAGGATTACTGGAAGGGTTATTGGAGTACTAATTTTTTTTTCAAAATGATCACAAATCTGGTGACCTTCCACCTCTCACTTCCTCCACTTCCAATGTAACGGAATTCTAATAATGTGCAGGTTTAGCTCACCTTTCTAGCAGTGATGTTATCATCAGCCTGCGGAGGTCTTGGTGTAAACTCTGGATGCTTGCGTTGCACATGAGATTGGAGGTAGGCTAGGTTAAAGAAGGCCTTCTGGCAGTACATGCACTGTAATGCAAAAGTTTACCAATTGTCAATGTCATGTCAGAACTGTTTAAACAAATAGCAAGAAGCACACATGGCAATAAACAATGAAGACAAGTGCTTCAACATCCCATGACTTGTTTGGTCTATACAGTATGCTATGGCTGAAACAGGTGAAATATACATGCTGGAAAATGAGAATCATACTAAAGTTTCATCTAACTTTCCAATCTTATAAAAATGTATTGGCTATTGAAACTTTTTCAAACAGCTCATTCCCTGTGAAAAATTATGTAACATTATATACATATCTCACACCCTATCTCAGTAAGATTTTTAGTTTTCTTTAAACAGACCTTTTGGGCACATATCTTATATATTGAGAGACTGGATATCAGAAAGTTACATACAGTACAAAAATCATATCCAAAAATTGTCAGCCCTTTTGACCTTAAGCGAAGAGTATTTGAGAATCTCATTCACTAATTATTCATTAATTTCAAAATTAGATCAAATGCGGTCTATAGCACCTTGGACCTACAGATAGCAGCACTTATAAATGCAGACTATTCTGGTCATCGACCTTTCATTAATTCTTTTTTTTTTTTTTGGGGGGGGGGGGGGTAACATCATTTGCTTATAGTCCACCCAAACAATTTTTTCTCATTAACACTATTTCCAATATTATAAGTTTAATCCTTGAATCTATTTGAATCACCTTATGATAATTATTAGCTGTAGCTTGGATGAGGCTCTGTTGGTTTTTGAGTAGTTTCTTCCTCTTGTGTGACTCCTGTTTGACCTTCTGTAGCTCCTCCCCTAATCTAGAAAGCTCCATCTTGGTTGCTTCATGGTCAACATGAAGCTGCTGAACCCTCTCTTCTGCTATGCTTGTATTATGAGCCATCACCTCCTGAGAATGCTATGGAACAATGGAGGAATATCTTATCATTATATGCCCCATGGAGTGGAGAGTGTACATCATACACAAGCTAACCTTAAAGGAATCCCATGAAAGGAGTTATCACAGTCCATCACCTCCTGAGAATACTACAGAGGTGAAGGAACAACGGGGAATAATGACGAATGAATACTCCCCATGGAGTGAAGAATGTACATCATATGCAGGCTAACCTTAAATGATTATAACAGGAGATATTATGGGACATCATCTCTTTATATCCTATGGATGAGAAATGACAAAGGAGGGAATAATGGAAAATGAATACTCCCCAGGAAGTTGAGAATGTGCGCCATATGCAAATACAATGAAAACTTACATTAATCTGATATCAGGAAATATTGCAAAATTTATTTTGAGTGCTTGAAAGTGCCAGATACTATTTTTTTCTCTCTCTCTTTTGTTGGGAGAAATTGTACTGTTCCAATTTTCAAACCATTTTTAAAGTAAAAAACAACAGACTAAATAAGATAAAATTGGATGTCATGGCAGGCATGAAACGTTCAAGTCTTTGGACATGATAAGAACAAGTATACACTTACAAGAAGATACTGAATAATGAGTTGGGCAAGCTTGAAGACTGTCACAAAGTTCTGATCAACCATCCTGGTATCGACCTCTCTCTCAATGTCGCAGAACGTGATACCCATAATAGAATCTTGTAAACTACTCACATCCAGATCCCTCATGATACGGTCCACATCGATGGATGCTGGATGGAAGCAATCAATAACAAGATCGTTATCATTTCACTTTCTGCTATCATTTTGTTCAGGAAAATTTCTTAGTGGTGGCATGTTAAATTTTGTTTTATCTGTGTTGCATGATTAAAGATTAAACAGGTAAAGAGGATCTAGAATCTTGTAGGGAAGACACATACAAATATGTTTCATGGAGGGAAGATCGTATTTCTCATCTGTTGTTGTTTTGATTAATTTTTTTTCTTTGGGGCATGATCTGATTATCATTTTGGTTTTGCTTTGTCCTTCTTTTTCAAGGATAAACATTTTCATTCTATTCCCAATTATACACTCTATGCAAATATTATAGGGAATATTTCTGTTCTCATGGTCCTGTAGAGTATATTGTGAAGGGTACAAGACTATAATACTTATGAGAAATAGCTTATTATATCATCAACATGGTGTTTCAGAAGCCTTAAGATATTCAGGAGTAGATTCTTTAGTGGAGCAAATAAAACATGAGTGTGTTCAGTTTACAGAAGGTTAAGATACACTCTTATGATCTTTTTCTGGTTCTTCGCCAAGCTTGATTACAGGACACCTGAAATGTTTTTTTGTTTTTTTAATTAAGCATGTTCATTATAAAACTTACCAATTTTCTTCCAGTCAATCCTCTCATTGCGGCTCCTGAACATAAATCCTTGCATTCCATTTCCAGGCACAGGACCGACATGCGGCTGAGCCCCACTGCCCGCTGCGTAACCATTGGTGTAGCCTTGGGGTAGACCCCCTCTTGGTGAAGGCATAAAGGGCATGTTAATACTCATTGTCCCATGGATGAATGAAACTGGTAGTGGTCAATTCTGGACATAAATAAAAAAAAATATATAAAAAACAGAATAAGGAGTAAGGTCAAACCGATCGCGATCGCATGCGATGTTTTGAAATCGGCCGTGAATAATACGTGTGAGAAAAAGATACTGGCCCGAAATCACAAATTTTGAGGATAACCGGAGGATGGAAACGGAGTGAAATACGGGTGTAGAGTAAGATATTAAGTCAATCATCTTTTTCGTTATTATTTTTACGATTATTATGATTGCCATCCCACCTTTGTGACTCGGTATATCCGAAATGGTTCAAGGTCTCGATGTTCGGGTAGGTGGAGCGGAGTGTAGCGGTAGTGAAGTGGAGCCTGCACGAGCATCGCCCGAGGTAGCATGAATGGCATGCTGTCTGAAATAATGCATTCTTAATTGCCACAATCTCACCCCCCCCCCACGTCTCTTTCTACTTCTAGCTCTAACTTTTATTTAGCTGATGGCGCTTACAAAATGATGTCACAATGCAGGCTTTTCGTGTCACCGCGATCTTTTCTTTATTTTTTTTCTTTAAATTTTTTATAGATGCAGAGTGGCGATACCAGTCCAATGGGAGGAGCTGAGTGATCAGTGAAAGCCTGAACTTTCTGAAGAGTAAAGTCTAAACTAAAAAAAAGTAAAGATAACACGAAAGGAGATAACACACAGATAACAGACGGTTTTCAGAATACCGATTTTGGTTAGGGGCATGTTAAATCAGAGATATAACATGATATTTAACACCAAAGTTAACACGATTTTCAGAATACCGCCCAAGTTGCACAGCCACATTCAAAGACGACGCCAGACGTCGCGTCAGGCTCTCTTCATCGGAGCAGCTCACAAAGCGCCGCAGGCCGGCCGGCCTGTCTGGCAGCAGGCGCTGGGTACCGTAGTCTCGCTGGACAAAAACTGCTCTACAAAACTAACGTTTTTGAAGAAGTTTATTTCATTATTTTTTAATATATATTAGATTTTTAACTCTATAAAATATCTTACCATTATTAATAGGCCGACGTCCTCATGAAAACATATCTTTCTTTCTATTTCAGTTTAAATTATCGCCGTTAATAGTAAACAAAGGTCCCCTTCTTTCAAAAGCGTCGGTGACAATCGCAGGAATTTTTGTGTTTCTAAGGGAGCGCCCTCTCTTGTTGAATCAAAATATTTTGGGGAATTCTAATTTTCTGAAAATCATTTGCTGCAATTTGTAAAAGAAAGTAAAGAAAAGGACACCGAAATTCGGGTTGAATTTAAGATATAAATTTAGAAAATATACACATTTCCTCAGAATCGCGTTCTGAAAGATGTTTCCTTTGACGACTGGGAAATGGGGGCATTGAACATTATAAGGAGTACCGGTAATACATACACACCCCTTTGTTTCTCATTCAAAATATCCACGTTTTGAATCGGGATTAATGTTGTGTTTATTCAAAATCGACATTGAACACACCCAAAGAAGCATTGTCAACATGATAGAGCATAGCCATACATCATATTAAATGATCGCTCCGTAGTATTATGTTGGATCTGTTATTTTTTTTGTTACGTTCCATACTTCCTGGATTTTTGACATGTATAAATGAAGCCAAACAAATTCAAGAAGTGAGGTGTGGGAAATACAAATAATGAATCCGATATATTTTGGCAAATAATTTCTTTACTTGCTGGAAAGAAAACTTGCAAAAAATTGTTTGCTCTCTCTCTCTCTCTCCTCCTTCCACCTTCTTCTCATCCCATTCGCTCTTCTTTCCTTATATCTCCCCTTTCCATTGCCCGAGCTCCTTCTTTTCTTTTCATATATGTATCTTCCAAATCTCACTCCATTCTTAACAATTTCCCCTTTAGTTCATTAAACAATCATTCATCTCTCACTCTTCTGCTCCCTTCTATCTATCTATCCTATTCCTTTTCCTTAAATTTTTCTTCCATTTCTCTCTAACTTCCTCTTCTCTCTATAAGTTTATAAATGTATCTTCCAAAACGCACTCCATTCTTTGAACTATTTCCTTCAGTTCATTCGAGGATCATTATGTTATCTATCATTCTTCTTGTTCCCTCCCTTCTCTTTGTCCATCCTCTTCTCTCTTTATAATATATATACGGGTATCTTCCAAAACGCACTCCATTCTAAACCATTCCCCCAAGTTCATTCACGGACTATTAATCTCACTCTTCTGCCGTTTGTTCCCCCACTTTACCCCTAACTTGTATCTCCCTCCCTTTCTTTCTCTCTCATCTCCCCCACCCCGAACAATTTCCCCCCTATGTCTCAATCTCTCTTTTCACCTCTCCCATTTCTTCCTCTGGTACTACAGAACAAATTTTACAAACTACAAAACAAATTTCAACATTTTAAATGCTTTTATTGTAACAAGAACAGAAATTACTTGTCGTACCAAGCATCAGGTGTGGCGGCATTTCATGAAACAAATATTCACTGATTTTCACTGACCAATGTTATAAGCTACCAAATTCCTTGTATCTGATTGGCTCTGAGCAAATAAGAAAGCAAAAAGCACTGAGTATTTGTTTCATGTAACACTCCCCATGTTTCTCTCCTAAAAAAAGATTGTTCTGTATGAAGGATCAAAATATAAATAATTTTCATGTTTGTCACTACATGGGAAGATGCAGTAATTTTTTTTAGTTTGATCATGCTTTCTTCTGAAAAATAAACCTCTCCATCGGAATAACATCTTCATGAAATACCATTCCACAGTTAGTATCTTGACATTATTCTTAACTTGTTGGAGACCGAATTGCATATATGCAAGCTAGAGTCTATGGAAAACGTGCATTACACCGAAATCATCCAGTCTCCCACAGGTTAAGACCTGGTGAAAAGTAAATCAACCCCTATGGTCCCACACTGTAAGTATGAAAATAAAAATTCACTTTTGAATTGGTTGATTTTTTTTCTTCTTTATACGATGAGACATAATCATTACTGCCCACGATTGAATTATCATTGACAATCCTCACCAATTTAACGTCTCCTTAATTACTTACTGTTTAAGAATCACAGATGCTTTAAAAATTCAATGTAATGGCAATGATTATCATTTTATCTTCACATACTTGTATGAGACAATACAAATAGTCAAACTTAACCCCCAAAATGACAATCTCCAGTGCCCCCGGATATTTTCTACCCCACTGGGATGGTATAATCGACAGATTTGACTAACATACCCCCACGTTAATTACGAGTCGATGATCACTTACAAATTTATAAAAAGGCCCTGAATCATAAGACTCATGAAATTATTGGTCCGAATTCACAAAGGTGGTTTTTAAAACCATCGATTGAACCCATGGTTTATGCAGATTTCCTGTATAAATTATGCTTATTTACTGTGTATATTAAAAGAATATCCAATGCTGATGCGTACTTTTACCACAGCCCGCCAAATAGACACCTGTTGCCGTGGTTATCCATGCTATTTTATTCATGAGTCCACTGTATTGAATTAATGAGTCTACTCTTCAAACAGTGGACTCATTGATAGAATAGCGTGGATAACCACGGCAACAGGCGTCAATTTGGCGCACTGTGACAAAAACATGCATAAGAATTGGACATTTTTTAATCTACACAGTAAATAGGCGTAATTTATACAGAAAATCTGCACAAACCATGAGCTCAACCAATGGTTTGAAAATCCACCTTGGTGAATTCGGGCCAATAGATTTGACTGGCTGAGTGTAATACAGAGCTGTGATATTTGCAATTGATAAGATTTTCATCCAACAGATAACTGGTTTTGATCACAAAACTGGGCAAAGAATCATAAAAGATTGGACTGATAATACTCATGACGTAGCTAGTAAAACGTTCAACCAATCAAATGCTAACAATTCGGTTGCTTATATCAATTACTTCTGATATAACAATCTATTAAGATTTTCATGAAAAAGAGCCCAAGATGAGAGATGTTAAAAATCTAATCAAAATTACTGAAAGTTTTATAATGTTCGTCAGAACAGTACATTTTGCGGAGAGGATCATCTTTTTCAGAATTCAGTGAAATTCAATGTTCTGAAAAAACTATAGAACACATCACGTCTTTTTACACGTACATTGGTATAGTTTATAAAGACAACATAGAATTGGAATTTGCATCCAACGTTTTGAATACCAATGTTCTTTTGTCCTTTACTGTAATGTAGTACATAAGCTTGGTACGACGTAATCAGTAACTTTTAAAACTCGTAAATACCAGCGACAACAGCAAAAATACGTCAACAATGCATTTTTTCATCAATTTTCAAAAAATGTTCAAACTACCATATATAAGTCTGTTGTCCCACAACTTGCATACTTCCAAAGTTCAAAGAAAACATTCAATTTTGTTTTGTCTTCTTTTTCTTCTACGTTCTCTCTTCCTCGTCAGTTTTTTTTTCTCACACACCTGTGTTTTGAATATAATAAGTTACAAAACAGTTTGATAATGTATAGTGTATGAAAAAGGTCCTTGTTAATAGACAAGGAAATGATTCACAAAAAAGAATGTTTGAAGCAATCACCTGTGTCATTGTGTGTCTTGACTGCGGTTAAATGAAATGATAAAAGTTTACAAATTATTCACTCTATTCCACATAAAAAGTCTGTGAAAAGGAGTTGAACTGTCACTTTCCTCAATTCTTATTCATTCCCCTTCATAAAGAAGTATAAAATTGAATTGAATAAAGATGTGATATTTCTGAAAGATAATGCATTTTTCCATAAAGATATGTAATGGGTTTGAGTTTTTTTCTCTAAAATATAGGTTAGTGCTTAATAATCAGAATAAGACTTTGCACAATCAAGACACACAATGCTGCTTCTTCCATCAATGAGTTACAGATATCAATAAATATAAAAATAGAAATTATCACTGGTTGAGGCCATTTCTTAAATATAAATAATGCTATTTGCGACTGGCAGAGAAGTCTCAATGACAGACACTTCTCCCTTTAACACCTCCCCTTCAAAAAAAAAAAACCCACCCTATTTATAAAAAGTCAAAATGTTAAAAAGAGATATTGGATTAGAGCCTCAATGTCTTATGGAGAAATTCATCTGTTGGTATACAGCATGTGTAAAAGGCCCAGATGAAAAGACAAAATGAAGTGTTTCCTTTAGCCAGTGATGTAGATAAAATATAAATACTACATAGGTGTATTTCACACCAGTCCGATCATGAAAATACCCATGAATTACAAGAACTTGATCAGGCCTCTGATGCCTGATAACACATTCCATATATTCGCCTGATTGGATGCGAGTCGTTCTTATTATTCACAGTCACAATGCAAATATACTAATGACATTGAATTAATCCCTGCAAAAGTTTTTTTTTACTTTGCACAAGTATCTAGTAATTTGCAGGAATTTTCCTTCAGGGATATTACAAGTACTTTGCTTTCACATTGGTAAAAGAATCCTGTATTTTCTGATCAGGGAAGAGTTCCAGATCAGAGAATACCAGGGTATATTTCTGATTGGAGGGGTGCAAGAGCACCTCATGGTAGCTTTCTTTATTTCATGTGTTTAACAGTCATTTTGAATTTAACTCCCGAGTGCAAGGACATGGACAATTTTCTTTTTCAAAATAAATCCATTTCAGCTTGCTAATGGAAGATTGAATTTCCCCTCGGACTAAAATACTGTATACTTTAGCACTGGCAGACGAACATTTACAAAATAATAAGATATATTCATGACTATTGTTTTGAAGAAATAACAGGTACATCATAATGTAAGGCTGTGAAGTATATAAAACACATATCATTAAACACATGAAAAAATAAAAATTTGATCACAAAACAAGATTGTTTTATTCTTGGTAGAGAGTTTTCCCCTGCTGTTATGAAAATTGAAACGATTAATTCTTAAACATTCTTTACAGGATATAAACCTCAATACGACTTCTCCAAATTTACCGCAGGCCTCATGCGACAAGTCTCGGTCCGTTAAATATACCACTGCGCGCAACACGCTTCTGCCCCACACACGCCACTCACCGATAGATTCAAATAGACATGTATATTAACTCCAAAAAAAAAATTTTCTTGACAAATTTCCAAAACATTCAATGTATATTTACCCTGAACATGGATCCACCATGCCTTGAATGTGACTTGAAGACTAAGCCCATGTAAAAGGTCTACATTCTGGTTCCCCCCCCCCCTCACAAACAAAGACTCCCAACACTCCCGCTCTACAATATAAACTGCAATCTGATGTACCCAATTTAAAAAGAATGTGATCGAGTTTGATTTTGAGTGCTTGCACGAAAATAAATACTTCATGATGTTCGGCAGCAATGTTCCTTATATATACATGTACATATCTCGTAAGAGTAGTCTTAGCTTTTTACCTCTCTGTCTCAACAGAGTTAAAAGATTTTGGTATAAACCTGCACAAATTCAATGAGGTGGACAGGAATATAACTTCAAAACAATCTTACTTTCTTCAAAATGAAAAAGGCGTGTATAGATAGTACCATAGATTAAGCAATTAACAACATTTTCCCCCTTGAACACATATTGCTACCCTCAGCATCAAATTATAACTAACAAAGATTATATAGTTAGATAGAAAAATATAAACTGTGAGGAATACCTCTCACAGAAACATGATATGTTCAATTTAAATACGACATTTTCATCTATTCATTCGCCACTCATCTGCCCAACGTATATGTTCCATTGTCTTTCAAGTAAAAAACAAATGTTTAAAAAACAGTGTTCACTTATCAATTAAAGTCATAATGGTACAGAAAAACTAACAAAAAATAATATGGCATGATTATTGCTTAGTGCGCTCATGAAATATCCATTCCCTATACAGACATCACAGATAATTTGAAAACCTATAAAAAGAAAGTTTTCACTAGATTTGATTTTGGATGCTAAATTGTTAAGCAATTTCTTGTTATATGAACTATGAAGAACTTGTATGATGTAAGATAAAGTTTACATATTTTCTGCTTGCGAGGTTTTAGAAATTAATCAGCATGTATCAAAGTTTGGGCATTTCTATAGAAAACAGAATATTGCACTAGCTTAGGCCCGAATGAGACGGACTACTAAATGCTTTAAGAGAGATACATGAAGTAGAATCTTTCTTAATCCAGTGATCATAACATGAAACATTATAGAAAACTTGTTAAGCATTTTTGACAAACTTTCTATAAAAATGCTCAGCATCAGAAATAGTTCTGCATAGTAAAAAAAGAGGAAAATATTAAGTATCACCCCCTTTCAACATAGCTACTAAGCCCCCCCCCCCCCAGTTCATCTATGGCAAGTACGAATTAGCTAGACTTCCCGTAGAAAAGGCACCATTTTACATGCCTTGCAATATTGCAAGAGGCTTATCTGACTTTGCAAGCATAATTCAAAGATTTATGATATAAAAAAAGAAATCAAGTTCACATGAAACGGCAAAGAAATGTAACATGTAAACTTCTTCCAATCATACCTTTATCATAATTTGGAGCATGACCAGGACCCTCATTGCACATTTTGTATTAAAACAAGGTGTCCAATTTAAAAATAGGAACCTATATAGAATGGTATGATGTTACTGAATACCTGAAGTTCTATAACAAAATATATAAATACTTTTGAACTTATGAGTAAATACAGCCTTTATGGGTACATAATGCATTACCATGAGAGCAATACATGTATTCAATATGTGCGTGAATAGCAGCTTGCCTTTTGCAAATCATTATACGGATATGAAAGTGAACCACAACAAGGAAAATACTACTTTGATGCAATATACTACTTTTAGCTATTTATCTAAAACCCTGCATAACTGATCTTGAAATCTGTTCCTCTTAGAAGGGAACCAAAGAGGCCCTGTTATACAGTCCACAAAAGACAGCACAACAGGTGGTTATCAAATGGAAGTTACAAGTGATATATTCCTAGAAATTACAACCTAAATTAACCGACATTATTTTTACTATAGTTTTTTTTCGCAATATAAACAATCAGCATAGCTATTATAGAGTAAAAAAGGCATTTTCATAGAACACGGTTAATTTGTCCATTAAAGGACAATTTAAGCTTTGGTTTCAGGCTAAAGATCTGAAAATTTCCAGAAATAACTGATGTGATACATCAACATTTTCATACAAACAAGAAGAAACAATACAGTACAAACACACACACACACTCACTAAATGCAAAGGTTTGTTGAATTTAGTCTGCTTACAGCTAATAGTTAAGTCTAAATAAACAAAAAAGTAATAATGGTTTAGTTAAACTGCTGTATGTCAAAAAATCTCTTATCGCCATTTTTCTCACTACAAGAAAGAGGTCATATATAAAAATTATACGTTGTATGTAAAAAAAACCCCTTAAATAATGAATTTGTATCAAAGTTCAAATAAAGTGTTTATTAGAAAACTTGACAATTAACTGGCTAAAGAAAGGAAAGTCCCATGATTTAGGCGCATTGGCACTAAAAACTGTTGTTTGATTACAAAAAATTAAACTTGTAGAACTTAATAGGAATATTTAGTATATGCATTATCATTAAATCAAATTAACATACATGCACAAGACATCTGATAACCCTTTAAAAAATATAATACCGTCCTCAGATTGTTAACATGAATTGAGAAAAGCGACAATGAAGAAGTAGAACAGATACAGGAAGGAATGTTTTAACACAGAAAGGTAGTTGATATTTGGTTAACCATCAAAAACCTCCCAGCAGTACTATTTAACTCACTTCTGATCTACAGTGCCAAATAAAGTCCTTGTCATCACTTAATGGGCAGTCAATTGTAGTTTTTGTATTACAAGATAGGATTAAATGATAAAATGGCTTGCAATACAAATGTCAGGGTACACTGGCTACGATGTCCCTGATGAGACACAAACTTGATTGATGAACACAAGAGAAATGACCACAAAGGCTTTTCCACTGGTACTGCATAATCATGATATTATGAAAATGATATAATGTATTCACTTCGACCACACTCTCTCTCCTCAAAACTATTTACATAAGTGCATTTGATCTGAATAAAAAAAGTCCACCTCCTCTTTCCATCTAAGTACACCGAGTGGTATATTGGTATAAAAATATTCTTTGGGGAGGGAATTTACTTTTAAAGTTTCTAGCACTCTTAATGCTAGACACGTAGAAAGTACTTTAAATCGTGCCTATCGGATGAATGGCTATTCCTTATGAAAATTGACATAAATCACAATAAATTACGATGGTTCAGTAAGGTGATACAAATAAAAGTAATAAAAGGTAATATGTGTAAAAGATTAGTTTAATTGACATCGCAACAGTAGTAGTTTTTATCAGTGAGTGAGTGGCAAACGGACTAGAGCGTGCTTTCACCGTTGCATTTTCAGCGCATTATCTGGACCTTCCAGAAATGGACGTGGGCGGCCACGCGGCTAGGCCATGCTTCACGGGCAGATCGCGCAACGCTAACTGGTCCATGCCATGTTTACGGTAGGTAGAAACAAACTGATTCCTGAAATTTTGAGTTGATTCAGCACTTGAAGTGCTTAGCAAGATATGAAAGAACAAAAAATACATTAGGCAAATATTTATGTTACTCTCATTAAGTAACATGTTTTCAAAAAGAATGATGATTATACCATGAAAACACATTTAGGTATAAAGTTTTCATCTCCAAACACCCTACAAACAAAAACTCTTCATCAGCACCTTTCCCTGGCAAAACTTTGGACTAAATACACGTTTATATTCATAAGGATGGAATGTTTATGTTGTATTTTTTTCCTTTGATGTCTTATGACAAAGAAAAATCATCTATTTCCCAAAAAGGCACTAGTTTATTTTCAATTTTAACAAATAGAAACCTATCAATTGTATATTTTTTTTCAAATGAGGGTCTGAAGGTCCTTGTCTCATAATTTGCTCAACAAGGGATACCCAGGATTGAAAATTTAAAATCAGCATCCAAAGCACACATCCGTATTAATAACAAAAATCCATTATCAGATTATCTGAGAATAATATAAATGACAGACAATGATGATATACTCAAACGCGCTGCCACATACTAAAAGAAAGCGGGGTAAAAATATGTCCCCAAGAAACGTTTAATATTAAGAGACTTATCGCTGTTATGTTTCGTGACTGGGCATGAGGCCTGCTCAAAAAAAGGAGAAATTTCCAATCATTTCTTCCCATATTGTTCATGAAAACTGCATTAACTATTTCATGATGCATATAGGAACATAAAAATAAATAGTCAGTTTTGAAGATCAAAAACTGTTCTGCTAGCATGCTAAATGCATGCTGCTATTTAAACATGGTTGAGTTATGTTTAGGATAAATAATAATACATGTAAGTAGTTCTGAATGAACATAATAATACTTCATTTTCAACAAGTAAACGTTTGAATATGAAAGATACATATTCAAAACATCTTAATGTTTATATAACAATGGTTAAATTTGTGGTTACAAGAATATAAGTGACGAGCGGATCATCATAGATGTAAACGTGATGATGTGTACACACGTAAGTAATGACAACCCACTAATCAATCTATTCCTTGCGTACATAGCTGACATAACACTAGTTTGCAATGCAAAAAGTGAAATAGTACATTTTAAATAGAAAAAGGTGAATAATTTATACTTCAAAGAGAGTTATCTGCACTATCCTCTGACTAGACATTTTTTGTTGTATTCATACGTCACAAAAGTTTCGTCATAACTCAGAGTTACAAACGCAGCCAGAGCCATAAAACACAGAGAATTCACAAAAATGAAGAAACCAATAAAGGGCCGGTTTCACCAAGAATTACAACTATTGTAAATTTGTCATTGTATGAAGTTCCAAGGAAACCTTGATTGTAATTGGCAGTTGAGCCCTGTTACCATTGTTGTTGCTATAATGGCAAAGTTAGAATAGCCGGAACTCTATATGAAATGGGTCCCTCTTGGTCGGGACGGAGTTCAAAGCATAAATTTGAGATGCAGGGGGGGGGGGGGGGGTTAAAAAACAAAATACTGTTGTTGACAACCCTGTTATGGCTCTGGCATGCGAGATCCCGATTGCACAGTTAAAACCAATACATATCAGAATATGAGAAACAAACAATACAAAATGATCTGTTGCGCTTTCGTTAAGAAACACAACGGATCACCGGACAGAAAATACCATGGATTGTTAACACGTTTAATCACTGCATGATAAGAACAATGGTAAAATATTATGACTAGTCTGAAATCTGCTGAAATTTCTTTCTATTCAGCACAAATGGATCTTTGGTTCTTCAAATATCCCTAAAAATGTGAGAAAATAAAGACATTTTTCTCTTATTACTTCCATTTTCTGAAATGACAGATAAAACAATTCTTTATCCAGTACAGACACAGGTATGCTAATACATTCTTCAGATGTTCACACAGCAGGTTATCTCGAAGAAACAGTGAACTTAATGTTCTAATTAGCGTTTTTTTTTAAGTAGTAGGAACAGATACCCTCTCATGCATTTACAGTAATGATTCTCAGAATGATTAAAATAGAAAAGAACACAATGAATACCCTACAATGTTAGAACCAAATGCGAGTAAGATCAAGCAACATTCCATACAAAAGACCATTCTATTGCGCCATTCTTTGCAACAGAAGTACAGGAATTCACAAGACTTACACTTTATCCATTTATATTCGTGGCATGGCTGGCATCTGTTCCTACTGTTTATTCCAATGAAGGGGGAAAAGTTCACTATCTCTCCTTTGTTGGTTTAAAAATATAACCTGCTCATTCATATAAAAAAGAACTGACCGACAATATTTTTTTGAACAATTGTAAGTATGGAACAACAGAATTCACACGATTCTAAGCTTAAATACATACTTTAAAATGGAGAAGAGAGAAAAAAAAGATCAAGCATTCACAACAATTTTTCTTTTCCGAACAAGTTCTAGGCATCTACAATACACATCCATTCATAATGATTACATAAGACTGACTTTAGTCTATACAGTGATGCAGATACATGTTATCGAAGCATCAAGTTTACAATAGACAATCAAAATATAAGAAAAGTGAGAGAGAAAAAGGTGCTTTTTATAACAAGAGTCTTCAACCAAGTTTCTCTCATGAATAGAAATGGACTACACATGCAATCTATAATCATACTCGCAATATGCATGGATACTTTGAGCGGTAGGATGCTATAAATTAAAGTTATTTCCAATATCTCATCAGAAAGAGTTATCAACTGCTGCCAATTTTAACATGAATGACAGCATTGATTTTTTTTTTCTCATACTCTACGAAGTATGGATGCAAGGTATAAGAACTAATCAAGTTCAAAGTGAATGAAATATCCGCATTCAGGTTTTTGCAGTATATCAACAGTATGCATCACCATTGTCTTGTGTATCATAATTTTGTAATCACATGTTTACCTTAAATTTCTAAAAAGTGAAAAAATGAAAATTTTACTTTATGTAACATAATTTCTTACAGCATCCTACCATAGTTAAAAGAAACAACAAAAACACAACCATACTTATCTTAGATATGATGAGAATAGGACAATACACTTAATCCCATCTTAAAATATAGCCTCTAAGGATGAGATATTCACCCCATCTTACTGTTTCATAGTGCACTCTGGTTAATCGCCTCGTTACCCCGAGAAATGATTGCTCACCAGTCTCACACAGAGTGCAATATGAACTAGATTATTGTTTTGAGCAGTTTCCACATTTATCCACTTTATTTGCCTTTTTTTTTTTGATGTCCTCTGCCTCCAAAATGGGTCTGTTCATAACCTACCCTGGACCGACAGCAAAGGGAGAAATAAAGCCTCATGCACATCAGTATTCCGTTTCTAATTTTTGTTTCATTTGTACAAATAATACGCTGCATCTTAAAAACAATTGGCAGCTGGTGATTTTTCTTTTCGCTATCTCTAAGAATTAAACAAACACCAAGGAGATAAGACAATAAATTGTGCATATAAATTCACAAGAATCTATATTTCCAAAGATAGATATAATACGTCTAACCTAGAGGAATCTAACGCTGCAACGTAAGCACGGTAAGATGAAAATATATATATAACAATAGAAACATAAGGCAGGCTAAGGAATGAATACCTTAGCTAGCCTCTGAGTAAAGAGCCATCTCCTGTATAACAATATCACAAGGATACATGCTGCACAGTATCAAGCTCCACGATCCTTTCTGGTGTCTGAATACGGTCTAGTTGCCCCACCAGTCCTGACCGCCACTGGACTGGTTGTAGCTACCTCCGTAGTTACCGCCGTAATGAGGCTGGTAGACGGGGAAGCTGTTGCCCCCGCCATGTCCGCCGGTCTGGTGACCTCCATAGCCGCTGGAGACTCCGCCCCCACGTCCACCGCGGTTATTGGCCTGACGGTAGTCACGGGAACCAAACCCTCCAGCGTACCTGTTCCATCGAGTATAAAAGGATTAACAAAGTGAAATATTCAGTTCTAATATAAGGTTTAAATTGACTTTCTTAAAAATACCATGAAAAATGAAGAATATCATGGGAACTCATCAGGTATATGTATTTGAAGCATATTGAAATATTAATAAAAGGCGCAATACAAATGTAACTTGTATTGACTATTGTGTTTGCATATTTTTCTATTTAAATTCATCTATGATATACTTTGTTTACATGCATGCGTATATTTGAATATGTTTGTAATAATAGGTTATTTTCCCCTATTATTAATAATCATTGCTTGAAAAGTAATATTTTACAACTTGCTGCAAAGAAAGTATTTCAATTAACGATTTTGAATTGAATTGAACAACAATAACACTATATATCCACAGTCTTTTCCCCTCTTTGATATTTTGTCAAAGATATAATAGTTTCATCCCATAATCCATATTGTCATTCTAGAATGTAAGCGTTGACAATTACAAGGAAGTATCTTACTTTAATAGGCTTTCATCGCTGCCTGTACATGAAAAGCGGGCATTTGGGTACGAGCTTACAAAGTTCTGAGTTGGTTTAAAGCAATATAGGGCAATATTTTTGGTCAATAAATGGTGATTAACTTTTCATAACCAACAATATTTTTGTTCATATCGTGTTACCGTGATATATCAACATTTTCCTAAAACCATTATCGAATATTCAACTCTTTTTCAATACTGCATAATTTTGATATTGAAATATCGCCCAACAATAATTAGTAAGTAGAAGTAAGAAATATTAAGAACTGAGTGGTGTACCTGTTACGTCCACGTCGTGATGAGCCTCCACTGTTTTTGGCCTCGCTAGCGAGAGCATCAAGCCAGTTGGGTACTTCCTGCTTGGCTTCAATCATCAGATCAGCCAAGTCACGGGAGATGTTACGGTTCTTCTCATTGAAGAAAGACGTTGCAAGACCTGCAATTCAGATACGAGTAGCAAATGGTGCAGTGAATAAAACAGAGAAGTTGTATTGCCATCTATCCAATACCACTTGAGCAATGCCAGGGTTCCCAGCTTTTCATGATAACAAAATTCCCTGATTTTTCCCTGATGAAGTTTAAAAATTCCCTGATAACTATTCAAACCCATTCCCAGTTTTGCATGTTTTCTAAATTCTTGCAGTGAATTACATGTATTTTCAGTATAAAAACAACGATGTTAAACTAATTAGTAAACACTGAAAAAAAGCCACCATTTATCCAGTCATTCAATGAATGTTGTTTTGATATGCAACAAAATATAAGAGTCTGACTACCGTGCTGTCAACTTTTGGGCCAAACCAAATTACCTGATTTTTCCCTTTTCCCTTGATTTGAGGTAATTTTTTATCAAATTCCCTGATTTTTCCCTGACTGGAAAAAAGTAAAATAATTTTCCCTGATGGGTTGGGAACCCTGAATACTTGAGCAATCCCCCCCACCTCCATCACCAACACCACCTCCATCACCAACACCACCTCCATCACCAACACCACCTCCATCACCAACACCACCTCCATCATCATCACCACCTCCATCACCAACACCACCTCCATCACCAACACCACCACCATCAACACCACCTCCATCACCAACACCACCTCCATCACCAACACCACCTCCATCACCAACACCACCTCCATCATCATCACCACCTCCATCACCAACACCACCTCCATCACCAACACCACCACCATCACCAACACCACCTCCATCACCAACACCACCTCCATCACCAACACCACCTCCATCACCAACACCACCTCCATCACCAACACCACCACCATCACCAACACCACCTCCATCACCAACACCACCTCCATCACCAACACCACCTCCATCACCAACACCACCTCCATCACCAACACCACCTCCATCACCAACACCACCTCCATCACCAACACCACCTCCATCACCAACACCACCACCATCATCATCACATATGTGAGTTTGGCGTCACATATGTGGGACCTTCCCGAAATTATTTGTCTTGTGTTTTCAAGTTCTTATGATGAAAACTGGTAATGCTCTCAAATGATCAAGACGTAAGAAGTTCATAATTTGAACCACTTTTTGCTCATCATTCAGCATTGTTTCCCTTCTAATCCTTGCTTTTCCCAATTCACACAACGGGGGCAAGCTGTTGTGAATCCTGCTTTGTAGTGAAGCAGCTAAAACACAATGGACACGGCTTTTGTTATACTACCCGATAGCTCAATGCACTGCCTTTCCTACCTGTGTTGCCGACACGTCCAGTACGACCAATACGGTGAACATACTCCTCAATGTCTGTTGGCAGATCAAAGTTGATGACGTGCTTCACGTTGCAGATATCAAGACCACGGGCGGCCACCTACAACACAACGGAAAAATGCATTTCATGTTAACCCAATGGCTACTGGCTTCTGTGATTCCTATAGACTTTGTATAGGGATCATCCCATTGCATGAGGCCAGGGTCCCATCTAACAAAGAATTGTGATTGATCCGATCAACCACAACTATGGACAGCCAGCAACGTCAAGATCTAAACTGCATGTTTATTCAGATTACTTTCTAGATATGATGTATATTCATTGTTTTCTTGACAATTCAGTGTGCTTCTTTTTGTTCACAAAGGACATTGTGCAAATATTCTGAAGGAAAAATTATGACATTGATGGATTTCCATTTAGTTGACGCTGATTGGATCAATCATAACTCTTTGTAAGATGGGGTCAAGAGATATTTCAAGATTTCCAGTAAACACAACAAAGGCAATGTACATACAAGCAATTCTAAATCTAAGTGGTAGAGGTTTGGCAACAGTTGACATGATGCACTTGCCTCTGAATATTCTTTCTGCAGTGACTAATGTGAACACTGAAATAAAGGCTTGCATATTTATATACTAATGCAGTAACATGTGTACACCTATAAAATAATGCCCATTTTAAGGTATTCACACACAAAAATTTATCTTTTTTCCATCTCAATCTTGAAAAATAGCATTCCTCTTCCAACTTAAGATATTCAAATTTGTTTAACCATTAGCAGCTCTCTACAAAAATTATAAGATTTGCATAGGGTTTCTGGATAGGTAAATGGATTACTGCATCAAATAAGATTAACAATGGAAATTACCAGAGCAAACAATCATCAAAATAAAGTTTTCAAATGGAAGAGAACTTACAGCGGTAGCGACCAGAATTGGAGTGCGGCCACTACGGAAGGTCTTCAGGGCTTCTTCACGTTCCTTCTGGGAGCGATCACCATGGATACTGGTGGCTTGGAACTTCTCCCGGAGGAGGAAATCCTCTAGAGCATCAGCTCCCTTCTTGGTCTCAACAAACACCAGGGTTAGAGATCCAGCACCTGTCATAATCAGTTTTGGTTTATGAACAAAAAAATAATCATAAAAGGTGCTTAAAGAAAAAAAAAAAAGAGAAGCCAGTTGTAACGATCTAAAAGTGCGTTCAAACAGAGACAAATAACTTGACCACAACAAATTGTTAGTATATAAACCTATATATATATATATATATATAAATGTGCCAAATAATTATGAAAGAGATTGTGTAATAGCTGAGAAATGGCAACGTGTCAGGTCTTCTTCCAAGCAATGATACACTGTCCCACATGTGCTATCTGTTTTGCCAATCTTCAGAGTGATCATTTTTCCCAGTAAAAATTTTAAAATAATAATTGCACAAAGTAATGAAAGTTGGTATGTAAATGTTTGGGAGTGTTTCACAAAACATCTTTTCAGTGCTTTTCAAAATTTGCTCTCAGCTGATCATATACAAGTATTTTGGTAGCTCATAACACGCTCCCTTGGACTAATGCTATTTTAATGAACTGACCTGAGGCCGAGATCAAATCCAAAAGGAAGGATCTCTTGTCTCCTTCCTCCACCCAGACAATCTTCTGGGTGATGTTGCTGCTAGTACTACCAACGCGACCAACAGCCAAGAAGATGTAGTCTTTCAAGAAGTCACGGGCCAGAACCTGCAATTTAACATCAGTTTAATGAGATGCCTTTTCCAAAATCTACCAAAATCAATAGAGCTGATATGGAGATTTATAAGTTATCAGGATCATTATCATTGATGGGACAATTTGAATGGAGATATATTTCCAGGAGTACTAACAGGACGATAATATGTGCTGGCCGCACAGAAATGTTGTTGACCCAACAGAGTTCTAACAGTAAGCCCAGTCACATCTTTCGGATTGTGAAGTCAAAACATTTATTACAATGTGTCAGTAATGCATTGTTGTAACATCAGGCATTGCTGCCACATTACTGGTTGTAACAGAGTCTCTGTTAGCCCATTGTTAGCGCTAACAATGTTTCTGTGCACTCAGTACTGGTAGACGAAAGAGACAATTTCAATTTCGAAAGAGACAAAATCAATGACATATTAAACCAGATTACACACATGTTTTCTTTGAATTTCACAAATATCATCCCCAAATCAATGATTTTGGGGGATCATTTTCATGTTCATCTTCCTAAGATCGGCCACAAACAATATTCTTTGATGTTTAATTTTTAAATCCATATTTCCCGCTTTCCTCACGCATAGAAACCTGTAGTGGTTATGTGTTTATGAAGAACTATACAATTATTGTTGTTTATTCAAGGATATTTAGAAAATCAATATTCTACATACACTAAAATAATGGTATTGGATTAAATGTATAGTCTCTCATGATGCAAAAAAGTAGCCCTTGAAATGATATACATGACCCAAAATATTCAGTGATCATCACAATGTAAAAGAACAAAGACTAGAATAAATTGCCCCTAAAAATAACAATTATTTCCTACCCTTGACACTTACCTGAATTTCCTTGGGGAAGGTGGCACTGAACATAAGCATTTGTCTCTCTCCTACTTTGGGCATTTCATCTTCCTCTACGATGCGGCGAATCTGGGGTTCAAAACCCATATCAAGCATACGATCAGCCTCATCAAGGACCACCCATCTACAATGATCAAGAAAACAGAAGTATTTTTATTAAGAACAATATGTCATAAAATTTAAGAAAGAAAATTTTGTTCTTTTTAATATTTCCAAAAAGCGATTTGACCATTCTTCAAAATAGTTTTGATAATCAGAGTAAAGACGACGATGATAATACTAAAACAAATATTAATTCCAATAGCAATACTACTAAAAATAATAACACTACTAATATAAAAACGAGTGATAACAATATCAATAACAAATACCCTATCACATCACTTTCAAACACACATGTTCAGTAATCAATGAAAACCATCATCAAAAAGGTGTTCATACCTGATTTTCTCAAGACCGATCTTGCCCCTCTCCAACATGTCAACCAGACGTCCTGGCGTAGCAACAAGGAGATGGCAACCCCTCTCCAAATCAGCGATCTGACCTTTGACATCCGCTCCTCCATATACCACACAGGGACGAACGTGAGAACGGTAGGAAAACTAGACAACAGGTGAAAAGAAAAACTCAAACCTATTAACTGCTATACATCTCATGTTTGCCACTTTTTCCCTTCATTTCACATGGAGGTACCCACATCACCAACATCTGTTAACATGGCTTTCTCCTTGTATGATAAATCACCGAATTCGATCACAAAACAATACTGAAATTCTTTTTTTTTTTTGGGGGGGGGGGGGGGGCTGAAGAAAAAGAAAAAAAATATTTCCTCCTCGCACTTCCTGACATAAAACATAAGAATGATTTTTGAAATAATACTGTATACAACATGTGCTACAATAAATGAAAAGTTAAATTTAAAAAACGATGCAAAAGAAGATTTGTTTAAATAAAACTTGTTTCTTTTACCTTCCTGGCTTCATCGTAGATCTGAGATGTCAGCTCACGAGTTGGGGATAGAATCAAAGCAAGAGGGAACTGCTTCTTACGGTAGCAACCCTGTAAAGATAGAAGGAATAAGATCGTAAAACAACTGGTAAAAAAGAATTGCTTAGAATTTCACGATAAGTGCACTTAGTTGCACAGACAATATCAAGAATGTTTCATTATGATGTCACTTGCCATTTATATAGTGTCATAATATGTTAATAATGGTGAAATAATTCTGTATGGGTATACATCGCAGTGTTTGACAAAGTTTACTTCGGTTAACTTCTTTGAAGAATATGATGGGACAAGAACCCTTTTTCCCCTTCCTCATATCACATAGACTTTGTACATAGAACGTTGCTGAGTTTTGTTGGTTAGCCGTGCCATATCTCTGAACAAGTTTGAACTTACCACAGAATGTTTGTGAGGTCCACTCTCAAAGATTTGGGAGAGAATAGGAAGCAAGAAAGCAGCAGTCTTTCCAGAACCTGGAGACATGATAGAAAACACACCAGATTACATTCTAGCTTGGTCTGTAAATGCCTGGTCACAAAGCATGGATTCAAATTACCACCAACAGGGTAATAGAGTTTTGTTTGTCTTTGATCCACCATTATAGTGGATCAAAAACAAACAAAACAACAGATGCCAAACTCTCACAACTAACTTACTCACAACCCTAGATAACAACAAAGATGCCAACTTTCTATTTTGGGGGAAAAGAAAAATCCTTTTTCTCAAGCCTAAAATCCTACTTTTTTTTTTTTTTTGGAAAAACATACCAGAAATCATCATTCTTACAAATTTTGAAAATCCTATTCCTTGGATAAAAAATCTATCTTAGTGTCACTTTCCCCTTAAAAATCAAACTAAATAGGATAAAGTCCTACTAATTGGCAGCTCTATAATAATAACAATGTGTGCTGTCTCACCAGTCTGAGCACAGGCCATGAGATCTCTCTTTCCCTTGATGATAGGAATAGCATACTGCTGAACAGGGGTTGGGGTGTTGTAGTTACACAGTTCTGTGTTGTTACGGATGATGTCACCCAAGTCAATGTCACTGAACTGATAAAAGAGAGATGGAAAGAATGGAATGACACAAATATAAAGCATAAGATCACCATCTCCTTGGAATAACAAGTGGAGCGCCTCTGGCAGTCTCACCTGCATTACGCAATTCAATACAGCAGCAGTGCTGACTTTGAAAACGACTATGAAATAATCATTTACAACAAGTGGAATGCCTCTGGCGGTCTCACCTGCATCACGCGATTCAATACAGCCGCTGTGCTGACTTTGAAAACTACTATAAAATAATTATTCACAAAAACGCCATTCATATGATACAATACTACGTTCATTGACATTTGACCTTGATCATGTGACCTAAAACTTGTCAGTGATACTTGATTACCCCTATATCCACATTTTATACACTATATCTATAAACTTTGAAAGTTATGACAGCAATCTTTTAATTACCTCTAAAATGACCAAAGTTCAATGACCTTTGGTCATGTGACCTGAAACTCGCATGAGATGTTCAGTGGGATACTTGACGACTCTTATATCCAAGTTTTATGAACTAGACCAATATACTTACAGAGTTATGATGGTAATTCAACAAATACCCCTAACATGGCCAAAGTCCACTGACCTTTGACCTTGGTCATGTGACCTGAAACTTGCACAAGATGTTCAGTGATACTTGGTTACTCTAATGTCCACGTTTTATGAACTAGACCAATACACTTACAGAGATATGATGGTAATTCAACAAATACCCCAACATGGCCAAAGTTCATTGACCTTAAAATGACCTTTGACCTTGGTCATGTGACCTGAAACTCGGACGGGATGTTCAAAGATACTTGATTACTCTTATGTCCAAGTTTCTTGAATCAGATCCATAAACGATGGTAATTCAACAAATACCCCCCACATGGCCAAAGTTCATCGACCTTTTACGTTGGTCATGTGACTTGAAATTTGCACAGGATATTCAGTGATACTTGATTAGTCCTGTGTCCAAGTTTTATGAACTAGACCAATAAACTTTCAAAGTTATGATGGTGATTCAACAAATACCCCCAATTTGGCCGAAGTTTATTGACCCTAAGCGACCTTTGACCTTAATCATGTGACCTGAAACTTGCATAGGATGTTCAGTGATACTTGTTTACTATTATGTCCAAGTTTCATGAATCAGATCCATAAACTTTCACAAGTTATGATGGTAATTCAACAGATACCCCCAATTTGGCCAAAGTTCATTGACCCTAAATGACCTTTGACCTTGGTCATGTGATTTGAAACTCATGCAGGATGTTCAGTAATACTTGATTAACCTTATGTCCAAGTTTCATGAACTAGGTCCGTATATTCTCTAAGTTATGATGACATTTCAAAAACTTAACCTTAGGTTAAGATTTTGATGTTGAATCCCCCAACATGGTCTAAATTCATTGACCCTAAATGACCTTTGACCTCGGTCATGTGACCTGAAACTCAGGCAGGATGTTCAGTAATACTTGATTAACCTTAAGTGTAAGTTTCATGAACTAGGTCCATATACTTTCTAAGTTATACGGTCATTTAAGATTAGATGTTGACGCAGCCGCCGTTGGAAAAGCGGCGCCTATAGTCTCCTCTGCTATGCAGGGGATGCAGTTGAGATAATAAAATCAGAGGAAAAATATGAAAGTTAGATAACATTTTGAAGTTTTACATACATGCAAAATACAGGTGATTTTCAAATAAGGAAGCTGATAAAAAGCCACACTCACTATTAACTATTTTGCATTTTATTATATGAATGGCAGATTTTTTTTCTTCAATTTGTGCAGAGTGGACAATATGGGGGCAATTCTACATTTTCAGGGAGAAATCTTTTTTTTTTTTTTGGGGGGGGGGGGGTTACCAAAAACAAGGTTAATGAGCCCCAACTGATCTTTTTTTTGTTTCTGATGAAAAACAAAGGAATCTTGACTGAATATAACACTGACCTGTTCAATGGGAGCTGGTGAATTGGTTCCTGTAGCCTCTACAGGGATGTCAGCATATTTGTCAAAGTTGATTCCAGTGTTGGAACTTCCAAACAATTCACTGAAAACAAGAACGTAAAAAATGTAAATGATTGCACAATCAGAACATCACATTTGCAGACATGACATTGTACGACCTGGGGGATCTAAAAACCACATTTTCTGCCATCTAAATAATGATCTCGGTTCTGTAACACAAAAGCTAGTGATTAATCGATTGATTTTCATGAATAATTGTACATTGTAGGCAATGAACTCAATCATAAATGTTTTACAATGATTGTTAGCTTTGTGTTACAGGCTCCTGATGTCGCAGGGAATAAAAATGGAAACTGTCAATGTAGAGACCACAGTTTCTCCTTTTCTAAAATGTCACTAAGTGTTGTTTGGTGTTCTACATGTACAATTTATGCTAGAACAATGGCAAAATTGATATTCTTTGAATGGTTTAACCCTAACTAGGCCAGATTTTGTGGCAGGGGGAGGAAGGGGATCAAATCGCCCCACCCCTTGAGATCTGTGCTGTCGATATGTGTCATTCAGTGTTCTAAACATACAATGTATGCTAGAACAGCTGAAAAGTGATAATTTTAGAAAGGAGTACGTCTCCATGCTTGAAAAACACATGCAAAACACTGGGAAGTTTGATGGTTGGATTTACACTTCTCCATCATGATTTTCTCTGTATTTATCATAATTCCAATCTTTAGGCCTAAAAAATGTTTTCTGATACATTCTGTGAATTTTGTACTTGTGAAACTCAATCAGATGTATGTAAAAGTGTCACAGATTTTACGAGATATTTGAAAGAATTATCAAATGGTGACTGAACGCAATGTTCACAATGCTACGCAATGAAGAGTTTCATCTAGGCCTGGGACTTTCGGGTTTTTTTTTTTTCGGGTACCCGTGGTAATTTTCGGGCGGGTACCCGAAAATCATGTCGCTTGAAATATGACTGGTGGAAAAACCCCATAGGTGACGTCATCAAGCCATTGTCATGCGAGCCAATTTATGAATGAAAATATAGTAAGCATGCGCATTGCAAACCTCCCGTGCCCCACGCAGTATTCCATCGAAACAAGTCTGCAATACTCTGTCACCTCGTACCAAAATCGACCTAGAATTCCACTTTCCTATATTTAATATGAATTATCAAAGGTATTCTCAGAGGATCTGTTTTCTCACCGATACCACACAGGTAAGCAAATTTTTATTACTTCTTGCTTTTCCGTCAAAATCTTACGAAGTAGCGTCGATATTACAACGTGTTCGTGAGTTTGTTGAATCTATCGCTACGTGAACAAAGTCAATTGATTTCCTGGTTTCGGAGCATACGAAGCACCAGCCAATCACGTTCTTGTTACCATTTTCAGTTCAACATAAACCGAAAATGGTAACACGATCGTGATTGGCTGGCGCTTCGTATGCTCCGAAACCCGGAAATCAATTGACTTTGTTCACATAGCCATAGATTCTACAAACTCACGAACACGATGTAATATTGACGCTACTTCGTAAGATTTTGACGGAAAAGCAAGAAGTAATAAAATTTTGCTTACTTTGCTTGGTATCGGTGAGAAAACAGATCCTCTGAGAATACCTTTCATAATTCATATTAAATATAGAAAAGTGGAATTCTAGGTCGATTTTGGTACGAGAGTATTGCAGACTTGTTTCAATGGAATACTGCGTGGGCACGGGAGGCTTGCAATGCGCATGCTTACTATATTTTC
Source organism: Lytechinus pictus (assembly GCF_037042905.1). Classification (NCBI taxonomy): domain Eukaryota; kingdom Metazoa; phylum Echinodermata; class Echinoidea; order Temnopleuroida; family Toxopneustidae; genus Lytechinus; species Lytechinus pictus. The sequence goes on from NC_087260.1 coordinate 28,758,300, forward strand.
ATTCATAAATTGGCTTGCATCGCAGTGGCTAGATGACGTCACTGCGCTGCAAAAGAAACATGGCGACGATTAAACGATCTCAGTCGCATCATCATCACTTGAAAAACTTGTATATTTATGGATATTTCGAGGGTAATTGGTGAGATTCAAAATGAGAATTGTGTATTTTTGTGATGAGTTACAATCATGTCTTACACTACGCAATAAAAATAAAATACATGTACGTTACTGGTGAGCAATTTTCGGGTATCGGGTATTGATTTTTCTACCCGGGTACCCGAGGCTTCCGGGCGGGACCCGGGTACCCGGGTTTTAGTCCCAGCCCTAGTTTTATCGAACACCCCCTCATATGTAGCCTAGTAAAAGTCTTCAGTGATTAAATGATAAGACTTACTTTTCTACACGGGTGTTTCTTGGGAGAGGCTTAGTCCAATCCTCGTCTTGCTCTACACGTGGCACATCACGCCCTCGGTAGTCCTCGGCCCTACCCCAGCCATCCTGGTTCTGTTGGCCTCGGACACCCCAGAAGGTATCACCGCCACCCTGCTGTGGGGCTCCCCCACCACGAGGTCCCCAGTCCAGACGGCTGTTGTAATTACCACCACCACGAGGTTGGTATCCTCCTGGTCCTCCCTGTCCTTGTGGACTCTGGAATCCACCCCGTCCACCACCTGAATCAGTTGTTTTTAATACAAAAAAAAAACATATAGTTTTTCTGATTGCACAATCATCTTAAAGGTCATTGCAAGAAACTTATTTGCCACTGACTGCAAAATAAATTGCAAATCATACTAAGTCAATTAATTATTTGCATGAAGCAGATCAAAACACAATTTTCAATTAATTGTTCTGATTGATTGCTTTTGAATCTACAATTGCTTTACGATTGCCAAAAAAAAAAATCAAGTCCTTTTCATAGATTTCAGCTTCAAAAAGAGGGGGGGGGGGGGACCTCAAATGAGGTGCATTAATTCCCAATTGAAGTCCAAAATGCAATGTTTAATAAAAAAAAAAGTAGGGTAAAGTAAAGTTTGAAAATTCAATGTCAAAACAAAGTTGCACACAAAAAGGGGTTGAGATTTGTTAAGGAAACTACAACAAAGGACGACTGATCATTAGCATATCTTTTGTAATATAGTAAAGTACACTTATCTCTAAATGAGAGTGGATTCAGATTCATATATCTATAAATGTAAGTTTATGTCACTTAGTATTTGGTCTCAAATCAAAGAATATATTTTACTCTTACTATTAATGTAAGATTTATGATCAAAACATATTCAATGATTGTTATATCTAGCTCGAGGTACATGTTTCCTTTTTGTGGGGCACACTGCATATCTATTTCTTTACGATTTCTTTACTTGGAGGGCTGGATTAATAAAGAGAAAAAGGTCGATGAAAATTCATAAAAATAGAAAATTCCACACATGCTGCCAGGCAATAGGTTAGCTGAAAACTTATCAAAATGAATTTCCTTTGGAATGTTTGAACAGAACACACAGAGCCAACCATTCTACTGTTACTCGGCCACATTAATCAATACATTTAAGTGATATGTACAGGTATTTAGAGAATAAATCACCAAGAAGGACCAGCTCCAAATGAACATGGCTCCAAGCAAATCAACTTGAAATAAAATCTTGATTATTACCTTGGTAACTATTCCTGTTCTGATATGATCCCGATTGCTGATCATTGTAACGTCCACCACCACCACCACCTCCTCGTCCATTGTAGCTGCTGCCTTGGTCACGGTTGTATCCACCACGGCCGCCTTCTCTGTTGTAGCCACCTCGGCTGTTGTAACCGCCTCCTCTTCCTTGGTTGTTGTATCCGCCGCGGCCGTAGTTGCCACCGGAACCACCATCATATCCACCGCTGTAGCCCTGGGCTTGTGGTGGGGGTGCAGTGAATGGAGGAGGAGGTTGAGCTGGATAGCCCATGGCTGCCAAAGAGAAAAGAAACAGATGCAATCAACTTTCAAACTTGAAAGGAAGCCTTGCTTAAAAACATTAGTATATACATTTATTTTTAATCCACCATCAATGATATACAAGTATAATCTAAAATGCCAAATTAATAATGACTGTAATGGTGACTATAATAATTTGCACCCAATAAAGCAGCTCAATGAAACTGAAAAAAAACAAGGCAAAAGCGATTTTGTGTCTCGCCCACTTATGAATATAACCAGAAATATCATGATTTGCAAGGGCACGCAACAGAAGAATTGCATCAAAACTTCATTGTGAAATGACTGGGATGGAATAACACTTGTCATAAGAGTCTTGCATGTAAACTTTAATGTTGACCTCAAAATGAACTTTGACCATACCATGTGACCTCCCAACACAATACCATGCAGGTCCCCTAAGTACATCTACCATCCAAGTTTGGTTGAAAAGTGATTTACAGTTGCCGAGTTATGTGTCATAAGAGTCTTGCACGGAAATTTTCACGTTGACCTGAAAATGACCTTTGACCTTATTATGAGACCTCCGACTGCAGCATGACATGCAGGTCTCATAACTACATCGACAATCCAAGTTTTGGTGAAAAGTGACTTGCGGTTGCAGAGTTAGGTGTCATAAGAGTCTTGCATGTAAACTTTAACGTTGACCTGAAAATGACCTTTGACCTTACCATGTGACCTCCGACTGCAGCATAACATGCAGGTCCCCCAAGTCCACCTACCATCCAAGTTTGGTTGAAAAGTGACTTTCGGTTTTGGAATAATGTGTCATAAGGTTTGTGACGGACGGACAACATTTGGATCCCTGAGTCTTGCCTTCACCTCTGGTGGGCGAGACAAAAATGAAATGATGCAACTCTTTCTCTTTGTTTGTTTGTTTTTTTTACTCATTTAAGGCTAGGGCATGCAACAAATGAGAAACATATTTTGTGTAAAGAAACAAGAAAAAGGCAAATAGATTTTATTCGAAAAAAGGAATGACAATCATTTTGAAAAATTATAAAGAAATGTTTATTCTAAAAAAAGGGGGAATACCAACATCTGAGGGCTTACAATAGAAGCTGCTCAACAAAATTTACTTGAATGAAATCATACATGAACATGACCATTAAAAAATAATAATTTGCAATTTATTACATTATTCAAAAGATTGACATAACACACGATTTGATGTCATGAAAGTGCATGCATATTTGTTTAAATATGCAACAAAATATCACATGCATAGAAACACTTATTAAAGGTCAAGTCCACCCCAGGAAAATGTTGACTTGAATAAAAGGAGAAAAATCAAACAAGCATAGTGCTGAAAATTTCATCAAAATCGGATGTAAACTAAGAAAGTTATGACATTTTAAATTTTCGCTTATTTTTCACAAAACAGTGATATGCACAACTTGGTGAGTCAGTCGATGATGTCCATCACTCCCTATTTCTTTTGTTTTTTATTGTTTGAATTAAACAATATTTCATTTGTCATAGATTTGACAATAAGAACCAACTTGACTGAACGATATAGTATTAAACAATGCTAATTCCACATTTTCAGGGAGGAATTAAATCATTGTATCACTTGACAATGAGAAAATCAGAATATTTCATGTAATAAAATACAAAAGAAATAGTGAGTGGATGACATCATAATCTCCTCATTTGCATACCAGCCAGGATGTGCATATAACTGTTTTGTGAAATTAAGCGAAACTTTAAAATGTCATAACTTTCTTATTTTACATCCGATTTTGATGAAATTTTCAGTGTTATGCTTGTTGGATTTTTCTCTTTTTATTCAAATCAACTTTTTGTTGGGGTGGACTTGTCCTTTAAATAATAAGGATAACTGTTGAAGCATTTGAATGTACATGTATACACATTTGTTAGTACACCACAGGGGTAAAAAAATATAATGAACTATCCTCATTAAATCACACAAGTATTTAGAGAAATAAATAAACCTATGTTTGAAAAGAAGTACAAATGTTGCTCGGAATTGCACCCATTCTTTATAAACAGAGGGTTAAGAAAGTTCACAAGATCATAGAAATATATATTACTTGTAAGTCTATATCATCGGGATGCACAAATCATTCATGTACATATGGATGACGAAAAAATAACTACAGGGGATAATAATGTACATTCAAATAATAGGCATACACAATGTGGGTGAGATTGTGACAATACATATGGGAATTTTGACATAATAACTCGCCTCTAGTGAATTGAGCGCCACCAAAACCTGGTTGAGCGTTGGGGGCAATGAAGTTCTGGTAGCCGCCTGTATAAAGGCATAAAACAGAGTGGGGGAAGCAGTACTATTACAAGCTTTCTTTCCACACAATCTAACGTTCCCATTTCACCATACACCATCTTTTTATTTCTATTGACCGGTACTTACATTTTCTATCAAACATAGATATGAACCACCACTTTCACTTGCACTACCAGGTGATCAAAACTACATAAAAGTTTATTTTCTGGCAGCATGTGTTCCAGTTGAGTTCACAATAAAGGCATAATATCTTCAACTTGTTTTTCTGATTTTACTTTAACCAATCTTAAGGATGGGTTTGTGTATTGACACAGCTGCCAATCTTGATTGTTAAAACATCCTATTTATACAATTTTCAAGCCTACAATCCTACTTTTCTTTATGATTTTTAAAAACATACCAAATATCACAATTCTTACAATTTTCACAAATTGTATTTCTAGGTGCAAAATCCTGTATCACTTTCCCCTTACATGTAAATATCCTAATTGGCAGCTCGGTATTCAGTTTGCCTTGTGTGACTAAAAAAAGTACTTACATATAGGCATACAAATATTGCTTTATCATTATTTCAGAAGATAAGTGTACAAGGCAGGGGAAAACTCTACTTCAGAAATTTTATTACCAGCAGGTTTGGTCGCTCCTATAAAAATTTTTTTTTAAATAAAGTTGTGTAAAGTCCAGGCCTACAGAAACGCATACTAAACATTAGACATTTGTATGATAGTCATAAAGCAGATTGCATTGCAATTTAAACAGAAAAATAATTTTCTGCTTAAAAGAATACCCAAAACGTAAGACATGGCTTTAGAAATTAATCCCTACAAAACAATGATTTAACATTGAATGAGGTTGAGTATAAAAATGACATTCAACTCACTCTGGAGCATAGGGTGTACCTGCTAAAAAAATGTTAGAATTCAAACTTTAAAGGGAAGAGCAAAAAAATAAAAATAAAAGAAATATACCTGGGTGTGGAACCGCCATAGGACGTCCACCATCGTTTCTGCTGTTGCGTAGGTGTGGTGGCACATATTTTTTTGCTGAAACAAAAAAAAAATCAGCGTAAGAATTATAAGGCACTTCAAAAAATAAAAAATTCTATTCACTATGCAAATATCTACTTCACTGATATTGAAATGCTGTCGAATTCAAAACCACTAAAAACAAAACTTCTTCATCAATTCTTAATTTTGTTAAATTTTCTAGATGAATGTCAGTCTAATTCATGCTCAAATGTTCGAAAATCTTGGGAAATTTAACTTACGTCTATTCAAACGTAAACAATTGTGAGCAATAATTTCAGGAATATATGTAAGTTATTGAAATGATAGTTAATTGTCACATATCATCTGAGATCTACATGTATGACAAGAAAGTTGACATGAATTAAGTTATCTATCTTTGTGAACAATGAAGTCTGAGCTTAAATATAAGCATACTGAAGATTGTCATCACAGTGTACATGTGGTAGCATGCGTAATTTTTGCTTGGAAAATACAAGTCACCTGGCAGGCATGTCATGATAATTTTGCTAAATTATCTGCCATTATTTATTTTTTTCTAAGATTTGGAACATAATTTTCATTTAACATACATTTAAAAACTTTGATTGTGTTGGGTGGTCATTTCAGTGAATTCTGTTTTTACTTGCTTTGATAACTGAAATTTATGATTACTGAAGCCCATGTCACATCCAATCGAATTTCAAAAATAATTTGAAAAAGCATTAGATTTCAGCATTTTCACTATCAGTCTATTACCAACCTAATGTTGAGGGCTCAAAAAGACGAAACGTGAGTTGTAGGTCTACTTGTTGTAAGAACATTTATTACTATCAGAACAGCCCCGAGAATTTAGTGTATACAGTCCTGAAACAATCTGGAACTAAGTCTATTAACGGTGACGATAAGCAAGCAGTCAATAAGCCGTTGTAAAACTTTCCAATCTAACAATTCATATATTCAGATGCTAAATATGGTCATTGATCAGCACAAGAAAATAAGTTACACCTGCTTTCGATCAGAGGAAATCTATTTCTCTGACAAAACAAACTTGAAAACGAAAATATGTTGACATCGCAACGCATCTTACAACGCGTTGCGGGTTGATGCAAAAAGGCGCACAACTCTGCAACCAGCGATGTTACGTAACAATCGCATTACCACAAATTCCCCGCGATTATATACACACGACCCGTGTTATATAATCAAATTATATAAAATTGAATATAATATTTAAAAAATATTTACATAAAATTATTCCAGAAAAAATATTTTCACTATAAATTGAATACAACAAAAGATAATGCTGAGAAAATTGACATTAGAGATTACTTCAAATTAACAAACATATGTGTAAAACAAGTAGAGCCTATGATCACGTCACTCACAAAGCCATGAATGTAATAGACAATTGAACTGAATAATATCATTTGAACTTCCCCGCTTTTGCAGACGACTGTTTTTAATTACATAGAAAAACAAAGTATATCTTCCATATGTTACAAAATAATGAAATAGTCTTCATTTGAAAGTAGTTCTGAGATGAATATCGTTTGTACACGTCAATACGAATTTCCTTTCGTCAGTACTAAGAAATGTACTTGCCTTTCAAACAAACAAGTTAGAAGCAGGCTTATACTTCTAGTCAGTAAATTTCAAAGATATTCAATTGCTTAACAGTTCCCCGCTTTACGGGTAGAACCATGATAGTACGAACTGTAATGTAAGCATGAATAATATTAAAGAAACTATATACAGCATTTTTGCTATTTTTTTTTCCAAGTCATTTTTTCTCAAGTTTACCAACTACCACATCTTCCCCGTGAATTCTGTACGCGACCATGCGTGAAAACTAGATATAAGTAACTTGTAAACAATAATGTATACTGTTCAGAAACATAACACACACTAATTATATAAAAGGGGAGAAATCAACTGTCGCAAAATAACCTTTCTATGGGGGTTTGACAGGTCTTGTACATGAAAGGGGTTTGAAAGTTGCCCCTTATTGAACCTTCTTGATTTTTCGAAAAGACTGACAAGGTCCATCATCATATCGAGGTATTAAATACCATGATGAAGCGTCGAAGACATCTTCAGTATCAGCAGTACTATCCACGCTTGGCTCTAGATCTGTTGAGAGATCAGTTTCTTCGTCTTCCATCCTAATGACTTCCTTTCTTGGATCACTGATAAGGAGTTTCCTGTTTACCAATTTCTTTGATCCACCAAGTAGTGGTCGAATGGCATAGACATCCTGATGCTCATTCACATCTGTTACAACGAAAGGAGATCGATTGAACTTATCTGCCAGCTTGTGGCGTCCATCAAAGGAACATTGTTTCAACAGTACTCTCGAACCAATCGGTATTGGATTGCTCTTTGTTTGATTGTCGTTGTTCCTCTGTACTTGTTGAAGTTGCTCGATGTGTTTTCTTGCACATTCGTGAGCACATTGTAGATTCTTTGCTTGTTCATCGACAAAATCATTGTCCCAGCTGAGATCAACATTTGACAGGAGCTGGTCAAGAGGGGTATATGGTTCTCTTCCAAATAATAGTCTGAATGGTGTCATGCCTGTTACCCGATGCGGTGTGCTGTTGTAGAGAAACACGATATCACTGATCAGGTCAGGCCACTTCTTTCGATCTGTTGGAGGGAGGGATCTAATCATAGCACACAGTGTGCGATTAAATCGTTCTGTTTGTCCATTCCCTTGACTTGAGGGTGGTATGGTGTGGTCCTCGATTTTGTGATATTGTACAATTGACAGAGTTCTCTGATTAGATCACTTTCAAAGTTTTTTCCTTGATCCGAATGTATTCGTAGGGGAACTCCGTAGTGAACAAACCAATTATCGTGTAGAACACGTGCAACTTCTGGTGCCGTTTGATTCCTACAAGGTATCGCTTGTGCAAATTTCGTGAAAGCATCGGTCATAACAAGAACATCTTCATAACCTCCTTTTCCTCGATCGAGTTTCAGAAAGTCTATGGCAAGTAACTCCATTGGCTGAAACGCAATGAGATGTCTTCTCGGAGTACGAATTGTGGGGGTGGGTGTCTTGGTCACTCTACAGGTGAAGCATTTCTTCACATATACCTTAACATCCTGTTGTAGGGCAGGCCAGAAACACCTCGTCTTGAGTATCCCCGTTGTTCTGTTGACACCTTGGTGTCCCCATTGATCATGGGCATGTTCCAGCATCTTTGAGCGAAGACATCGGGGAATCAACAATTGTCTGTATGGACCAGTATCTGGATCTGTAACTTGGCGATAGAGAACTCCTTTGTACACAGTCAATTTTGAGAATTGCTTCAACCATCCTTTAACTTCTGCTTGGGAAGAGGGTGGAATTTCATCTCCGGGTGCCCAATCGCTCTCTATACAGTCCCATACTACTCTGAGAGATTCATCAGCTCTTTGCATAGAGGATAGCTGAGCATGCGTGTAGGATGGAAATAATGTAGCCGTTGACGGGTCACTCATAATTGGTTCCTTATTAGACATGTTTGCATCAATGGATGCATACAGTTCTGCAGGAAGAACAGTACAATTTGTCACTGCACCGATCGAGGCAAGAACCTCATCACTGTCATTTGCGGGACATCTACTCAAGGCATCTGCACAAGTGTTCAAACGTCTAGGCTTGTATTGTATCTCAATGTTGAATGGAGCTAATTGTGCTGCCCATCTCTGTTCAGTGGCTCCAAGTTGCATTGTCTGCAAATGTACAAGAGGGTTATTGTCTGTGAAGACTGTACATTTGGAGTACTGGAGGTATCCTTTAAACTTCTCAGTTACTGCCCATTTCAAAGCTATTAGTTTGATTTTGAAACTTGAGAAATCGGGATGTCTGCGTTCCGCGCCACTAAGTCCTCGGCTCGCATATACAATAGGGTGAAGTTTACCTTCTTCATCAGCTTGCAAAAGACACGCTCCGAGTCCTTTGAGTGATGCATCTACTTCTACGAAGAATTCCTGATTGAATTTCGGATACGCGAGTACAGGCGGAGATGACAACAAATCCTTTAAGGCTTGGAAAGAGTTTTGAGCTTCATCTGTCCACTGGAATTGATCAGCACGTGAGTTTTCAGTTAGGGTATTACCTTGCTTCTTTTGCCCTTTGTCACGGGGTGTCTTCTTTCTCCCAAGTTGATGCAGAGGTGCTGCTATCTTAGCAAAACCTGGCACAAACCTTCTGTAATACGAGGCAAGTCCAAGAAATGAACTCAGTTCGCTGCTTGACTTTGGAATTGGCCAGGTTTGAATCCGTGCGACCTTGTCAGGATTGACTGTAATTCCATCCGCATTTACAATGTGGCCCAGATGTTCAACCTCTGTTTGGAAAAGTTTACACTTCTTTCCTTTCAGCTTGAGTCCGCATGTTGTCAAGCGTTGGAACACTTCATTCAACGTACAATGTATCAATGTGTTCTTCCAACGTCTTTGAAAAGATCAAGACATCATCCAGATACAGGATCAACTTCTGAAGGTTCATGTCTCCGAAGATCTGTTCCATAACGCGCAGGAATGTTCCTGGACTATTGCAGAGTCCTTGTGGGAGACGCACAAATTCATATAGTCCCCAGGGCACTCAAAAATTCAAAAGAATGGATTTCTCGTGCATAGCTAATTGGAAATATCCATGAGATAAGTCAAGAGACGTGAAATATTTTGCTCCTGCCATGGCTTCTAGACCATCTTCGATCTTCGGAAGAGGAAAAGAATCCTTAATCGTGATGGCGTTTAACTGCCTGTAGTCAATGCAAAGTCTTAGTGCACCTGTCTTTTTTCTTACAAGCACTACTGGACTAGCGTAGGGGCTAGGTGAAGGACGGATGACCTTTCTATCTAATAAGTCTTGAAGTAGGTTCATGACTTCTTCCATCTGGTGAGGGTGGATTCTCCTGTATGGTAGTCGGATGTTCTATTCACTAGTTAACTTTATCTCATGTGGAATGAGATCGCAATATCCGAGATCAAAGTCATCAGATGAAAAGGCACTTTTGTTGTCATGCAACATTTTCGCAACTATGCATGCTTCTTCGTAACTCAGCGAATCTAGTGATACTCCATCTGGTAAGTCAACGGTACTACCATCACGAAAGGTGTACGTGTTTTCATGAGTTGGTTCCTTTACATTGCCGCCGACTTCAGTATTGTCTGGTGGTTCTTTTCGTGTCGTCTCACTCGTCACAGAGTTAGTACTATCGTAAGGCGTAAGACATTCGATAAAAACTTCAGAAACATTCACTTCTATTGTTTCTTCGTGCGTGCGAGTGATGACTTCTTCTTGGGTCTCTAGCTGGACAGCGGAAGTCAAAGAAGTGTTGGGTTGCAAAATAATTTCATGTTCAGCATCATTGACAACAAGTATGTTAAGCGTTCCTTTTCCGGGTACGCACCCTTCAATAACCTGACAAGGATGGCTTTCATCTTGCACCGTTGATTCTATCAACCACAGTCCTTCAGCATCCTGTACTTCACTGTCAAAGGTGCATCTTACATGTTTGATTGATTTGGGAGGAATCACCTCTAGTACTGCATCTGTGATGACATTCCGCTTGAAGACACACTCCGATTAATTTCCTGATCTTTCATGTCTTTCGGAGAAAGATTCATACTTTGGAATATTAAATCTAGATCGTCAGTTACGAGTTCTTTATAAAAAAGTTCACGTAGGGCATTACATCCTAATAGGTATCAATTCCTGCTGCACCACAAGAAATCCAACCATGGCATGATTTCCAACTTTCACTGAAGCTTTAACATATCCTTCCACTGGAGGTCCATTTCCTCCCACACCGGCAATCTTGACGGAGAACTCTCCAATGGGACCTAATGCTTCTAACTTCGAATGATATATCTGGCTTGGAATAAGGGAAGCTTCTGCACCTGTATCCAGTATGCATCCTATCTTTACATTTCCTATCTCCGCTTCTACCCTTGGGCTCGGAGAAATCAACAATTCCCGTAAAGATTTTGAACCGCGTCTCTCTTGACTACAGTCAATGTTCCCTTTATCGATATGTACTCTATTCATCTCAGCCTTAAAAATGGTGGTGTCAGTCTCTGCAGTTTTGCCCGCAAGAACAGAGCAATCTAGTTTTCTGACGTAGTTGGTCTGGTCTGGGACAATTCATATCCACTGGTGGAGGTCTGAGGACAGGAACTCTTGTAGTGCCCCTTCTGTTTGCATCTGTAGCAGACGATCTCGGAAAATGGCTTGCGTCGTGATCTATTCGGGGACTTCAAATCTTTCACCATGGTACGAAGACCAGACATCTCTTCTCTCATGTACATGTAGGTTATTTCTTGGATGAGAAGTTTCTGTTGATCGAGAACATCGTTCAGTTTTGGAGTTGAGGGTTGAACTGCGTATTCCTCAACTATCGCTTCTCTCACATGAGCTCTCCTCGCTGGTTCGGTTGCATCCTGAAAGAGTAACAGAGCTTCCTTCCTCATTTCTTCGAAATTCTCCTTTTCTTTGGAGAGGAAGATTCTTCGAAGTTCTCTTTTTACCCAGACTTCTCTTGCCCCTTGTGTAAACTGCTCACATAGTGACTTGTCCTTCAACTTTTTGAGTGCTTCTGATTCTTCTTGAGCAGGGTTGAAAATACACGGGAGCGACGAGCGATTCCGCCCTTGTGTGCTTTGGAATCGCTCTCGTAACTGCCTAAAACTGCCAGGTACCGAGCGACTCCCAACATGAAAATCGCTCCCGTCCGCGCCCATCCAGTCTCCCATTTACGACTGCATACTAGCAGTCAGACAGCCAGGCCAGCGCAGCCGCAGTTTTAACTTTCATGCATCAACGCATTCTCACGTGTAACTTAGTAGATTTTTTAGAATCACGGGCGCAGCACATCGGAAAATGCGTATCAAGTTTCAAACTCTCAATATCCCTTGTACTATTTTTCAAAACGATGCGCGGCACCAGGTCTCGCCGTAAATTTGATAGCAAAAATTTGCTTTTCTATTGGATTAATTTTATAAGATACCATCCTAAATTTGCAAGAAAATAGGATCGTGAGCTCTGAAGAAAATCACATTTTTTTTTATTTTAGAGTAATTTTCGGAGACTCCACTTCTCAAATCTTAACAAAACCACTTGGTACTCTGGAAATTTGGCACAGATCCCGCAATTTTCAGACCGAAATTAGGATTTTCTGTGGGGATTTTTGGTGAGTAACGGTCAGTGCCCAAGTGTATACATGTGTTGGCACTAATGCATTTTCATACCCGCCTGTGTTGTGGTGATGATTGACTGTGAGCTGTGCATTGCGGTGATGATACCATATAAGCTTCAATAATATAAGCTAACACGTTAATACCATATAAGCTTCAATAATCAATATATATCTCGAGGACAGCACATCTACAATCATTAAAATACTATTATTATAATGAATAGATAAGATAGTCTTAATAAATCTTAATTTACATTAAAAATTTCACCATCTAAACTGTCTCTCTGAATTTAAACCTGGTGAATTGAAGCTGTTATTCCGGGTCCGGGGCTGTTTTCCCTGCATCCACTCACTTCAGTTTCGTTCGGTGATGTCCGACGAGGTCATCATCAGTATCCCACTTCTGACACCATTTGTTGAGGGCTCAAAAAGACGAAACGTGAGTTGTAGGTCTACTTGTTGTAAGAACATTTATTACTATCAGAACAGCCCCGAGAATTTAGTGTATACAGTCCTGAAACAATCTGGAACTAAGTCTATTAACGGTGACGATAAGCAAGCAGTCAATAAGCCGTTGTAAAACTTTCCAATATAACAATTCATATATTCAGATGCTATGTATGGTCGTTGATCAGCACAAGAAAATAAGCTACACCTGCTTTCGATCAGAGGAAATCTATTTCTCTGACAAAACAAACTTGAAAACGAAAATATGTTGACATCGCAACGCATCTAACAACGCATTGCGGGTTGATGCAAAAAGGCGCACAACTCTGCAACCAGCGATGTTACGTAACAATAAGATACGTAACAATCGCATTACCACACTAACACAAGTGCTAAATAATAAAAGGAATGCAATGCAATATATGGATTTTCCATGAGCTTAAAAACAAATCAGGAGCAAAGATCTTAATCAAAAGATTATTTTCCCAGTTCTAAATGCTTGAAATATTGGAGTTTTATAGGCTATTAGGAGAAAACTGTTAGTCTTAAAAAAGAAGATGTTTTTACCTCCTGTCATCAGATCCATAGCAGCAAACTGTCAGATAATAAAAAGAGAAAAACATAAATTTTGTGATGATAATAAAAGTGATTGGTACGATTTCAATAACACCTTTAATGGGAAAGTTCACCCTGACAAAAAAATTATTGTAAAAATAGCAGAAAAACTGAAAAAAAAAAAATATTGCCAATTGTTTGAGAAAAATCAAAGAATAAAAAGGTTATTAGAATTCTAATTATATATGATCTGTGAAGTCTTCATATCGTATGGTAAAAAAATCAATGAAGATGTCACATTTTCTCAGAAAATTCGAAAATGGTTTTTACTGTACATATCAAACAAATCATTTGACACCCGCTCCTAAATAGGAAACAAAAATAAGTCATCACAAACCATTAAAAATTATTGAAATTTATGCATTTGATATTACATAACATATGGGGCAGCTGCTCATTTGTGATGTCACCAATCCAAAACTTAGAATTCTATAACTTTCTTTATATTTAGTGGATTTTCCTCAAACCTTCACTAATATTTGTTAATTATTTCCTTGCTATTTTTACAACAAACCTTTCTTCAGGGTGAACTTCCCCTTCAAAGCATGTATCATTCTAATTCATCAAAGGCTAATAAAACATGGGGTTCCAAGCTTTTCAAAATTCCCTGATTTTTCTCTCATTTGAAGCATTTCCCCCTTTTGCGTGACTATAAAAAAGCTGGGAACCCTGAAAGAAGTATTGTTTCTGAACTAAATATTCAGAGTAACATCGTCGTCCTCATTTTCGTTGCTTGATTCAGAAAATATAGGAAGTCTGGAACTCCCCAAACAAAAATAATTGTTCTTCTTCTCCGAAATCAAATCATAGGATTCAAAATATGCTCAAAAATATTATAATCTTTTCATCTGTGACGAGAGTTTATCTGACTCATATAACATGAGTGGGAAACTTTGATTACCAATTGGATAGGGGCAAGATATCTCGAATCCATTCCATGAAATCCATTGCATGTAATGTACAGTACCAGTACAGTATCACCAAACTCTACATGCATATGGTGTGGATTCTTTGACTACCTGTTTACCCGTTTCACCAGAGAAACAATAGATTCAGTGGAACGAATCTATTGTTCTCTGGTGGAACATGTAAACAGGTAGTCAAAGAATTGTGACTGTGACTGTATCACTAAACTCTACATGCGCATGGCGTGGATTTGTCTACATGTCTAAATTTTTAAGGGTTTCTCAAAATAAGAAAAAAATACGGAAAATTCATTCACCTGTCAAATCCTAACCCTGAAGAAATGTGCCAGGTAAGGGATTTTAATACAAGTCCACAGGAAGACGACAAGTCGACAAGTCTTAAAAAGGGAGCGAACTAGCAGTATTTCATTACAGAAGGTTTATTTGTTTAAAGCCTAAGTGCAATAGGGCTACATCCAGATATGAAACAGCAAATTGATTTAAAGACAGAGAATTCAAAGTTGATATTCACTTGGAGTGGATGGCAAAAGGCGCAGTGCTATTTTCAGATGGCATTTCACTTGTTTGATTAAAAGTATAAATGTCAAGAACCAAAATTGAAGGGAGCTTACAAATTTCCTCATCAGAATTTCATTGAGATGAATTGAAATTGATTTTCATATCATGTAACTCATGTAAATCATGAAGCTTGACAGCGCGCAGCGGAGCTTGGGTGCCTGGTCCGGGTCAAGAATTGCAGGGATAAAAGTAACAATTTTAAAAAAAAATGCAAACAAACAAAAGTTTTAACTCTCATTGATTACTCAGTCGGTCATCTAGATGTACCCATCTATCAAATAGCAGGGGTGTGAGTGGTCACAAATAAAAAGATCTGAAAAAGCTGAAGAGTGTTGAAAAAGTCTGAAATAGAAAAAGCTCCCATGCTTTTTTGTATAGCCAAAAATAAGCTGAAAATCAAAATGAAAAAATCTGAAATCTGCTAAAAATCTGAACTGTCTCTCACACCCCTGAAAGACAAAAATTATTGGAAGACCTTTTGTCTTTTTTTAAAGTAACTCCAATAATTTGTGTCTATTCCTAGAAAGAAAATACAGCAAAAATTGGCACTGATAAATCCAACACAAAAAGTATTATTACAAATGATAATGGCAAGATTGTGTGCATGTGCATGCAGGAAATCAAATGCTTTTTGTTTGTAATCAATTAAGTACAAAAATAGGGTGTCTATAGGAAAAATTTATTTTTCTTTTTTCAACAAAAATTCTTTGTGGATTTGAAAAAAAAAACCATAAGACTGACAGAAATGTAACAATTCATGAAAAAAAATCAAAGAAATGGCTGCAAAAAAGAATGAAATCCGGTCAATTTCCAGCATTTTCCTGCCATAGATGATAGACTGAGCTGTGTATGGGACACACACAAATCCAAATTTTTAGCTTCCGAGAGCTGTTACGAATTTATTCTTGATGCTAAAAACTAGTACATAGAAAGCAGTGCCAAATAAAAAAATTTGTTGCTCTTAGTCTTACTGATGGTATTATTCTTTTAAAGATTTAGAAATCAGATCTCATTGAAAAATTGTGACAAAGACAGTGAAAAAAAAAACCTGTGCCAAACAGAAATGTCAATTTCCCATAACATAGTTAACACATCACATGGGGAAATGCACTCATTCAATGAACATCCCAAACATCAGATCACATTTTCCTGGCAGGCGAAATTTCCAGAAAAAGTGCGCCATTTCCCCCCTAAAATTACCCCGTTGGCGTTGTATGACAATTTTCATCATGGCTTCAGACACCCTATGAAAATATTGCGAAAAACTTTAATATGTCATATTCTCAGTTCCGGTTTGCCACTGGCAACAGGCACAAACGACAACCATCACCTTCCCAAGCCAAGCCCAAACTTAAGGCACCACAGCACAGGCAATGGACAAGGCCAGGGCAAAGCCTCGTGTAGTGCGTGGCTGCAGCGCAGACAGGTCTGCACAATGCAATACACACTGCACAGGCGAGGCATGTGCACAATCCACGAAAGACGCATCCGTCATCATTCATTCACGCAATTTCTTCATGACAAATTCTCCATTTTCCCCCACAGATTTAGGCTTGAAATTTCCCAGTTACATCTATACATACCTGTTGGTCCAGGGTAGGTCCATTTTGATTCGTTCCATTACTCATAACTACTGATTTTTTTCTGACTTATTTGAGGCAAATTGGGACTTGACGTAGCACAAATGTGGAAACTGCGAGGCTGCCAATTTGCGGACATCAAAGCACGTACCGCATATAATATAGCATGCATGTGTAGCCGTGTATTTTTACGTCGCGTCGCGTCCGTCGCGTCGTCCGGTACAATTGCACAGAGATCTGTACATGTACTTGCATAATTTTTGCACAATGAACTGTTGAATCCAATGATTGTTACAATTTTGCTTTCAATATATATATATGAATATATATTTATACTTTTTAATTATTACTTATTACAAAATTGTCAATTGTTGAATTTAAAGCTGTGCAGCAAATGGATCAAAATAGACATCTTTCAATTGGCACGGTCTTTTCAATTGAAGACCGTGTTGTAGGTAATACCGAACTGCAAAATGATGAAAAAAATATCAGTTAAATCTAGCCGATGTATTGACCATCATGTGCGAAATATCGAATCAATTGAATTATATTGTCACTCGTGTTTACATTCCCTAGTAATTAGTAATATGTAGTCGGAATTTACTCTTTGATAAGGAAACATCAGGATCACATTCTATTTTTCATTCTGATGTTGATTAACTTGGATGCGTACGTACCGTACCGGTAAATCGTACTCGTTGGTTTAGGTGTCGATGTCTCACTCTCGGGTTGGTGTATGGTAGTGGATCGTATTACCGAACACTTATCATGAATTCAATCATATCAAACACATTATTCTCATAAAATTAACCAAACTTTGAACATAAATACACAATTACCTACAAAATATGAATATGTAAAAATTTTGCCGAAATCGTTTTTCCTTTTTACGATATTAGCTTCTAATCGGACCCCTCTTCGCACGTGAAATATTTTGGTCACTTGAAAAAGGTATCGTATTACCGAACGTGTGTTTTCTATGGGAAAAGTTGAGGAAACAACAAAAACACTTATGAGCTATTTTGACCATATTTTATTATTGATAGAATATTAAGACTTTGAAAATGTATTTTTGATCATTTTTCATCAATTTCTATTCAAGTTCTCTTTGGAAGGATGTTGCAAAATTTTGAGCATATGAATTTATTTTCTGATGCGTATGATGCGTGCGTTCGGTAATACAAGGCCGGTCGGTAATACAATCACTCACTATACGACTTATCTATTCCGTCAATTATCTGTAACGTTAGAATCTATGGCTATTCTAAAATTAGGGCCTTAAAGTTAGGCTAACACGGCTAAGGAATGTCATGTTAAGATGTTTTTAAAGATCAGTGTTGAAATTAATTTTATTTTTAATTTTACTTATTTTTAGGGAGCCATTTTGAAAAAAAAAATGAGAATTGAGAGCCATTTTTGTCTCACCTGCATAGCAGAGTGAGACTATAGGCGCCGCTTTTCCGACGGCGGCGGCGACGGCGACGGCGGCGTCAACACCAAATCTTAACCTGAGGTTAAGTTTTTGAAATGACAGCATAACTTAGAAAGTATATGGACCTAGTTCATGAAACTTGGCCATAAGGTTAATCAAGTATTACTGAACATCCTGCCTGAGTTTCATGTCACATGACTAAGGTCAAAGGTCATTTAGGGTCAATGAACTTAGACCATGTTGGGGGAATCAACATCAAAATCTTAACCTAAGGTTAAGTTTTTGAAATGTCATCATAACTTAGAAAATATATGGACCTAGTTCATGAAACTTATACATAAGGTTAATCAAGTATCACTGAACATCCTGCATGAGTTTCACGTCACATGACCAAGGTCAAAGGTCATTTAGGGTCAATGAACTTTGGCCGAATTGGGGGTATCTGTTGAATTACCATCATAACTTTGAAAGTTTATGGATCTGATTCATGAAACTTGGACATAATAGTAATCAAGTATTACTGAACATCCTGTGCAAGTTTCAGGTCACATGATCAAGGTCAAAGGTCATGTAAGGTCAAAGAACTTTGGCCACGTTGGGGGTATTTTTTAAATTGCCATCATATCTCTATAAGTGTATTGGTCTAGTTCATAAAACGTGGAAATAAGAGTAACCAAGTATCACTGAACATCTTGTGCGAGTTATAGTAGTTTTCAAAATCAGCACTGCTGCTATATTGAATGGCGTGATGCAGGTGAGACGGCCAGAGGCATTCCACTTGTTCATTTTACCAGACTCCAGAGCCATTGGCATTAATATTAGGCCCTAGGCCTAACCCATTTTCAGTTTTTCGAGAGCCATTTTTTTTATGATTCAGCATATGGTTTCGCATCGTACTCGTCGTAGTTTGTCCTGCTTGTTTATACATTGTTTATGTAATTGCTAGTAAAGTACTAGTACCGGTAGTACCCTAGTACCGTATGGGTACTAGTATTCAACCTGGCATAATTCAAAGATTTTGACATATTCCCCAAAATATTTAGAAATAGGGAATTTATCTTATTTTCATACCTTTGTTATTTCCAGGGTAATCTGTTGTCGATATTTTCTTTGTCAATCTGTCGACTGTATGCGCGGAGGATCGAATTATGCGGCGATGGCCTTTTGCACTGAATGGTACTAGTATTCAACCTAGTGAGGATTGATAGCAAATCTCAAAAGGGTTTAGATTGCTAAATTAGATCTAGATCTATGTAAGTCTCTGGCTTTGATTAATTCCCTGTTTGGTCTCATCTCAAATGGTCTTGTCCATAGTCGGATGGGACAAGGGCAGATTGAGAGACAGGGCCATGTTTCATCGCTAGGTTGAATACTAGTACCGACGGGTTGAATACTAGTACCAAAATCCGTCGCCGTATAATTCGATCGCCCGCGCACACAATCAACTGGTTGAAGAAAAAAATAACGGAAAAAGAATAACCAGCATTTGCTCTTGGAAATAAGATGGGTCTGAAATTCAGGTAAATTCTATATTTCTATATATTTGAGGAAACTCTCCAAACGGGTTGAATACTAGTGCCCTTACGGTACTAGTAGTAGGCCTAGTAATACTAGCCTAGTAATAGTATTGATTTTTTCTTCATTCATCATTCATGTCAATGTCATTGTTATTAATTAATTGTTAAATTATTATTTAATTCATTGTTGTTCATTTACAATTACATGTAGGCTAATAGGCAATGATAGGTCTGTTTATTGTTTGTAATTGTATTTTGTAATATTAAATTAACTGGACGTTCTGGCTGTTTCTTAAGAAACGGCCGAGCAAAAACATGCTAATCAAAAGAAGTATATTAATTATAGATAGAGGCAGCTAGCGATTGCAACAAGACTGACAAGTCTTATTTTGTCCATCATGTTGAGTAGGATGAAGTTTATCAAATTTGAACAGAATTTGTATTCAGTGAATCGGAGGAATCCTTCTCATTTTACTTTTTTGATAAAAACTCACTTGAAAATTATTTTATGAAATATTATTATTGAAAGTATCACTATTCACAGCCTGACAGCTTACGTCAACATGTCAACTATTTCTCAAGCTAAGCTATGCCTACCCCAGCACTCTCAGTCAATCATTGCCACAACACAGGCGGGTATGAAACTGCATTAGCGCCAATACATGTATATATTCGGGTACTGACTGTTACCAAAAATCCCCACTGAAAATCCTAATTTCGGTCTTAAAGTTGTGGGATCTGCGCCATATTTCCAGAGCACCAAGTGGCTTAGTTCAGATTTAAGAAGTGGAGTCACCGAAAATAAACTGATTTTCTTCAGAGTTCATGATCTTATTTTCTTGCAAATTTAGGATGGTATCTTTAAAAATAAAAGAGGACATTTTTTACTCTCAAAGTAATGGCGAGACATTGTGCTGGTGAAGGTGCTGCGCAGCGTTTTGAATAATAGTACCCGGGATATCTCGAGTTTGAAACTCGATAGGTATTTTTCTGAAGCCCTGCACCCGTGATTCTAAAAAATCCACTTAGTTACATGTCAGAACGTAACGATGCATGAAAGTAAAACTGCAGCTGCGCTGGCCTGGCTGTCTGACTACTATATGCAGTCTTAAATGGGAGACTGGACAGGCGCGGATGGGAGCGATTTTCATGTTGGGAATCGCTCTGTACTCTGCAATTTTAGGCAGTTGCAAGAGCGATTTCAAAGCACACGAGGGCGGAATCGCTCGTCGCTCCCGTGTATTTTCAACCCTGGTAAAGATAGTTTTAAAGTTGGGCCTATCGCCAATGTATGAGAATCACAATGCGTCATGGGATCAAAAAGCTTCACGCTCTGCTGTCTCGTCTCTGCCCCTATTTAATCCCATCATGCTTTGCGGTGCAGCTTCCTCTGTTGATTAAATTTTGCAGATTCTTGGTAAGCCTTATTGTCTTGAAATCGTGATAGTCGACTCCAGTCAAGAAATTAAACTTGCTCTATCGTGATCCTAATTCGTATTCGTTCGTAAAATTTGTTGCCTCTCGAGTCTCCGTTGACTGCATGGTCAGATTCCAAGCTCTGTACACGCACACACTTGTCAGTTGTCACAGCTGTATAGATAGTGATAACAATATCCAGTCACCTTTTCTACATGAAATGGCCTTGGCTCATGATCAGATCGCTCAAATATAAAAAAATTATGGAGATCCAGCAATTTCATGCATATTCATGCGGCTCTCCGAAACCCCGCACTCAATTGACTATGTTTGTACATATTGCAATAAATTCTGTAAAAAATGACGAACACGATGTGACACTGGTGCCATTTTGTACGATTTTGACAGAAAAGCAAGAAGTAATCAAAATATGCTTACCTGTGTGATATCGGTACCGTACAAGAATTTACATGTAAATCGTCTGAAAATGCCTCTCATTATCCAAATAATATACAAAAGTTAAAATCTATAGATCTATGTCGATTTTGGTATGAGGTGATGAGAATTGCAACCTTGTTTTGATGGAATGCAGTGCTGGGCAATTGGAGGCTTGCACTGCGTATTTTTACTTTATTTTTATTTATAAATTGGCTTGTGACCGTGGCTAGATGATGTTGTGATGTCTGTGACAGAGGCAATTTTGTTAATGTTAATGGATGTGCATTAGGTCTATTGGTAGATCAATATACCAGATCTGGGGGCTGTTTCACAAAGATTTAAAGGGGAATCCAGCCTTGGCCATAAAATGTTGTGTTGGGAAGGAGAAAAATAAATAAAACAGAATGGTGAAAGTTTGAAAGAAATCGGACAAGCAATAAGAAAGTTATAGCCGCTTTAAAATTGAGATCACTAATACTATGTAGATTTCAAATTGGCAATTGGGTAAGTAAAGTATGACAAGGGGCAAGGACAACTTTCCCATACGCCATGTACTTTATTATCAAGGATTTGTGGTTTTCTCCGAAGTACCCATTCCCCTGGGGTAGTAATCTAAATATAACCCAGGTAGTATATTGTTATATATGAAAGAAAAATATAATTTGAAATAAAACTTTTGGGGAAAATGACATGTTAGCCATAATATGCATTGGAGTACATGGAAGAGTAGTCCTTGCCTTACATCACTATGACATCCCATATGCGGCCAATTTGAAGTCTCCATGGGTATAGTGATTACCAATATTTACAACTTTTAAAAACTCATAACTTTCTTGTTGTTTGTCCAATATTGTTCAAACTTTCACCTATCAACTTGTCTGATTTGTCTTTTCCTTATAAAAACAAGTTTTTAAATGCCGACGCGTACACGATATGAAACGCGCAATCTTATCGATCAATAGGCATTAATGCGCGCCTTCTTTGCATGATCTGACCAATGAGCTCATGCCTTTTATTTATTATACCACAAGCAATTAGACATTTAAGTATGACTCTAAGTCATACTTAAATCTTTGTGAAACACCCCCCTTATGTCATTAAGTTGCAATTTTATTTATGACATAAATGGAATGCACCAGATTTCATACTATTGGTAGTACATATAATAAAATTTCCCAACCATAAAACAGGAGGGGAGCTGCTGGCTGTCTCATAACTTAATACAAACATAGCATAATTTGTCATTTAAATATTTGATCATTGAACAGAACAGAAAAGTTTTAAACATTGTCTTTTGCCACACATTGACCCATTTCATGTTGTGAACATGACAACGTATGAAGAGATATATTTTCTGTCAAAGAGAATGAACCTGTGTTATGTGTATTAATTCTAGTATATTCAATTGCCTTGCTTGATTATTTTGAATTAAAAAAAAATAATGATCTGTTGTCTCATTGCTAGATTTCAGCATGGGTCGAGTGATCCGTGGACAGCGTAAGGGAGCGGGAAGCGTCTTCAGGTCGCACAACAAGCACAGGAAGGGAGCCCCCAGACTTCGGTCCATAGACTATGCAGAGCGTCATGGATACCTCAAGGGCATCGTGAAGGTTGGTACATCCATTCATTCAAAGTTGTAAACCAAATCACCATGCACTGATGAGATGTTTTGGATATTGTTCGGACAAATTTTTACTTTTTTGTCTCGCCCACCAGAGGTGAAGGCGAATGTCGTCCGTCCGTCACAAACCTTATGACACATAACTCCACAACCGTAAGTCACTTTTCAACCAAACTTGGATGGTAGATGGACTTGGTGGACCTGCATGTTATGCTGCAGTCGGAGGTCACATGGTAAGGTCAAAGGTCATTTTCAGGTCAATGTTAAACTTTACATGCAAGACTCTGTTATGACACCTAACTCCGCAACCGTAAGTCACTTTTCAACCAAACTTGGATGGTAGATGGACTTGGGGGACCTGCATGTTATGCTGCAGTCGGAGGTCACATGGTAAGGTCAAAGGTCATTTTCAGGTCAACGTTAAAGTTTACATGCAAGACTCTCTTATGACACCTAACTCCGCAACCGTAAGTCACTTTTCAACTTAACTTGTATGGTAGATGTACTTAGGCGACCTGCATGTTATGCTGCAGTCAGAGGTCACATGGTAAGGTCAAAGGTTATTTTCGGGTCAACATTAAAGTTTACTTGCAAGACTTTAATGACAAGTTTTATTCCATCCCAGTCATTTCACAATGAAGTTTCGATACAATTCTGTTGCGTGCCCTTGCAAATCACGATATTTCTGGTTCTTTTCATAAGTGGGCGAGACTCAAAATCGCTTTTGCCTTGTTTAATCTTTATCTTGTATAAAATTGCTTGATTCTTTTATACAAATCTGTTTTACAGTTGTTCATCATATGCTTTTCATTAAAACTATTTTATCCAGTATAAACTAGTTGATTTCTCAATTTCCGCCAAAAGAAGACCTCACAAGAATATATGCTCAAATTGGCAGATTTTGGACTGTCTAGTGAATGAAAAAAAAATAAAGCCAAGGTTATTTAGTAGGTTATAGAAATGTGAATCAGTTCTTCCTGTAATAATGTGTATCATTTGATACGTTACAATAGGAAATCATCCACGACCCTGGACGTGGTGCCCCCCTTGCCAAGATCCAGTTCCGTGACCCTTACAGGTACAAGAAGCGCACTGAACTCATGATTGCTCCAGAGGGAATGTACACAGGACAGTTCATCTACTGTGGAAAACGAGGTAGACTTTTTTGTCAGTCTGTATTTTCTCTCGTCTTTCATCCTACTAAGGGGCAATGATTTGACCCTATCTAGGCCGGGGTATTTTGGGAGTTCATATGGCGGGGGGGGGGGCCACCCAGCCCCCCCCCCCCCTTGAGATCTCGGCCGTTGACCATGCGATCGCGCCGAAAATTGGCACGCAGGTTGTCTGGGATATAATCTACAAAATTGTATAGTAATTTATTTCATGCGAATTGTTATTAAGTAATTATGCTAATTTATGCGTAATCAGTATGCTAAACCATACTTTTTCCTCTAACTCCATAAATAAAGCTCCAAATGTTCTAATTTTTGTGGTGTTCTAAGCAAGTTTACATGAAAAAATTGTGATATCAGATCAATTTTTAATGTATTATATTGTTTTTTGCAATTTCTTATGTATTTCTCTGTTTTTTTGGACCCTTTGTTTTTCATTGTTTTTTCAATGAAATTCATTGGGGACTCTTATAAGATCATAAATAGCATAAAATACATACATTTAGACGAGCAAAACTAAAAATAATCATACATTTATGATTTTTGGTTGAAAACACAATTTACATTGACTTTGTACACGAAATCACGTTTTTGAGCAATTTTTGGTCTGACATGCACTTACATAACGTTGCATAATTTCGGAACCGCGTACCCGGGTGACACAAAATTGGTCTCAAAAGTTGCGCAAGATATGAAAGTAAAAAGTCAGTGAGCAGCGCGGTTAAAAAAAAATCGCGCGACTCATTGAGGGGGGGCCTCGGAGGCCCCCCCCCCCCCCCCGGCCTAGATAGGGTTAAGCAGTAAATAAACATGGCAAATTTGTATGATACCAAAAAGTATACATTCACTGATAATTTCCGGGGGGGGGGGGGGGAGAGAGAATTTAGTATTTCAGCCTGTTTCACAAATTAGAAATATAAAAAAAAATGAATTACTTTCATTTATGCCAAATATGCTTTTTCATTCACCCACAGTACTGCTCCACAAAATATTAGATGGAGAAAAAAAAGAATGCCTTTTCGATGAAAATATGGCCACATTGATATCCCACATTAATATGTGAGTTCAGAAGGGGTCCTGGTCCAGGGTCCCGTTTCATAAAGGACTTGCAACAGTTGAAACTTTGCCATTATGGCAACTACCACGGAAACCTTGATTTTGATTGGCTGCTGAGCCCTGTTGCCATGGTAGTTGCTATAATGGCAAACTTACAACAGTTGCAAGTCCTTTATGAAACGGGCTCCAGGTTTCCATACAAACCGAATCAAATATTGGCAGACACTAGGCCCCCCCACTAAGATGATGTTATAATTTCAGGGAGTTGGTTTCATTCCGTGTCTGTGTTAGAAAGAACTCTGTTTAACACACCCCTACCTTTCACCCCTTGTTAATTATCAAACCTGGGCATACTAGAATATGATAACAAAATAATTATTTATAAAACAAGTTTTCTAAAGGAGCAAGACAGATATAGGAATTAGTCTCTCATTTCTCCAGTGTTGAATATTACTGAATCAGCTGGGAGCCACGGTGACTTGTTTCCTGAGTTACTTTGACTAGGAATTGAGTGATATTTAGTTCATGTCACACCATTTCAAGTCAAGTGAATTCAAAATTTGAGTCAGTTTAAAGGTCAAGTCCACCCCAGCAAAATATTGATTTGAATAAAAAGAGAAAAATCCAACAAGCATAACACTGAAAATTTCATCAAAATCGGATATAAAATAAGAAAGTTATATTTTAAAGTTTCCCTTAATTTCACAAAACAGTTATATGCACATCCTGGTCGGTATGCAAATGAGGAGACTGATGACATCATCAACTCACTATTTCCTTTGTATTTTATTATATGAGATATGAAATATTATAATTTTCTCCTCATTGTCAAGTCAAACAGTGATTAATTCCTCCCTGAACATGTGGAATTAGCATTGTTTAATAACATATGGTTCAGTCAAGTTGGTCCCTGTGGTCAAATCTGTAAAAAAAAAAAAAAATTGTATAATTCAAACAATAAAAACAAAAAAAGAAATAGTAAGTGATGGACGACATCATCGACTGACTCATTTGCATGTCACTGAGTTGTGCATATCACTGTTTTGTGAAAAATAAGCGAAACTTTGGAATGCCATAACTTTCTTATTTTACATCTGATTTTGATGAAATTTACAGTGTTATGCTAGTTTGATTTTTCTCTACTTATTCAAATCAATATTTTGCTGGGATGGACTTGACCTTTAACTAGGAATTAGACTCAACTCCCATCTGATGCCACCCGAGTCAAATTTGAAGCTATGGATTAAAGGGTTATTTCATGATTTACAAATTTAAGTTCCTTTGAAAGGAGCACATTGGCCTTAAACATGAACTTTGCTATTTTCTATGACAAAACAGAATTCCATTTTAGATCTAGTTTCAAACAGCATTACAAGTTTTCAGAAAAGGAAAATGACATATTTTTTTAAAACAGCAGAACACTGATCCTACAGCTACTCATCCGATTATTGCTTCTTAGCCTACTTTATTTATTCAACACATTTTTTTTCCAAATTATTTCCCTTAGGCTGGTACATTTTACTGTAATACCATCAGATATGAACAATATTTTGAGTAATACCTCAAAATTTGCTTCTGAAATAGATGGGTCGAGGATGTGAATTTTGGAACTCCATGCTCAATTCAAAGTGATGTCTTTGCTCCTCCAAATTTCCTACTGTTCTCTTAAAGTAGAAATATATTGAAAATCATAAAAATGAAGAATTATATATCAAATTAAAGGGGAAAATAAGAAGAACACGATGGTGTACATCATTTATCATGGAGATCGATGAAACTCACTTAATTGATATTTTAAAGTTCTCTCTCTAAATGCTTCAAACACGCTCAATTACGTCCGCGATATTGTTTTTTTTTTATGACTTGTATAAGTGTACGAGAGACGTGATTGGCTCTCCCACGTCAAGCTCCACTTGCATGCAAAACCTGTTGCGAGGGTACGTTTTCTCCACACTGTCACTGAATACTTCGATCACGAAATGAAAGAAAACCCAGAAGTTTATCTAGATTTTGGATTTTCAAATTGATGATTTTGAAGATGAAGAGAATGATGATGAAATTTCTAGCTCTAGTGACGTGGATGGAGGTAAATTAGGGGAATTACGTCTATGATGATGAGTCGGACAATTCAACTTGCATGCCGATTCGCTACCATAACTCATGCAGCTGCTAGTGCTAGCTGCATGCACGTAGGCCTACCGCGGGCCAAAATAAATCCATGAAAATTCCAGCCTGACCATCCATACAGAGTCTCTTCCCTCTGTCAAGGCTCTAAAGAAGGAAAATAATGATATAACTGTAATTACAAACAAGTGAATATATCCGAATCTGAAGGCAAATCAACTCAACGAATAGCAGCAGACGATATTCACCAACGATAAACTTCACGTGGTTGGGATAAATTGTCACTCGTTCTGTTAGATATAATTTCTACCTCATTATTTTGACAAAATTACGAAACTCGGGGAATTATCTATCTACATAAAAATATAGGAACACCTCGTAATATTTTTAAATTACGATAAAACCTTTTTTGAAGCAAAAAGTTGAGGTAAATTAGAATTAGATGTAAAAGATCACCCCCAACATGCGTAGCTCGTATGTGATTGTAAACAAACCATCCAAAATGCCGATGAGAGCTGTGCAACACGTGCACCTACTCTCTCAGCCAAGGCGAGCAAGCAGTGTGTGTTTGTGAAGGTTTGTTTACAATCACGTACGAGCTACGCATGTTGGGGATGATCTTTTACATCTACCGGTAATTCTAATTTACCTCAACTTTTTGCTTCAAAAAAGGTTTTATCGTAATTTAAAAATAGTACGAGGTGTTACTATATTTTTATATAGATAAATAATTCCCTGAGTTTCGTAATTTTGTCAAAATAATGAGGTAGAAATTATATCTAACAGAACGAGTGACAATTTATCCCAACCCTCGTGAAGTTTATCGTCGGTGAATATCGTCTGCTGCTATTCGTTGAGTTGATTTGCCTTCAGATTCGGATATATTCACTTGTTTGTAATTACAGTTATATCATTATTTTCCTTCTTTAGAGCCTTGACAGAGGGAAGAGACTCTGTATGGATGGTCAGGCTGGAATTTTCATGGATTTATTTTGGCCCGCGGTAGGCCTACGTGCGTGCAGCTAGCACTAGCAGCTGCATGAGTTGGTAGCGAATCGACATGCAAGTTGAATTGTCTGACTCATCATCATAGACGTAATTCCCCTAATTTACCCCCATCCACGTCACTAGAGCTAGAAACTTCATCATCATTCTCTTCATCTTCAAAATCATCAATTTAAAAATCCAAAATCTAGATAAACTTCTGGGTTTTCTTTCATTTCGTGATCGAAGTATTCAGTGACAGTGTGGAGAAAAACGTACCCTCGCAACCAAGCCTTGAAATAAGCAGCTGCAGACCGGGGGCAATTAAAAAAAAAAAATTCCCCCGGCTCACGGGTTTTTTACAGGAACCGGGGGCAATTAAAAAAAATATATATAACGGTGAACCACACCGCAAATTTGTTTATAGTAAGCGCAGCTCCTGCAATTTTTTAATTAGTACATGAATAGCATGCTAAGTATTACTAGGCTTATTCAAACATTTAAGAAATCAGATTTAAATGTTTAAGTGTGTTTTGACACCCTCACTCCACATCCCCTTTACAACCACACACACATGGGCTTATTTATTTTTCATCTTTAATGAACCACGAATAATGAACCCCCCCCAAAAAAAAAAAATCTAAATAAATGAATGAAATATAAATATAAAAAAAGAGAGAGAGATGGAGAAAGAAAGAATTCAGATCAAATAATAAATGTAGAAAAAGAAAAAAAAATTGAATTTTTTTTTTCATAGTTAGAATCACGGGTGTGGGTGAGTGTTTGTGTGTGATTGTGACTGTGAGGTGCACTTGGATTGCATATAAATTATGTTAAAGAAATGAAGAAATGAAATCAATATCTAACTCAGTCTATTCAAATTCCAGCACGTATCCACAGGCTATGTACATGTATTGTAGGTTCATGTACCTTAAGTTTTTCACAAGTTATTTGAAAACGCATATCTCCACAGAAAATGCCTTTCATTCTGGGAGAGTCTAAATTCGGTGAAAATGTATTCAGTAATAACTTAAATATTCATCACAATGAAGAAATCATTAAGTTTTTTTTACATTTTTCAAAAATTAACATGAAATCCAAACTCTATCTGAAACGGAAAATCACCATCACTTAGGCAATTACTGATAGAATTCTCACCCAGAGCTCTGGCAGAGAACATGAGCTCAAACTGGCTAGCTTAAACCACACTCTAGTGCACGGCGTCCACCTGTTTTTTTTTTTAGATGGAGCCTTGTTTGATGATTTATTGTCTGATATTTACCCCTCTCCAAGAAAGAAATTAAAAAGCTACAATTCACAACTATAAGCTAAGTGATTTTGGATTATTAAGGCTCCGTTTTGACAACCAAAGTCGGTGACTCTGAGGATAAAAGACTCGCACATCGTATGTGCTGTGAACAGGGATTTATCTCCTGTGCAATTCGAATTACTATATCGCAGAAAAATGTGATAACCCAACTGGAAATGTGTGCATTAGAAATTGCACATGGTGAAGTATGGAAAAACCGCTACCAGAAGCACGCGACACATGTATTAAAGAAAAAAAAAGATGGACGTAGCTCACTTTTTATGGTACAGAAAAAAAGAAGCACTTGGCAATTTGAAACTGTGCTTATATCATAAATTGAAAGTTACTTGATTTTGGCTTTTCAGATATTTAAATTACATGTATGATATGGCTTCACTGCTCACTCACGGCGGGCGCAATTACCTGGAAAATATTTGCGCCCGGTCTTCAAAATTTTGATGATTTTGGGGCTTTATGGGCGCAATTGATGGCTTTATGAGCGCGAATTTGCGCTCAGCGCCCGCTTATTTCAAGGCTTGCTCGCAACATGTTTTGCATGCAAGTGGAGCTTGCCGTGGGAAAGCCAATCACGTCTCTCGTACACTCATACACGTCATCAAAATCGAGTCAATTCAGAGACCGATGGGAGGCATATTTCGGAGAGGCATTTTAGCGCTTTTTAATTGGCGATTTCCACCTTATGTATTACTTTTGTTATTTTTGAATGGCCAAATGATAATCCCCACATCATGACCTTTCCACTGATATATAATAAGGCCATATTCATAATCAATATATTTCTCCTTTAAACAAAATTTATACGGATAGCATTCTAACATTGTTTCTGGGTCAGAACAATATATGAATTGTGGACAGCGTTGGATGTAGATGGGCCTGATGTGCTTGGGAGCCATTGCTGTAGGAGCAACTGATACATGTCCTACAAATTCTAACTTGAAATATAAAATGAATGCCATTTTTTAAAAATCTCAGCCACCCTGAACATCGGCAATGTGCTCCCCATCGGCCAAATGCCTGAAGGAACCGTCATCTGCTCTGTGGAGGAGAAAGCAGGAGACAGGGGCAAGCTTGCTCGTTGCTCTGGAAACTACGCCACTGTAGTATCACACAATGCTGATACCAAGAAGTCTCGTATCAAGCTTCCCTCTGGCTCCAAGAAGGTTGTGCCCTCTGCCAACAGGGCCATGGTCGGTGAGTGAATTAGAAGTTACGTCTTTTTTATTTATCTTTCTCTCGTTCCTCTCATGCTCAAGGTGTTCAACATTTTACTGAAAGTTCACAAAGAATACCAAAAGTATGTCAGAAAATTTTGTATCATTCTTTTGGAAGCATGATTGTCGATATCTATTGATGTAGATGGTCAAAGTAATATCATTGGCTTTCATGGCAAATTTGACAACATAATCCAGTTGAATATTATTTGATCATGAGCAGATTTTGGATTGCCTTATTTGGTGGAAGATGACCAAGAGATTGTTTTTTAGCTCTAGCAGATAAAAAAAAATTCTGAGCAAAGCCTGCCTGACTTGTAACCCTTTCCCACGCTATTCCATCCATAGGCATTCCTCCCTTGCATCTGGAGGTGTTTAAAAAAAAATGAAGTGTGACGTAGAGTCATGCTTAGATCCCGATCTGCACATGGTATCTAACGTACAATCTTATTAATACGCGGTAGGGCACGTCCTCTCCATGATTTGACTTGTAGGGTGATGTTATTTATAGTGCACGCAACTGGAGTTTTCAGTGCAACTCTAAGTCACATGTATCATGAGTTGCTTTATTTATGAACCATTTTTTTATGACCCATAAAACATAAAAGCTGCTTTTCCTTTACATGATCATCACTACAGGTGTTGTCTCTGGTGGTGGTCGTATTGACAAGCCCCTCCTGAAGGCTGGTCGTGCCTACTTCAAATACAAGGTCAAGCGCAACTGCTGGCCACGAGTGCGTGGTGTTGCCATGAATCCCGTTGACCATCCACACGGTGGTGGTAACCATCAACATATTGGTACGCCCTCTACTGTCCGGAGAGATACATCGGCTGGTCGCAAGGTACGTCACTGAAACAAACTCGTGCAGTCACACTTGCAAAGTGAACTGCTCATCGGATTATGCAAAAGCATTGATTTGCATAATTTGTTTCCTAATACCCACCACCAACGTTCTCACAACAGCCCCCCTGTTCCTTGCTGGTTAACTACTTTCTTAGATATAAGCCTTTATCACCCTCTGCAAATTGTTTGTAGAGGTTTCTACTTTGGGTTTTTTTTTTTCAATGGAAATCATGTGCAACACTATTCCAATTATAAGAAACCGGAAATCAATAAATTTTAAACAGTAAAAGTATACATAATTATAGGTATATTTTGGCTAGAGGCACCATTTGCAATTTTCTATCGCAATTAAGGGTCTGACATGTATCTATTTAATTTTGAGGAAGGAGGGGCTGGGAGCTACTCAGTGCAAAAAGGGTTGAAATAGCATAATTCTTTGTATATGACATTGCATCCTAGAATATATTGAATTTTTATCCTTTTCTTTGTTTCCTGTTTCAGGTCGGTCTGATCGCTGCCCGCCGTACCGGACGTCTCC
Source organism: Lytechinus pictus (assembly GCF_037042905.1). Taxonomy (NCBI): domain Eukaryota; kingdom Metazoa; phylum Echinodermata; class Echinoidea; order Temnopleuroida; family Toxopneustidae; genus Lytechinus; species Lytechinus pictus. The sequence goes on from NC_087260.1 coordinate 28,790,553, forward strand.
GCGGAACAAAGAAGGTCAAGGATGGGAAGGAATAAAGTGTAAATTAAGACAATATCATTGACAAACTAGTCAATAAAATGCAAAAAAAAACAAATCATTTCAGACAGCGTTCGCATTCATCATTTGTGTTGTGAAGTAAGGATAGTCTGCATTCAGTGGTCTATACAGTGCGTCCCAGAAAAAAGGAAATCGGGATTCCCATCATTTTAATTCAAAGGCAACTGAATTATGATATTTCATTTACATAATCATATAATTCAATTATTCCTCTTTATTTTGATACCTAATATGAGTTGTACACTTCACGCATTAATGAGCAAGACAAGTTTGAAATTTTAATGTAAAAAACAGGTTGCGCAGAAAAATTGGACAAGATTGGTTCGTGAGACGACGGCTGTGCATAATCGACGATTGGCTCATAAGCATTTCTTTTGTTTTCTTTGTGAAGCTTCTCTCACTGATCCCTGAGATGAGTGGATTCAAATTCACACGTAAGTTTGTGCGCAAATCATGTCTGATATGCCTCAATATTTATTTGTAATCTACCATGTGTGAACGATTTGCTAAGCTGTTGGTTTCAAATGAGAGTATAGTTAAAAACATATTTAATAATTGTGATATCTATTTCTGAAAACGGGTTTCCTTTTTTGTGGGATGCACTGAATAGTTAGTCCATTGTTCCTATACTATGAAGGTATTTGTCAAGGGGAAGACTGGACAGTTAACAGAGCGTGTGATGAAACACTTGGGAAGAGCGCCCTACAGCGTTGAGTAAGTAGACAGTCGCGTATCGCCATTTTGGGTTGTGTACAAAACATATGAGGGAAAAGGTGGAGGGGTGAAGGAATAGACAATTATTACATTTTAAGATTTTTTTTCTTCAATTTTTTTTTTTAAATTAGAAATAGATATATCTTCGAGGTTTTGGGAAGAGAAACGGTGGAATTGTCCTCGTGCGCCACCCTCGTGCCCTCCCCCAAACCCTCTCTCATTTTCACATATGTTTTATACACGGCCGTGTGCCAATGTGCGATGGTTTACTTACTCGACACTAGTGAGCGCCCTTCCCCATGAGCGAAAGGAGCGTTTCAAAAAATCACTGAAGTGTCCAGTCTTCCCCTTGTGCTGTCTTTGCCTTTCATTACCAATCTTCATGTTTCATCATAGATAAAGTAATGGAGAATGCGGGAAGCTGCTATGGAAAGACTAATACCTATATTGCTGGATGAACACACTTTTATAAGGACAAGTCAACCCCAACAAAAAGTTGATTTACATAAAAAGAGAAAAATCCAACAAGCATAACACTGAAAATTTCATTAAAATCGGATGTAAAATAATTAAGTTATGGCATTTTGAAAACTCTTAATTTCACAAAACAGTTATATGCACATCCTGGTCTGAAGGCAAATGAGGGAACTGACGACGTCAACCACTTACTATTTTTTTGGTATTTTATTATATGAAACATTCTCATTTTCTCTTCATGTTAATGTGAAAGAAGTTTTATTTTCCCCTGAATATATGGAATTACCATTGTTATAGCATTTATGGTTCGGTCATGTAGGTCCCTATTGTAAAAATTGTAATGTAAAATTTGAACAATAAACAAAAATAGTGAGTGATGGACATCATCAACTCTCTCATTTGCATATAAATATTTTGTGAAAAATAAGCGAAACTTTAAAATGTCAAAACTTTTTTATTTTACATCCGATTTTGATGAAATTTTCAACATTATGCTTGTTGGATTTTTCTCTATTGATTCAAATCCACATTTTTTCTAGGTTGGACTTGACTTAGTTACACACCTTGTGTAAGTCCAATTAATTTTTTTATTTGAATCCATTTCTGTCCCTTTTATACAATTTATTGATGACCAAAAGTAGTGGAAAATATGGAAATATTCTTGAGCATTCAAATTTTTTCCATGATATTCAGAAAGAATTTGAAAATATGGTCCACTGCTAAGGATTGCTATTCGAATGCCCTCGCATTCAAAATGGAGCAAATAACTGAACTACCAGGCTGATAATTTGAGTGTAGTCCCATATATGCTCATCTGTATGCATGGAAAGCTATCTCCGAAAGTATCGAGTCACAACGCAACACAGCACATCCTTTCACAGTCACTTTGAGCAAATCTCTAATTTTAATCCATAACCAGATCAAAATGTTATCTTGATATTATCTGAATTGCCTCCAGCTATGTATGGGATTCAGTTTTCAACTGGCAACGTGCCAAAGACTCCAAATAGCATTACATTATAAACATAACCATTATTACCATACAGCTGCAATTTTCTGACATTTAACAACTAATAAATTAAGATAAACTTATGTTCTAGTCATGAGATTGATTTTGAAAGCACTTGCCTGAAACTGATTAGAATTGCTTTATTCAATTGCACCTATGAATTATTGCATGCTGACAGATTATGATAGGAAGTTACTTGGTCTGCTTAGAGTTGAGTTGCATGCAGTGCACACAGAAATGCATTAATGGTACTACACACAGATGTTTGGCCAGAATACTTCAGCTGTAGGGATCATAGTTTGTAAAAAAAAAAGCAATACTTTACGTTGGACCTATTTTTTTTTACGAAAGTAGTCTAAAAAAACATGAAGAATACTTGAAAACTCTTATTGAAATCATTTTTCATAAAAATACATATTTAAAGAGGCATGATTTATGTGAAGCTGATTGTTAAAGGTAAATGCCAGTTGTGGTAACGATCTCAAAATGACTTTTTACAGAATCCAATATAATTACCAGTTACCACCCAAGTGTCTGTTGATATGAATAAAAAATATGTGCCGAAGGATTCTGGAAGAAATTGTGCAATTGCTGAAAAATAAGCGCGGATTCGGGCACTTCCGTCGGGTCTTTATTCCAGCAATATAATATACACTGTCCCACGTGTGCCTATCTGTGTTGGCGATCTTCAGTGTGATTGTTTTTCAGCTTAGATTTTATGATTTCTCAAAGTTCAGTTTATGTAACTGTACCAGTCTAGATCGACGATGATATAGTAATACTTAACCTTGGTTTTACAGACTTTCTTACGAAATCAGTGTTTTACTGCAACTACTGTCATTTAGCTTTAAATGGATGCTCCAGGCTAAAGACATTTGTATTTCAATAGAGCAAAATTCACAGAGCAAAATGCTGAAAAATTGATCAAAATTGGATAACAAATTACAAAGTTATTGAATTTTAATGATTTGCATTATTCCGGTGAAACAGTTCTAGGCATGTCTTCGTGAATATTCAATGAGCAAACTGATGATGTCATATCCCCACTTGTGCTTTTGTAATTTATTATATGAAAGCGTGTTGATTCAAATTTTGTCCTCCCAAGAATTAAAAAAAAAATAGATCAACAATTGATTTAATGCATTCGATATTTATTGCTGCAACTTATTTTATTATGAGGGAAACATACCATACCCACATAAATGAAAATATGGAATATTTAAAGGGGAATCCAACCCAAATAAAAACTTGTTTTTATAAGGAAAAGAAAAATCAGACAAGTTGATAGGTGAAAGTTTGAACAATATTGGACAAACAACAAGAAAGTTATGAATTTGTAAAAGTTGTAAATATTGGTAATCACTATACCCATGGAGACTTCAAATTGGCCGCATATGGGATGTCATAGTGATGTAAGGCAAGGACTACTCTTCCATGTACTCCAATACATATTATGGCTAAAATGTCATTTTCCTAAAAGTTTTATTTCAAATTATATTTTTCTTTCATGAGGACATAAAACAATATACTACCTGGATTATATTTAGATTACTGCCCCAGGGTAATGGGTACTTAGGAGAAAACCACAAATCCCTGATAATAAAGTACATGGCCTATGGGAAAGTTGTCCGTGCCCCTTGTCATAATTTACTTACCCAGTTGCCAATTTGAAATCTACATAGTATTAGTGATCTCAATTTTAAAGCAGCTATAACTTTCTTATAGCTTGTCCGATTTCTTTCAAACTTTCACCATTCTGTTTAATCTATGTTTCTCCTTCCCAACACAACATTTTATGGCCAAGGCTGGATTCCCCTTTAATGCATAGAGCTATTACAGAGCTCTATGTTTAATGTAATAACATAAAAAAAGGGAAAGTGGGGACATGACATCTACAGCCTAGCTCATGGATATTCATGATGATGTGCATATAACCGCTTTCACAAAACATTGCGAAATTTGAAAATTTAATAACTTTGTTATTTAAATTTTGATGAAATTTTCAGCTTCAAACAAGTTTGGTACTGTATGCATTTTTTTTGCTGAGTTATATTTAACGGGCATGTCCACCACAACAAAAAGTGATTTAAATGAAAAGAGAAAAATTCAACCAGCATAACTGAAAATTTCATCAAAATGGGATGTAAAATAAGAAAGTTATGAGATTTTGAAGTTGTGCTTAATTTCACAAAACAGTTATATGCATATCCCGGTCGGTATGCAAATGAGGTGACTTATGACGTCATCCACTCACTATTTCTTTTTTATTTTATTACATGAATCAAGAAATATTTCAATTTTCTCATCATTGTCATGTGAACAACAGGCCCCGGGTCAGTTAAAGTCAGTTATAAGTTCAAAAAAAGGGTCAAATTAGGTCACAAATGTAAGAAATACATATGAATATATCATGTTTAAAGTTGAGTGTGTTTAAGAATATTGATGGGTGCTACCTTGGCATTTTACTGACGTAATGAACCACTCCCACTTAGGCCTATAGATCTTAACTATGAGGAAAACACTGTTTTTTATCAAATTATTGCTTAACACAAAATGACAAATATCAACAGTTACATATGTGATAAGGTCACCTAGAGTACATATTTTTGCTATAGTCCCTGTGTAAGATAAATCATCTTGAGTCCTCTTCTAGAATATGGCTTATAAAAGACAAGTGTACATTTTTAGACGAATAACTACAAATTTACCATTAGACACCATGTTTATTGAGATATGCAGCTTGTTCTGTATATTCTGCTCGCCCTTCGCGCTCGCGTTATTAATGCAGTAAGATATCCAATTACCCATCCTTTTCATGATTTACAAAACATGAATAGAGTGTCCCGTTTTTAGTTCTAAATCTCAATATTTTTCCGCTTGCGTTTCGCGCTCACACTATAATATCCCGTTCATTATTACAAAAAGTGCTTAGAATGTCCGGTGTTTAGGTCGGAATGTAAATTTTTTCTGCTCTCGCTTCTCGCTCGCATTATTTGATCGTTGAAATGTGTATCGTTTTCATATGTATAACTACAAACAGTCCTTTACAGGTTCCTATTCGAGCAAGCCAGAACGTATGTAAAAAAATAAAACTTATTTAGTTACATACGCATCTTGTTCAGGATCACAAGCATTGCTCAGAATGTCCAATTTTCAGCATAAAATACATGAAATTTCTACACACTAAAAAAGTTCGCGCTCGCACTAATTGGGGCTTATGCATACCGCATCAGTGTACCAGCAAGGCTCCACCCGAACAGACAGTTTGTTGATGCAGGGGCATGGGCATCAATGACTCCACGACAAGCCTTGATGTATTGTAGCACAAGAATATCTATGTCACTACTATCATACTTTATAATTGAGTTAATCCTTTCAGATAGATTCTTAGACTTGGAGAACTGATCATGATCTATTGACTTAAACTTTCTGAGAACACGGACGCAACAAGAAGATAACTGGCTTCTGTAGATCAATATCAAATTTTATCAAAGAGTGATCAGAGTGTACATGTAGGATCTGATCAACGAACCATGTCTGGATGAAACTGATCAACCATTACCCCTTAAAGGACAAGTCCACCCCAACTAAAAGTTGATTCAAATAAAAAGAGAAAAATCCAACAAGTATAACACTGAAAATTTCATCAAAATCGGATGCAAAATAAGAAAGTTATGACATTTTAAAGTTTCACTTAATTTCACAAAACAGTTATATTCACATCCTTGTCGGTATGCAAATGAGGAGACCGAGTGATTACATCACTCACTCACTATTTCTTTTGTATTTTATTATGTAAAATATGAAATATTCCAAATTTCTCCCTTTTGTCGTGTGAAACAACCATTAATTCCTACCTGAACACGTGCAATTAGCATTGTTTCATACTATATGATTCAATCAAGTTGGTCCTTATTGTCAAATCTGTAAAAATTAAATATTGTATAATTCAAACAATAAAAAACAAAAGAACAAGTGAGTGAGGGACATCATTGACTGTCTCATTTGCATGTCACTGAGTGGTGCATATCACTGTTTTGTGAAAAATAAGCGAAACTTTAAAATGTCGTAACTTTCTTATTTTACATCCGATTTTGATGAAATTTTCAGCATAATGCTTGTTTGATTTTTCTCTATTTATTCAAATCAACATTTTTCTGGGGTGGACTTGACCTTTAAGTTTATAAATCTATCTTCCAAAACGTATTCATTCTTTGAGCTTATTCCTTCAGTTTATTCAAGGATTATCTCTCGATCACTCTTCTGCTCCCTCCCTTTTATCTATCCTATTCCTTTTTTTTAATTTTCTTCCATTTCTCTTTTCGTTGTCCCTCTCTCTCTCTTTACATGTATCTTCCAAAACGCTTTCCATTCTTTGAACTTATTCCTTCAGTTCATTCAAGAATCATCAATCTATCACTCTTCTTTTGTTCCATCCCTTCTATCAATCCCATTCCTTCTACTTGTTTTGTGTCCAAAACGATGTGTGGATCCTAGAACAAGCTGCTTGTAGTTAAATGAGGTAAGCAACAAGTTGAAGTTACTAACCTCCGGCTTGCTTCGACAGTCCATGTTAAAGTTCCAATACGTAGTTCCAATGCTTATTGATCCCTTATATTTGCATTTGATAGTATAAAGCCGCCCCGTTCCAATTAATTGACAAAAGCAGTAAGGTGGATGTGTTAGGCCTAGATACAAAATTATTAAATATCGCAGCACCATTCATATGTGATTCTCTAACCAAGGCGCGGATCCAGGGGGGGGGGGAGGGGCACGTGCCCCCTCCCCCCCCCCCCCTTGAGAAGCAAAATTAAAATTTATTATGTAAAAATGCCCTCTTTAAATTGAAAACTTTTTTTTTTTTTTTTGCTTGTCAAATTTTTTTCGGGTACGAAATATCCAAAATTTGTGCTTGAAAACATTTTTTTTTCTTGTCAAATTTTCCTTCGAAAAATCCTGGATTCGCCCCCTGCTCTAATCCTAATCTACAATAAAAGTTTATCTTCTGGCGAAATACCCGACGACTGGAAAATAGCACGAACAACCCCGGTTTATAAAGGCAAGGGTTCAAAGAAAGATAAAAATAATCACAGGCCTATTTCTGTTGTTAGCCATGTTGCTAAGATCATCGAAAAAGAGGTTCAATCCCAACTATTGAAATACTTAAATGAAAATGACATGATCAATGTCGACCAATCAGCCTTTACTCTACCTCAACTAGTCTACATCGCATACTTGATGATTTTTATGAAGCCATAAATGAGAGTGAAAAAGTAGCTGCTTGCTTCTTAGATATTTCCAAATGCTTTGATTGCATCGATTATGATTTACTGATTTATGAATTAGAGGAGTATGGAATACGTAGCAATCAGCTTCAATTGTTTCAGAGTTATATTTCTAATAGAAAGCAAACCGTACAGCATCAAGGTAGACGATCACAGATGAGGAACCTCACCACGCACACAGTAGGTATTCGTCACGGTAGTGCCCTTGGCCCCACCCTTTTCCTTATTTTTATCAATGATATTTCGGAATATGTTACAAATGGTTCATGCAATATATTCGCTGATGATGTGGTTGTTTATGTGAGTGGGAATTTTTTTTTTCTCTTTACACCTCTTTCGAGGGACTTTATTTACATCTCTATAATACAATTTACAAATCACAAAGTAAATACAGTAATCAAATTAATCAATCAATAAATGAGTTCCAGCAATTTGTCAATTTCTTTTGTATTCTCATTTTTGGTAACATATTTTGAACTTAAATACCATCTTAGTTTCATTTTCAAATTCATCCATAATCTATTTACATTAACAAAGTAATAACCTTTTTTCATACTCGTTTCAATATAATTTCTGTAAATGGTGTATTGAGTAAAATTCAAAATGATATTAATTAACCAGTATTTCGGTTCCTGTATATTCCAACCTAAAATTACTATGTTTTCATTAACACAGACCTGTACTTTAGAAACAGAAAGAATTGTGTCTTCTACCATTTTCCATAGAGGTTTTATATTCTCACATTTTATCAAAATATGCATAATTGTTCCCTTAAGTAAACAAAGATTACATTTATCATCATTTTTTAAACTCCATTTAAATAAATTTGATTGGGACGGAAGTATTTTATGTAGGAGCTTAAAATTGAATTCTGTAACCTTGTTATCTTTTATTTGTCTAACTTTAAAATACAGGACTTTGTCCCAATTAATTTCTATCTGAAATCCCAAATAATTTTGCCAAAACATAAAGAAAGATGCTTCTGTTTTGTTATGTTGTTAGTGGGAAAGATAATACCGATGCAAATGCAAAATTACAGGCAAGGATGGTTGAAATCAATAATGTTATGCTAATAACAGACTTCGAATTAATAAAGATAAAACTAAGGTAATGCTTGCCTATTAAAATCAAAATCCTTAAATGAACTTAACATTTGTATTGAAATGCACAAGATTGAGCAAATCAAAAAAATGAAATATCTTGGACTCGATCATGATTGATGATAAGTTGAAATGGAATGCTCACACTAATCAGGCGCGGATCCAGGAGGGGGCCGAGCCGGCCCCCCCCTATTTTTTGACAACCTGCAAAAAAAGTGTACTCTTTAACTTGATAGAAACTATGAAAAACAGAAAGAAAAGTAAGAAAGAGGTATCATACCCATGATGTGTAATTTACAGCCTCGTAACGGCCGGCCCGACCCCGAAAGGAAACCAAAAAAAAAGGTGAGGGGAAGAATTGGAAAATAGACTTTATATACAAATTTTCGCTCGCGCTTCGCGCTCGCATTGCCTGTGTAATGAATCCCATTCAAGAGGATTAAATGGCACTTATATATCCAGTTCTGAAATCAATTTGCAAACAATATTTTAGCTCGCACATCAAGCTTTCATTATTTTGTTTGATTTACACAAATTGTTTATATATATCAAAATTTTCAGCTCGCACTGCGCGCTCGCATTGTTTGATTTGTGAGTTACCTATCCTCTTTGGAAATTCTTACCTAAATTTGTCAAAATGCTCTTTTATCATGTCAGTATATCAAAAAATTAAGCTCGTGCTTCGCACTCGCATTATTGTTTGAGACACACAGCTTGTTCTTTATTTAAATAAAAACGCGCTTAGACTGTCCAGTTTTCAGGTCGGAATATCAGAATATTGAGCTCGCGCTTCGCACTCTCATTATTTAATTGGTGATACTTGTATCCTCTTCATTAATCACTAAAAAAACAGTCCTAATTGAGTCCCTTTTCACGTTACTATAATAGAATTTCGGCTCGAGCTTCGCGCTCGCATTGTTTAGTTGGATACTTATTTTTTTTTCATGATTATACAATCTCCTCAGAATCTTCAGGTCCAAGGACATAAAATATCAAAGAATTTGAGCTCGCGCTTCGCGCTCGCATTACATATTAAGACCACATGAGATACCTTATCTTGTTTATAAAAATTAAAACAAACATATACTTAAAACTTCAGTCTTTAGTTAGGACTACCCCCCTAAAAAAAAAAAATCAGATTATAGCGGCCAATCGAGAAAAATGTTGATGAAAATATTTTTCGGCCCCCCCTATTGGCGAAAGCTGGATCCGCCCCTACTAATATTCTTTGGAAATCTATCGCATACAAAGTCCATATTCTTGCCAAACTTAGTAAATTTGTTAACTCTAACTTATTGAACATATTGTATCCACAACTCAACTATGCTATGATTATGCATGATCTGTATGGGGTAATTGCCCAGAAGTTTACAAAAAGAAATTGTTGAGAACACAAAAAAGAGCAGCACGAATAGTCACGAAAAACTTTGATTACGAGAAATACAATGGAACTAAGTTAATGACGGACTTGTCGTGGCCAAACATTGAACAAAGACGCAACTACTTTCTTGCAACACTTATGGCAATGCTCCTGGACGATTATGTAATGAAATTGAGATGTATTGTGACCGCCATGGATTTAACACAAGAAACGCAGATTCTTTAAATGTAATAATACCTAAACCTAAGCTAGAATTATTCAAACAATCATTTAAATATGCTGGTGCTAAAATATGGAACGAGCTTCCACCCAATCTCCTAAATGCAACATCACTCGATAATTTTAAATTCAAATACAAGAAATTAATTCTAAAACCCTGATGTGCAATTCATATGTACTACATTACCTGATAGTTTCAATTGTTAAAGAAATAAATTGTATCCCGAACCCCGATATGCAATCTCATGTACATTTTACATACCATTTTGTTCAAATACACTTCGATCCAACCATTGTTTTTATCAGGTTTAAGTACCTATATCTTTGTCGTAATAAGTTAAAATTTATTATGTATCCCATTTTTATATTTATAATTCAGTTTGGTTCATAAATACATGAAACACTATTTTTTATGTACTCTCACACTTTAATGTAAATTATACCACTTTTTATTTCTATTCCATATCAGTGTTCAACTTATAAATATGTTTTATTATCCTTTTTTTTATCGACTTTTATATAGTTCTGTAACCATTAATTCATACACTTCGTCTCCGAATTGTGTACTTTAACTCGTTGTTAATTACTTAAATTTAATTACATTTACTTTATTTCTTTAAAACCATATTGTTAATTTTCTTGTATTGCATTGTATCGTTTTAAGCACAATTTTTCAGATATTACTTTGATTTTTATCTCATTTTAAATAGATTATTGATTTATATGTATTTATGTTTTTAATGTCAGGACCATGATGTAAAACAGTTTCTTAACAGATCTTGTCATCCTGATTAGATATATTTGAATAAATAAATAAATTAATTAATTATTTCCGACATGCTGAGCATCAGCCATGAAATTGAAGAAATTAAAAAGATCTTTAAAAAGGGATAACGTTGAAAAGATGAAAGAATAAAGTACCCGATAACACAATTGCCCATACAGGTGAATTGAAAGAATGTAGATTTGTTGAGAGAGAGAAAAAAAAGAGAGAGAGAGAGAGAACAATGGTAGGCGTAGCTTAAATCAAGGTTTCCTAAGAGCTATCTGCCCTTTGGAAAACTTGGTGATGCCGAAAATATGTCAACCGGGAATCGAACCCGGGCCCCAGCTTTGAACACCGGTGCCTTAACCACTAGACCACAGAGACGGGTTAGTGGCTAGGGCGGCCGCGATCCGATTGACCGTCAGATTAACAAATTTTCGACACCACCAATTACATTTCCTTTGTCGGGTGCTAGCGCTGTAGGTGAGTTTTGAACAATGACAAGCCGCCATGTCTCATTGGATCAAAGCTATTGCTTAGATACAGTACATGACTGTATTAGTCTAGATGATCGGTGCAAAAAATAGCAAGAATTGTTCAGATTATGGTACAAGCATGAAATTTGGCTGACGGGCAGAGTAAATAGTGCTGAACATTTTAAGCTGGAGGTGCCAACCTGCATGATCTCTCTTTGTATAGCAACAGTTGCTAGGTAACTTATTTACCTTCGCAACCACCAATCTGGGATGTTATCTTAATTCTAAAACTATATTTTGACTCCTAAGCGCCAATTTCACAATCACATATCAAGCAACATTCCAACCATGTATAGCAGCAGTTGCTAAGCAACATATTTTCCATAGAAACTATAGATAATATTCCTGAATGCAAAATTTGGACATCATATTTTAATGAGAATATGGTTAGAACATTGGTCAGAGTATGAAACTTGGAATTAAAATAAATATCTCATATATACAAAAGAGTTCAGATGCAGTCCAAAAAATTATCTGCATAATAATCGTATATAGGTAACAAACCTAATTTCGGTGTACATAATTTCATTATTTTTCTTCATACTTTTTTTTACTCATACATGACACAGCTAACACAGAGAAAAAAATCATTACTAGGTCATTAAACGTGTTTACTATTAAACAATTATATAAGATCTCTCCTGTTATGAAAAGGACACAGGGTATTGTAGTGGATGTGGCATGAGACACAGGGAAAGACACTGAACTTTGAGGGCAAAGGGAAGCTGAAATTTGATTGATATGAACTAATCGCTTCATTGGGATGTAATGTCGAGTAATGCCCACACACTTACTTGTCAGTAAGGTTTTGATATTATTGACTGACTTGAATATCATAGATCTGAAAACAGCCTAAAGCATCATTGGCTGCATGTGCACTGTATAGCATTGTCAGCAGACCTGAAACGGCCCAAGCATCGTTGACTATACTTGTAAATATGTAACGAAGCAGTACATTTGGTGATTATACAACCAATTTTTTTTTTATAGAGAAATGAAGATCTCTGTAGGCCTTATTGATACTAATTACTAACGCCGCATCCTACAAATCATGTAGATGAAGCAGTAGACTGCAATATATTGTATGTTGTACCAGGTCATCAAAAAGTATGATTGGAAAATAGAAAGCAATGTTAAGGTGTTGGTTTAGCTTCAAACCTGCTTGAGATTACTTCTTTCATTGCCCATTAAGATTTAAAAGCAATTGCCACTGTATGTACCTTTTTTTTATTTACCGATAGCTTACACTAATTTCTAGATGATGAAGATAAATAATGTACAACTGTACATTTTCCAATAGCTTGGGACTTCGAGTACGATTGGAGCGAATGAATCGAACATGCCTTTTAAGATTTGAGCATATATTTTGTCAAAAAAATAAGTTAAGACTTTCTTGGTTAATTTCATTTTTTCATTTCATTTATTGGTTTTTGCAACATTTTTCATAACAAAATTCTGGACAAGAAAATACATATCTGAAACTTGACATCAAGATAATGAACAATAGTTTTGTACATAAATCCTCAAACATATCTTACATGAATGAAAATCATTAAGTGGTATTTTCTGTTACACAATAAATAGGATGGTTGCAAGGGTCGTCACAAAAGCAAAGCTTGAAAACGTAACAACCCTGGAATATAGCCAAAATAATTAATATCTATTGTCATTAAACGTGCAGGTGCATGAGGGACTGGGGGGAGGGAGATGCTTGGTCCTTAGCATGGGATTTTAGAAAATAACACGTTTTGTTGTTTGATTTTAATTTATACATGTTCTAGATAAAAGGCAATGTCTAATTAAGATAATGATAACAATAGTAATGATTTTCTTTTTTTAATTTGTTAGGTATTGGTTTAATTGCAATTCTTTTATAGTTCGTTTAAAGGAATAAAATGATCTTGTCAGCTGGAGTGAATCTGGCAATGCATTCCAAATATCAGGTCCATGATGTCTTAGTGTTTTATGTGCAAATAGTGTCCTGTGATTGTTTAAGTGAATATTATTGCATGTTCTTGTTGGATATGAGTGTAAATTGTTATTATATGAAAATAAATCCGTGAATACTGGAGGAAGCATGTCGTAATTATATCTATACATAAACAGTGCTATTTGTAAAGTATTAATATCATTTATCTTAAATATTTTCAGACGATAAAAAAGAGGGTCTGTATGTGAAAGATATGCAGATTTTGAACAAATTCTAACCGCTTTCTTTTGCAATAAAAGTATATGATTAAGCCTTGTCTTGCAGCTATTCCCCCAAATGAGGTTACAGTAGTGAATATATGGTAAAATCAATGTATTATATATCATAACAAGAGATTTCTCTGGTAAGATTTTTTTTTAGTCTATATTCCAATTCCTTTAATTTTAGCTACAGAGGAAGACACGTTGCTTATGTGCGGAGTCCATGATAAATGCTTGTCTATTGTGATACCAAGGAATTTTACGTATTCTTTTTTATCTAAAGGCACATTATCAATTTTTATATCTTGTGTAAAATTTTCATTTCTATGAGATGATTGAAAATGCATAATATGAGTTTTACTTATGTTAAGAGATAACTTATTACATTTAAACCATGATGAAACTTTATTTAATTCTAAATTCATAAGTATAGGGAATTCTAATAATAAGTATAGGGAAAGCAAAGCCACTGTGAATCATGGATTATGCTCGACAAAGTATATTAGAGGCAACAGAGGAATACATCAAGAAAGTTACAGCCATCATCATATTCGGTGTAACAATGAATTGTTCGTCAATCAGAGTGTAAGAGACATTTCTCCTCATAAGGACATTATATAAGGTGATAGTGCAATCAGCAAATTAATTTCCATCTGAGTTCTGAGTTGGACATGCAAAGATGTATTGGAGGTATATGGCAGGAAGAAGCATATCAGAACTAAATTCTACTGTTCTGTGGCCGAGTATGGATCACGTCCAGACGAGCTGATATTACAAGTGCTTCACATGTATGTGACAAAGTCAGCTGCGCATAGTCCTGCAAAATCATGATAGATCTTGAAGCTGCAGGATCTAAGTAAAAACACCTGCAATTGGAACTGACAGGTCAAAATCAACTTCTGCAAGAGCTTTCAAGTCGATCATTTTAGATCACGGAGCTGGTGGATCCAGGCCAACACGCCTGAAACAGAACTGACCGGTCCAAATCAACTCTTGTGACATCTTTGACGTGATGATAAATCCTGGAGATGCAGGATTGATCCAGGTCAAAACACCTGGAAAGAGAACAGACAGGTCCAAATCAACTTCTGCAGGATTGAGTCGAGATAGATCAATCATATAGCTGCAGGATCCAGGCCAACATGCCTTGAAATGGAAATGACCGGTCTAAATTAACTCTGGCAAGACTTTCACGTCATGATAGATGCCAGAGCTGCAGGATTGATCCAGGTCAAAACATTTGGAATCGGAACGAACAGGTCCAAATTAACTTCTGCAAAAGACACCATGGATCGTGTAGCAGCAGGATCCAGGCCACACGCCTAGAAACGGAACTCAATGATCCAAGATCTTTCACTTCATGATAGATCCCGGAGCTGCGCAGGATTGATCCAAGTCAAAACACCTGGAGACGGAAATGACAAGTCAAAATCAACTCCTGCACGTAGCATTAGGTCTGGGAACAGCATGGAGAACTAATATCTTCATTGCAGGCAACGGAAGGGAGGGGTAAAACCAAGGCCTTTCAAGCGACGGACTACTGTTAGCAAGGTATTATATGGTATCCATGCAAGCACTATTGGTGTTTTAAATGATTTTAATCTTAGTTGACTTAATCTATTCTTGGCGGTCATTCTTTCACCTCTCCAAGATCAGAGATGTTTAGGTTGTAAGAACCCATGACCTCCTGGTCAGCTCTTGTAACCGTTCTTCTACAAGAATGACCTCTCGTTAAATGTTTATTTCGTGGAATTCTTTCCAAGGGCATTTGTAGGTATACAGGGTCTTACAAGTGATTAATAGGGCCTCCTTGGAAAATAGATAGCCACAAATTTCGAGAATGTCAACGGTTTCTAGACTTTTGATTCTTGATGATACAAGTGTCGATCAATTCTACCTTTATTGTCAATCGCTCAGATATAAAGTAATCATGCGGTATATCATCATTCATTAATAAGCATGTAACTATACAGTGCGTATAAAACAAAACCGGGACAGATTTGAAAAGTCTACAAACTTTTTGTTTCGAATTATGAGGTCTATATTTTGGTGTTAATAGGTGCTCTTAAGTCTTATCTTTCAAATTCCATTTAAAGAATTTAGTTTTGTTCATGCTTGAGCGAACACGGAATGTTTTTGTCTGGGTTTAAAAAGGAGGCTTGCGCCAAAATGGCATAAAATGAAAAATATGATGATTGGACTTCTTGCTAATCAGCAGACTTCCTCTCAACCTTTTCATTATCTTTGCCATAATTTTCTAATTATGAGGTCAAAATTCATTTTCAAATCTATTTATTTGCTTGAATTGTTTTGTTGTTGTTTCTTTTTAATATGTTCTCTTTTAGCTTTGAATATTCCTTCTGCAAGCAAAAAAACAACATTTTTTTTTCAACCGGAGTATGGGAGTGCGTGTGTTTTGTTTTCAAATCCTTTCATTGTGTGCTACAAAGGTTATGGTGCCTTTAAGCAGTGCCATACAGATGGGCGGGGGCTCGGGGATGCCCCCCCCCACAAATAAAAAAGTCATGACCAAGAAAAAAAGTGGAAAGGAAATAAAAGGAAAGATAGAAGGTGAAGTATGATATTATTTTCTGAATATTATGTCAAAATCTGTCGCAAAATTGGATAGTGTAATAAAAAGTGGAAATTTTTGCTTGCTCGCCTCGCTCGCTCACAACTTTTTAATTTTACCCAATCTGCCATATCTAGCTCCTTCGAAATTGACTCAATACACCATTGCCATTGAAAGATATGAATCCTTTCCTAGTTATCCAGCGGCGTAACAGGGGTCGGTGGCCAGGGGGGGCAAGAGCCCAACATTTCCCGGTCATATCATGGTATGAACAGGTGTAATGATGTAATGAGGCGACTATTTTGAGAAGGCCAGATATTGCGTATCGGGCAAAATTTATCTTTAAAAAAAAGTTGCGAGCGAGCGGAGCGAGCGAGCAAAAATTTTGACTTTTTACTACAAAAATCCAATTTTGTGATAGATTTTGACATGATATCCAGAGAATAATATATTTCACTCTTCTTTGTGGCAGTAGCGTGAAGAGTAAAAAAAAACCGAGGGGCGCAGTATAGAACATGAGCTAAAAAGCTGCTTTATATAAGTCCCGAGCGAGCGAAGCGAGCGAGAAAAAAAATCACCTTTTTATGATAATAATATTACTAATAATAATACTTCTCTTATATAGCGCATAATAAACTGAAAGTTTCTCTACGCGCTTTGCAATAAAGGAAACAAAATACACATACTGCAAACAAAGAAGAATCTAACTTTGAGCTATTTTTTGGTATTATATTCAGTAAATAAAATCAAATTTTACACTTTTCCTTTGCTTTTCTTTCCTCCTTTTTTTTGTTCTTGTTTGTAGAACTTTTTGGGGCCATGGCCCAACCCTTCCATACGAAGTGCTGTGCGGTTGGGGTTCCGGGGCGGAGCCCCCGGAACTTCTTGATATCAAAGCCATTTAAACCTCGCGCTATTTTAATCAAATCGCGGGCATGTACAGGATATAGCTTTTACACAACACATTTATTCAACCCAGTTGCGTAATGAACCAAATATTTTGAGGGGCAAAACATAGTGATGTGGGAAAAATCTGTAAAACGTTGCCAGCGTGCAAAGCGAGCTGGAAAAAATTGCCTATTGAAATTACATTCTAATTATGTGATAGATTTTTCCATTATATTCAGCAAATAACACAATTCAATGTTTCCATTCATTTCATTATACGTTGTCTCCTATAATTTATTTTATTTCCTCTTGGGTGTGGAACCAAGACCCCCCCCCGCGCCTGTGCAGTGATTGAACGTGATTGTGAACGGGGGCGTTATAGAGCCATTTGAAGGTTATAAATGAAGAGCCCCTACTGCGTGGGGTCTGGGGCAAAGCCCCGGTAGCTTATTTGCATAAAATTTAGCAAGCTTATATCACAGTGAGGTATGCAGCCCATCTTTCTTCCCGCTCTTTAATATCAATCATCGGCAGCCCGGTCGTGTTATTTTTTTTTCTTGTCCCTTTTCTTTGTTTTCCAAAAATTAGCTTTTGACTAATTACATTCTACCTTCGTTTCCCGCTATTGTTTGCCATTTTGTCATCTTTTAATTTATTTCCCACCGTACTATTGCATTACATAGGCCTATTTCGGAATGATTTGTTCTTTCTCAAATGTTCTTCTTTCGTATATTTTCCCGCTTTCCTTCCTTTTCTATTAAAAAAAGTTTTTTCTTCGTTTTCTTTTCATTTTTTTCCTTTCCCTTTCCTTTCCTCCTTTCCTTTTCCCCTTTCCTTCCCCTTTCCCTTTCTTTCTCCCTCCTTTTTTTTCTTTTTCCCGCTTTTCTTTTATTTTCCCGGTGAAATCCGCCAGGGGGGGCAACTTGCCCCCCCTGCCCCCCCGCCTGTTACGCCACTGTAGTTATCCTGTCAAGCACATAATTAAACTTGGTCAAGGAATCAATAACCCCTTGAAAAATTGGATTCATGTCTTTTAAAGGTACCATGACATAATTTGTTTCACATAATAAAAGGATTTGAATAATTACAAGTTTTCGCAATAAATAATGCAAATCTTCTTGCATGGGTTGACAAAAAATATTTTTTTCTTACTTATGAAGGAAAATTCAATGGTAAAAGAAGTTTAAATGAAAAACAAAAAAATCAAGTAAATAAATAGATTTGTAAATAAAATTTGACAGCATAATTAAAAAATTATGGCAAAGATAATAAAAAGGTTAAGAGGAAGTCTGCTGATTAGCAAGAAGTCTGATCATCATACTACTCATATTCTGCCATTTTGGCGCAAGCCTCTTTATGTACCACCGACAAAAACGTCTCGTGTTCGCTCAAGCATAAACAAAATTTATTTTTTAAATGGCATTTCAAAGATAAGACTTCAGAGCATCTATTAACACCAAAATATAGATATCATAATTTGAAACAAATTTTATATAGACTTTTCAAAACTGTCCCGTTTTTTTTTTATACGCACTGTTTAGTAATAACAAACATTAACAAATAATTTAAGCTACTATGAAAGACACCAAATAATTTAAACAATGATTGATCATAATTTGAAACAAATTTTGTATAGACTTTTCAAAACTGTCCCGTTTTTTTTTATACGCACTGTATAGTAATAACAAACATTAACAAATAATTTAAGCTACATGTACTATGAAAGACACCAAATAATTTAAACAATGATTGATCTTTTACATAATTATGTTTAGGTTAATTCCTAATAATTATGGTTTCCAAATGGAGAAAAGTTGGTTTTAAGGTGAGTTTTCTAACATGCGACAAGTATCATTATGCCAATGATATGGACCCCATAGACATCGTTTTTGGAAATATAAACCATATCATGAGGTAGTTTGATTTGTGCAAGGTTTTACGTTTTTAAGCATCTACTAGTATGAGTACTAGTATGAGTACCTCTTAAACGCATTAATAATCTTACCATACGGCCTTTAACAATCGGTTTCAGAAAACACGTTACTTAGCAACTGGTACTTATCATGGACTGGTAAACATGGTATACATGTTTCTGGGTTGTTGTGATTAATGTATTGATGTTTAAATAGAAAGGATGTGGTGGCTCACAAAAATTATAACCATAAAGACACCCTATAAGTATTGATTATTCAGAGGAAATATGTTACCTAGCAACATTTGCTTTGGTGCTAATTGGGTCTACCTATGGAAACATTCATCACATAATGGGCCATAATTAATTTCTGAGCTCTTCTGAGTAAATTATAATGATCTGAACTATGATAAACTATTGTTGCTATTGAAAAAGGTCCCTTAGAAACCGTTGCTATAAATAAATGGATCAAAACTGTTGTGATACAAAGAAATATGCTTTAGATAAAAATTTATGTGACATATTGCTTGTAAAACTGTTCCTCGAGCCCAATAAAGCTCGGTTACTAAGGTAAATATGTTACCTAGTAACCGTTGCTTTATTTGGGAAACTCACGTTGGCAGCCCCTGCTAAAAATGTTTAGGATAACTTACTCTACCTTTGTGCCAATTTTCATGCTTGTACCATTTTCTGAACATTTTTTCACCGATCACCTAGACTATATGGGACACATTATACAAAGGTGAGAAATAATACAACAGCTTTGGCAACTCTTTATTTAAATATGTTGTGAAATAAATGAATGAAGAGAACAATGGTAGGCCGCAGCTTAAATCAAGGTTGGACAGAGCTATCTGCCCTTAGGAAAACTTGGAGATGCCGAAAAATGTCTCTGCCGGGAATCGAACCCGGACCCCAGCTTTCAATGCCGGTGCTTTAACCACTAGACCTTGATTTAAGCTACGCCTACCATTGTTCTCTTCATTCATTTCTTCATAGATACATATAAACCCCTAAAAAAAAAGTTTGGAACTCTGAGTTTGGCCATTAATTTATCACAACTCCCAATTTTACACAATGCATATTTGATATCATTCAAAAGATCACTTAATTATCTTTAAAATGATACCATGCTTGTTATGATCATGCCATCACGAAAAGAGCAGGATTCAAGTGTTGGATGAGGTCTGAATAGAAAAGCTACAAAACGAGCAGAAATCATGAAGGGTCAATAAAGAACAAGATTCTTTTGTCTGTGTCAATAAGAAATGAAAATCCATTCAAATTAAGCCCCTGCTTCTTCATTTTTGATGTTTTGTTGTGGATGTAGTGATGGTTCTGTGAGATAACGTGGTTTGAGTCGTGGTTTGAAATACCCATGCATGTTTGTTTGTTTGTTATGTGTTTGCTTGTGCAGAGGTGTGTTTGATTCCATGTTAAGGTGCATGAAAACAAAATAAACCGCTGAGAAACTTACTCATCACCACGGAAAAAAAAAGAACAGTGACTTTCAATATTGTCATTTTGCAACTTTTGATTTTTGACCTTGCCCCACATTTCAAGGCACTGCACGTACATGTGAACCATTATAATTTCATGTAGGGTATCATATTAAAGACAATTAAATGATCTATTCATTGGTATCAATCACACATTAGTATTCACTAAAACCGAGGAGGGAGAATCGATTACCTTTTTTGAGGAGTTTATAGAGAGAGAGACGTAAATATAGGAGACATGGATGCTAGATGTAACTTTCTGTATCAAGTTTATTTGGCGATATATATATATATATATATTTTCTCTCTTTGCCTCTTCCTTGAGGATTTATTGTTTCAAAATATATACATATTTACATAGGAATAACTTTTTTCAAGAGTCAAATGATATAATATTTATAACAGGAATTACAATATATCAATAATTTTCTTGACCTCTAATACACAAAATTGTTTAGATCCGTAATGATTTAAAGGACAAGTCCACCCCAACAAAAAGTTGACTTGAATAAAAAGAGAAAAATCCAACAAACATAACACTGAAAATTTCATCAAAATCGGATGTAAAATAAGGAAGTTATGATATTTCAAAGTTTCGCTTAATTTCACAAAACAGTTATTATGCACATCCTGGTCGGTATGCAAATGAGGAGACTGATGACGTCATTCACTCACTATATCTTTTGTATTTTATTATATGAAATATGAAATATATTGATTTTCTCGTCATTGTCATGTGAAATGAAGTTTTATTCCTCCCTGAACACGTGGAATTCCATTATTTTAACATTTTGTGCTTCAGGCAAGGAGGTCCTAATCATCAAATTCGTAAAAATTGAAATATTGTATAATTCAAACAATAAAAAACAAAAGAAATAGTGAGTGAATGACATCATCGACTCTCTCATTTGGATGTAACTGGCTCGTTCATATAACTATTTTGTTAAAAATAAGCGAAACTTTGAAATGTCATAACTTTCTTATTTTACATCCGATTTTGATGAAATTTTCAGCATTGTGGTTGTCTGATTTTTCTCTATTGATTCAAATCAACATTTTTCTGAGGTGGACTTGACCTTTAAATAAAACTTCAAATATGAAACAAATTCCGTGATCAATCTCTTATTGCTATGATTTAGATTTTGAAGGTTGCATTTTACATAATGATTATAAACTATACAAACTGGGCAACATTGATCGTCAAATTAATAAGATCAAATTTTGGGTTGTCTATTTTATACCCAATTAACAATGTTTTCATAGTTATCACCATTTCTTCTTTGAAAATAAAATAAATCATCCTCGATATGATTTTCCAATAAACTTTAATCTTTTTGCAAAAAAACAGAAAATGGCTAATGGTCTCGATTTCATTACAGATTTCGCATTGATTTGTATTTACAATTTTTCCACTTGAACAAATTGTCTCTAGAAGGTAATATTTTATGTAACAGTTTGAAATTGAATTGCTTAATTCTGTTATCTTTTATCTTTTTGAATTTAAAATGAAGGATATCTTTCAAAACTAAATTTTCTGGCAATTTTAGTTGTTTTCCCCAGATGTCCAAATATAAATATCAACCTTCTTTTGTTGTAAAAACAACAAATAGTATTTTTTTGCTCTGGTGCAAGTTATATTAATACGTTCACCAACAGATATATCGATTTCTTCTTGTTCTGGAGACTCATTTTGTTTTTCTTTCATCGTACTTATTTTTTCAAACCAATGAGCAGGAAACGCTTTTTTTAATTTTAAAAATTTAAAACTAAATACTAAATTTTCAACATCAAAAAAGTTTCTAAAACATGATATATTTTTCCATGTACCTTTATATTTAACTTGTTTAACATATTAAATACCAGCTTCTTTCCATTCCTGATATGTGTGCATGTGTATTTGAGTTTTGTCAGACGTGTATCAATCAGATATGATTATTTACGTCTGGGACCGACCTTTAACGTCACCATCCGAAAGACGTGACCAGGGCTCGAACCTCGAACCTCTGCATCAATTCATAACTTCCCCACATAGCTTGGATTACAGGCGCACGCCACAACGCCCAGATAATTTACAGGTTGTCCATTTATTGTAATATTACTATTATTCCATAATAGTTAACGATATATATTTTCAATATTCTGCTCATCTAAATAACGTAATTGAGCCCATGTATATAGAAATTCAATATAAAACATTGGTAAACCCTTTTTTCGACAAAGCTTTAACATGTGTTTTGGATGACAGTTCATTTAAAAACAGTATGGGATTTCTCCTATGTAACTTAACCAAAACGAGAAAGTGTTTTCCAGACTGCATCATAATTATCAAAAAAGGAATTTATCCAAGATAATATAAGTGATTTTGATTTCGAATATAGATCGATCATACCAAGACCACCTTCAAGTATCGGTCTGACACAAATATTACGTTTAACTTTCTCACGCTTTGAATTCCATAAAAAGCAATATATTATCTTATGTAAACCCTTGCATATGTAGTCTGGCATTGGAATAACCGTACCAACATAAACGATTTGAGGCACAATTAAACATTTTATAATAATTATTTTACCATAACACGTAAGCTGTCTCATTTTCCATGTTTTTAATATGTTATTGACCTTTTCAATTTTTCCTTCCCAATTTAGCTTTCGTATATGCTCTTCATTTTTTCCCACAAATATTCCTAAATATTTAACAGGATCATTTGTAAAATCGAACTCGCTTCTTTCTAAGTTAAATATCCCTATTTTTAACATCTTTGTCTTATTCCAATTTACTTTTGGACCTGCAATATTATCGAAATTATTTATCTCTTTGATAACATTATGAAGGGATTTAATCGAATTAATAAATATCGTCGTATCGTCTGCGAACTGTGTTATTTTTATTTATCTGTGTGGTAAGCATAAACAATTTCCTGAAATATCTATACCTCTGATTTCATCATTTTCTTTAATACGAATTGCTAAAATTTCTGCAACCAAAATAAACAACAATGCTGATAATGGACACCCTTGTCTTACACCTTTATAAATATGAAATGATTCTGATAACCAACCACGCTGTAGTACTCTACCGTAAGCATTTTTATATAACATCTCAATCCAATTTATAAACGATTCCTTAAACTTCATCCGCCTTAATGTTTCAAACAGAAATGAGTGGTTCACATTGTCGAATGCTTTTCGAAAATCTAAAAAAATGATAATGCCACGGGAACTTTTAAATTTACAATAGTCAATTATATCTTGAACAAGCCTAACATTTTCGGATGCCGATCTACCTTTAATAAATCCACATTGATCAGTTGAAATAATTGATGATAATATTTTCTGTAAACGCATCGCTAAAACCCGAGCTGCAATTTTGTAATCGATATTGAGTTTGAAAAAAATATATATTGGTCGCCAATTGTCCAGAGATCCCCTATTACCATTTGTGTACAATAGAGTAAGAACTGACTGTCCTTGTATAAAAGAAAGTTCTCCCTTTTCATACCCCATTTAAACTATTTATAACTAGATCTTTAATTTCATTCCAAAAACATCTGTAGAATTCCACACTTAGACCGTCACTCCCGGGTGAACGGTTTAAATTCATGGAAGACAATGCTTTTCTACATTCTGTTTCAGTAAGCAACCCTTCACAACTTTCTGCTTCTTCCCGAGATAAGCATGGTATCTGAACATGAGTAAAATATTTATCAACATCTGTTTTGTGTATCGGTGGACAATACAAGTTTTTTTTATAAAAATCTGTGAATATCTTTAAGAATCTCGTCATTATTAAGGACCTTTTTCCCATTTTTTTCATGAAAGTGTATTTCTTTTTTATTTCCTCTTTGCCTTTCTAGCTGAATAAAATATTTAGTACATTTTTCTCCATTCTCTATCAATTTTTCTCTTGATCTAACATAAGCACCTTTACACTTATTTCCATACCATTTGTCTAACTCTTCTTTCAATTTATTCATTTTGTCTATTAATTCATCATTCACATCAGTATCAAACATTTCGTTGTAATGCCTTAATTCTCTTTCTAATTTCAGATAATACATTTTTGCTCTAGATTGCCTTTCCTTTGCATAACGGATACTGCATTCTTTAATCTTATATTTACAAACATCCCATTTTATTTGTGTACTAATTTCTTTCGTTTCAAACTTGACCACTTGTATCAAACTTTTAACATAATTAACATAAACCTCATCTTTCAACAACGAGTTATTAATCTTCCAATAACATTTACCTCTTTTTTCCTTGAGATAATTTTATCTTTAACGATATAGCATTGTGGTCACATTTTAATGCGGGCCTTATGTCTGTTGAAAAGACTGAACCCAAAAGATCTCTACAAATCAACCAATAATCTAGTCTTGAGTGTACATTTAGTAATAATTGTCGCCAAGTATATTGTTTCTTATCTTGGTTACACTTTCTCCATATATCAATTAATTTGTTTTTTGCTTGAAAACTTTTAACATTCTTTTTTTGGTAAATAAACATTTGATATGCCATAAGTATCTAATATTCTATTTTGTACACGATTCCAATCTCCACCTGCTATAACCATATCGTTATTAGGTTCACATGCTTTTACCCAGGCATCTAAGGACTTGTAAAAATTTTTGTCTCTGTGTTCTTTGTCGGAGCGTAAATTTTTATACAAAAGTATGATATTGAATGACATGAAAATCGAATAATGATAGCTCTACCATCTCCTTTACAATTAACAGAAATAGAGTTCAATGAAAGACCCTCACGAACAAGAATGGCTACTCCCAGCGGCGTAACAGGGGTCGGTGGCCAGGGGGGGCAAGAGCCCAACATTTCCCGGTCATATCATGGTATGAACAGGTGTAATGATGTAATGAGGCGACTATTTTGAGAAGGCCAGATATTGCGTATCGGGCAAAATTTATCTTTAAAAAAAAGTTGCGAGCGAGCGGAGCGAGCGAGCAAAAATTTTGACTTTTTACTACAAAAATCCAATTTTGTGATAGATTTTGACATGATATCCAGAGAATAATATATTTCACTCTTCTTTGTGGCAGTAGCGTGAAGAGTAAAAAAAAACCGAGGGGCGCAGTATAGAACATGAGCTAAAAAGCTGCTTTATATAAGTCCCGAGCGAGCGAAGCGAGCGAGAAAAAAAATCACCTTTTCATGATAATAATATTACTAATAATAATACTTCTCTTATATAGCGCATAATAAACTGAAAGTTTCTCTACGCGCTTTGCAATAAAGGAAACAAAATACACATACTGCAAACAAAGAAGAATCTAACTTTGAGCTATTTTTTGGTATTATATTCAGTAAATAAAATCAAATTTTACACTTTTCCTTTGCTTTTCTTTCCTCCTTTTTTTTGTTCTTGTTTGTAGAACTTTTTGGGGCCATGGCCCAACCCTTCCATACGAAGTGCTGTGCGGTTGGGGTTCCGGGGCGGAGCCCCCGGAACTTCTTGATATCAAAGCCATTTAAACCTCGCGCTATTTTAATCAAATCGCGGGCATGTACAGGATATAGCTTTTACACAACACATTTATTCAACCCAGTTGCGTAATGAACCAAATATTTTGAGGGGCAAAACATAGTGATGTGGGAAAAATCTGTAAAACGTTGCCAGCGTGCAAAGCGAGCTGGAAAAAATTGCCTATTGAAATTACATTCTAATTATGTGATAGATTTTTCCATTATATTCAGCAAATAACACAATTCAATGTTTCCATTCATTTCATTATACGTTGTCTCCTATAATTTATTTTATTTCCTCTTGGGTGTGGAACCAAGACCCCCCCCCCGCGCCTGTGCAGTGATTGAACGTGATTGTGAACGGGGGCGTTATAGAGCCATTTGAAGGTTATAAATGAAGAGCCCCTACTGCGTGGGGTCTGGGGCAAAGCCCCGGTAGCTTATTTGCATAAAATTTAGCAAGCTTATATCACAGTGAGGTATGCAGTCCATCTTTCTTCCCGCTCTTTAATATCAATCATCGGCAGCCCGGTCGTGTTATTTTTTTTTCTTGTCCCTTTTCTTTGTTTTCCAAAAATTAGCTTTTGACTAATTACATTCTACCTTCGTTTCCCGCTATTGTTTGCCATTTTGTCATCTTTTAATTTATTTCCCACCGTACTATTGCATTACATAGGCCTATTTCGGAATGATTTGTTCTTTCTCAAATGTTCTTCTTTCGTATATTTTCCCGCTTTCCTTCCTTTTCTATTAAAAAAAGTTTTTTCTTCGTTTTCTTTTCATTTTTTTCCTTTCCCTTTCCTTTCCTTTCCTCCTTTCCTTTTCCCCTTTCCTTCCCCTTTCCCTTTCTTTCTCCCTCCTTTTTTTTTCTTTTTCCCGCTTTTCTTTTATTTTCCCGGTGAAATCCGCCAGGGGGGGCAACTTGCCCCCCCTGCCCCCCCCGCCTGTTACGCCACTGGCTACTCCTCTTGAGTGATTTGTGCCATGGTCAAAGAAACACTGACCTTTCCATTCCTTCTTTACACTTTGCTCTATATTATGTCGCCAAAAAGTTTCTTGGAGAAACGCAATATCACATTTCTGATTTTTTAACCATAAGAATATCTTGTCTCTTTTAAGCTTGTTTCGTAACCCCCTCACATTCAGGGAAACGAAATGTAACATAGACTTATCTATGAATCGATGGTTTGACATTCTTTCTTTCTAACTGCTCATCAATTTCTGTAATTTCTTTCCACTCACTTATTTTTGCTTGTGTCTTTTCGCTTCCTTTTAGAGGGTTTTCTCTTATCCTGTACTAATTGTAGTGGAGGTGTTTCAGCTGACAGCGTGGTGCCCTCGTCATCGCTATCGCGATCGCTTGTTTCTGTTTCTGAGCTTGATCCGTAATTACTCTTTGCTCTATCTACTTTAGACTTATCTCCAGGATCTTCGTCTGTAGATGATATATATATATATATATATATATATATATATATATATATATATATATATATATATATATATATATATATATATATATATATATATATACAGTGCGTCCCACAAAAAACGAAACCGAGATTTATCGATGATTTATCATAACTTAATCACAAATACAATAGACAAATGACCTACCATTGTAAAGCTTAGAATCTCCTCTTTCATCTGAAATTACTAAGATTATTTCTCATTCACGCATGAGTGAGCAAAAACAATTTGAAGAGGGGATACCAAAAAGTCATTTGGCGGGCTGTATCTGGGTTTCACAAAGAAAACCACATTTTTAAAAAGTTCAATATCTGCTCTTTAATTTGATACCTCAATTACAGAAAATGGTCAAGAAATAACAAAGTTCTGGTTATTTGAAATAGGGCTTGAATTTCAATAATTTCATAAAATGAAGAGGTTCTACAGGCTAGCATTCAAACTCACTTGACACTCCGTTTTGTTGACGATCAGCCATGCATTAAGTCTTTTGTTAACCATGCGATAGCTTCTGTTGGAAACCAGTGAAAACACGTTTATTTAATGAAATTATGGAAATACAAGCATTGTTTCGAGGGAACATAACTTTTTACTTCTTGACCATTTTTTGTGATTAAGGTATCAAATAAAAGAGCGGATATTGAACTTTTTAGGCATGTGATTTTCTTTTTGAAATTCAGATACCCCCCGCCAAATGAGTTTTTGGGATCCTTTCTTCAAATTGTTTTTGCTCACTCATGCGTGAATGAGGACTAATATAGGTAATACCAGATAAAAGAGGAGATTCTAAGCTTTACATTGGTAGGTCATTTGTCTATTTTATTTGTGATAAGTTATGATAAATCATCGTTTAATCTCGGTTTCGGTTTTTTTCTGGGACGCACTGTATATATATATATATTGTATAATTCAAACAATAAAAGACAAAATAAATAGTGAGGGACATCATCGATTCTCTCATTTGCATGTGACTAAATTGTGCATATAACTATTTTGTGAAAAAAATAAGCGAAACTGTAAAATGTCATAACTTTCTTATTTTACATCCGATTTTGATGAAATTTTCAGCATTATGCTTGCGTGAGGAGGACTTGACCTTTACATTGAACTCTCAAAAATGAAAGTTCTTGCCCAACCAGTCCTATTGATTATAGTTGATTAAATTGAAAGCGCATTTCCTGAATTTCAGCGCACGAAATTTAGAATAAAAAAGAACTTTCATGAAATTGTAAGCTCGTAAACGAACCTCTTTGCCTTAGTAGAACGATATCAAAAGCACGCGGAATGATCAAACTTGAAATAGTTTTGACCGAAATTTATTTCAATGGCTATACATGAATTATAGTGTCTTCAAATTAATTTTTCAGCGTTTGATTTTAATTGTGAATGACCGATATCTCGAGAAAAACGTTAACGCGTAAATTTAAATCAGTTCACATTCAATTAAGTGACTAATAAGTACAAAATTGAGTGGGAAAACCATTGCAGAAGCGCAACGAGCTTAAAATTTTGAGAGGGCCAAATATGGCGCATGGGGCAATTTTATATAAAGCTACGACTGATAGAGGGAGCCGTATTTGATCTTTTTAATACAACAAATTTTGTGGTAAATTTTTACATAATATTCAGAAAATATATCATCCCTCTTTCCTTTCCTTTTATTTATTTTTCTCTTGGTCGTAAGCCCCGCCCCCCCCCCCTCATCTGTACGCCAGTATTGTTAACATTGCAACGACTCATCCTTTGAAATAAGCGGGGCAGTGTGTGTTTCAACTGTGCTTTCATGTACGTTTATCAGTCAGTCTGCAAGTCCCCATGTTAATGAGCAAATGAGCAAGATTTATCCAAGTCCTCTCGTTGCTGAATTCATGTCCCTGCAAAATCTCGTGAATTGTGAGACTTTCTTTCTCAAAGAAATTAACCTATTTGTCCGTGAGGAATATTGATCATTTTTGTACCATAGGAAAGAGTAAATGTTACTCTTTTATATTTGTTATTTCTTTTGAATAAAATATTTTGATAAACAAGTGAATTTTTGACCTGAAAAGATGCCTCAAACAGAATTTTCTTCCTCTGTTTTCACTTGCAAATTGTGCAAAATTTTGTGTTTTAGGCACCAACATTATTCATATCATCAGAAAGCTCAAACTCTATATTTTCTTACAATGTCACTCTTAATAGGTGGCATCTTTTAGATGCGTTAGGGAACAGCCAGCTTTTTCCATCAAGATGCAGATTTCTGAAATTTCTGAGTAACATAAAATCCAGAGTTCTGATTGGCTGAATAATGTTTTTGAAACAAGAGGCACGGGTAATTTGAAGAGATTACCACATGGTGAGTGTGACCTTGCTGAGGCCCAGTGTGGGGAACATTGAAATTTGCGTGGGTGTGTGGTCTCTATGACCAATCAGAGCGCAGTATTCTTGTTTTTGAGCTGCTAAATGTACTTGGCCTATGAAAAGCTGGCTGCTGACCCATCTAAAATACCTCTTCTTATAAAAATTATATTATATTAAAGCTTAGATCTTCAGCTTTATCATAATTTAAAATTCATTCGGGCTCAAACAGAAATTAAGTGGAAAAATAACAACTTTTGTTGCATGAAAATAATTTTTTTCTTTCATGTTTTAGATCGAAAGTTTCACCTATATTACACAATCTTTTTAAGAAACAAAACACATGACCTGAAATAATGACTTTTCTTCTTTATAAAGATACCCAAAACATTAAATTTGGTCAATATTTAGAGCAGCAATGGCCGAATAAAAAGATATGTTTTTGCATTAACAATGCAAAAACCCTCTAGTCATGAATATCACTTGGATAAAAGAAGCTATACTTTTTCAGGGCTTGCCGATTGACTGTTATTGGATATGCCTGCATGCATTTCCAGTATTATTTTTACGTCAAGGTCTAATTGAGGCAATATAATTATAATGATAAATGTTTTTTAATTAGCGCATGTACAATTTCCCCATTTATATATAATGAGAAATGTTTTTCATTAGCGCATGTATAGTTTCCCCATATATACATGTATATAATGATAAATGTTTTTCATTAGCGCATGTATAGTTTCCCCATCTCCATTTTCTAAAGAGCTCCGTTCATGTCAAATACAATTAGACGACCGGCATGAAGTTCACCATTTATTCTCACGGGGGATGACCCGGGGGATGACTTGAAAAAAGAGCAGAAACAAATTACTAAAATAAAATTCAAAGAGAAATGATGGATATGGACTCGACGATTTACAATAAAGGGGTGGCATCAATATTGGAAAAATAGTTTGATCAAAATGTCAAGACAGATAATGGAATACAAGACAAAATCACGAATACATCCGACACAGCTAGTTGGCAAAATGACAAAATCTACTCTTTACGATGCCTCCCCTCTATTGTAAATCGTCGAGTCCACTTGGATGTTGAATGATAAATCATTAATTTTTAGCTCATTCTTTTACGATCGCCTAAGATCCACCCCTTCCTGATGACACAGCTGCCATTGTTAGAAAAATAATGTATTGTGCAAACGTTTTTTTTTTACGGAAAGTTTTGGAATATCAAGAGAGAGAAGAATTCAATTAAGCACTAAGCAGGTCTTTCATTTTTAGTTTTCAAATTCATCGAGATCGAGGCTATAATTTCGAACTGACGAAAGTATTTTTCTCCTAAGCTGTAAGTACATAATTAGTTCATCGTACATTTCAAGATCATGCATGTATAACATATATTTGAAGGGTTTCTTGTAACAAACACACACACACCTCGCGCACACACTCACACCCACCCTCACATCCCCCCTCTCTCTCTCTCACACACACCCACACACCAACACACACCCACGCACACACACCCTCACACCCATATACAATGTCGTTAGTTTTTGTCATTTGTATTTACATGTATATAATTTTCCGTTCTCATAACGTATATATTGCATCTTTTGCAAGGGGTTTTGCGTTTCGTTTACAAAGGTGTTTAGGGACAAAATTAATCTCATTTTCAAGATATCGTTTTTTCCCACCTTTTTATCTTTATTCATTTTCGTTAGTCTTCGTCATCTCTAATCTTGTCACCTGTATGGGCATTTTCATTTCTTTTTTCATCTTCCCAACTTAATTACTTTTTTTCCTTACATCTTTCTCCTTCCAATTCCACGGGCGATCTCTATACATGGCGGATTTAGAAGGGTGGCGGCACCCCCCAGTGGGTGCCCCCACCCAGAAATTTTGAAAACTGAAAAAATGTATAGTAAATGTTGTCATAAGCATCCTACTCAAGGTGTAAATCTCCAAAACAGCATTTTTACTCTTTATATTTCGATTTTTTTCTCATTTATTCACTGTTAGCTCCCAACAATATTATAGTCACTAACATATATCTTTTAGGTCATTATATAAAACTCAAAATTTCGCTCGCGCTTTGCGCTCGCAGTGGGTTTTGATTGAGATAAATAAATGATCTGTTTAATAGGTTAACATTTGGCTTAAACATTCAGCGTTCAAGTCAATATGCACAAATCATTCTTCTCGCGATTTGAGTTTTCATTATTTGTTTTAACGAGACTCGCATCCTAGCTGCATGTTCATAATTACAAAAAAAGTTCTAAAAAAAAAAAAGATTAAGCTCGCGCTACGCGCTGGCATCAACTGCTTAGTAAGAAACATGGTTAGAAACCAATCCTGATCATGGTTACAAAAAAGTGCCTATAGAACGTCCAATTATCATCTCAGGATATTGAAAAATGTCAGCTCGCGCTCGATATCATCATCACAAATCACTACAAACAGTGGTTTATACAGGTCCTTTTTAAGTCAATAGAGGGCCTATATTAAAAAAAATAGCTCACGATTCACGCTCGATGTTGTGAAGCAGGCAAAAATTTTGTGTCTGCCTTAATTTACCCCCCCCCCCAAAAAAGGTTATTTTGCCCCCATTTTCCGACCCCCCCCCCCTATTTTAAAAATCCTGCATGGTGCCGCCACTGGCCATCAGTCGGTGCATTTATTCTGAAGAAAAAAAAATCAATATAGTAAATTTTATAACATTATTTCAAATTAAAGGTACAACAGTAGGCCTATAATCAGAGTATGTTAAGTGAGTTGTTACTGAACGAAGCATCTTGAATTTAATGTGCTTATTTGAGACATGCTTGCCTATTCATTTGACAAAACACTGTCACTTCATGTAAAAACTGATTTTTAATCCCCATTTCCTAAATTTCATCCCGGGGGGGGGGGCACTTCCAATGACGAGTGGATACCTAGTCCGCCTCCTGGACTGTTGTTATTTGGTACCGTATATACGACTACCAAACACATAACACACTACATCCCCAGAACACGCATACACCCCCCCCCCTGAATAGTCACATGAAAGGAAAGTGAATCAGTGGTTAGGTGAATCAGTGGTTAGGTGAATCACTGGGGGTAAGTGAATTCAGTGGAGGGCGTATGTGTGTTGGTTATGTGTGCGCGTGGGGGTATCGGTATGGTCCGATAGGGTTTGCCCCTTTGGTTTGCCCAATCAGTAAAAATCGTCCAGGACGTGGACTAGTGGATACCATGCGCGACCATGGGGTCTCGAAAAGCACCCTAATCAAGTATTTGCAATATTCTGAAAATGCACCCCTTAACAAGTATTGGAAACAAAACGATATCCTTGACAAGTATTCCCTGAATTGAACCCCCTAAACAAGTATAGCGATATTTTAATTGTTATATGTCACGGACTTGTCACTGTCACTTTACATCATTGGGTTTAGTATACGGCCATACCTCGCGCAAATCGGACTCTATATTGGGGCAAAAAGTACATCCTATAAAGGATGTACTTTTTGCCCCAACCAGTGGCGTAACAGGCGGGGGGGGCAGGGGGGGCAAGTTGCCCCCCCTGGCGGATTTCACCGGGAAAATAAAAGAAAAGCCGGAAAAAGAAAAAAAAGGAGGGAGAAAGAAAGGGAAAGGGGAAGGAAAGGGGAAAAGGAAAGGAGGAAAGGAAAGGGAAAGGAAAAAAATGAAAAGAAAACGAAGAAAAAACTTTTTTTAATAGAAAAGGAAGGAAAGCGGGAAAATATACGAAAGAAGAACATTTGAGAAAGAACAAATCATTCCGAAATAGGCCTATGTAATGCAATAGTACGGTGGGAAATAAATTAAAAGATGACAAAATGGCAAACAATAGCGGGAAACGAAGGTAGAATGTAATTAGTCAAAAGCTAATTTTTGGAAAACAAAGAAAAGGGACAAGAAAAAAAAATAACACGACCGGGCTGCCGATGATTGATATTGAAGAGCGGGAAGAAAGATGGACTGCATACCTCACTGTGATATAAGCTTGCTAAATTTTATGCAAATAAGCTACCGGGGCTTTGCCCCAGACCCCACGCAGTAGGGGCTCTTCATTTATAACCTTCAAATGGCTCTATAACGCCCCCCGTTCACAATCACGTTCAATCACTGCACAGGCGCGGGGGGGGGGGGGGGGGGGGGGGGGGGTCTTGGTTCCACACCCAAGAGGAAATAAAATAAATTATAGGAGACAACGTATAATGAAATGAA
This sequence comes from Lytechinus pictus, assembly GCF_037042905.1. Taxonomy (NCBI): domain Eukaryota; kingdom Metazoa; phylum Echinodermata; class Echinoidea; order Temnopleuroida; family Toxopneustidae; genus Lytechinus; species Lytechinus pictus. The sequence continues at coordinate 28,824,671 of NC_087260.1, forward strand.
TGGAAACATTGAATTGTGTTATTTGCTGAATATAATGGAAAAATCTATCACATAATTAGAATGTAATTTCAATAGGCAATTTTTTCCAGCTCGCTTTGCACGCTGGCAACGTTTTACAGATTTTTCCCACATCACTATGTTTTGCCCCTCAAAATATTTGGTTCATTACGCAACTGGGTTGAATAAATGTGTTGTGTAAAAGCTATATCCTGTACATGCCCGCGATTTGATTAAAATAGCGCGAGGTTTAAATGGCTTTGATATCAAGAAGTTCCGGGGGCTCCGCCCCGGAACCCCAACCGCACAGCACTTCGTATGGAAGGGTTGGGCCATGGCCCCAAAAAGTTCTACAAACAAGAACAAAAAAAAGGAGGAAAGAAAAGCAAAGGAAAAGTGTAAAATTTGATTTTATTTACTGAATATAATACCAAAAAATAGCTCAAAGTTAGATTCTTCTTTGTTTGCTGTATGTGTATTTTGTTTCCTTTATTGCAAAGCGCGTAGAGAAACTTTCAGTTTATTATGCGCTATATAAGAGAAGTATTATTATTAGTAATATTATTATCATGAAAAGGTGATTTTTTTTCTCGCTCGCTTCGCTCGCTCGGGACTTATATAAAGCAGCTTTTTAGCTCATGTTCTATACTGCGCCCCTCGGTTTTTTTTTACTCTTCACGCTACTGCCACAAAGAAGAGTGAAATATATTATTCTCTGGATATCATGTCAAAATCTATCACAAAATTGGATTTTTGTATTAAAAAGTCAAAATTTTTGCTCGCTCGCTCCGCTCGCTCGCAACTTTTTTTTAAAGATAAATTTTGCCCGATACGCAATATCTGGCCTTCTCAAAATAGTCGCCTCATTACATCATTACACCTGTTCATACCATGATATGACCGGGAAATGTTGGGCTCTTGCCCCCCCCCCCCTGGCCACCGACCCCTGTTACGCCGCTGGCCCCAACAAAACATTTTAGTCTTTTTACCCTCGCAACTTTGACCCTAAACACGTAGCTTTTTTAGCTAAATAGATACCCTTTTTTCATTATTTTAGTGTTTTTGACACCCTTATTACTTACGTACGTAACGTAAACGTGCCCTATCTTGAAAAAGACATCCTTTTTGCGTGTTTTTTTTTTGGTCGCGTATGGTATCCACTCGTCAATGTAAGTGCCCCCCGGGATTTATGAATAACACATTTGAAAAAGATGTTGCAAAGGAATTTTTACACGTGGAAAAATTGCTCTGAACGGTAAGTTGAATGCTCTTTGTATGAATTCAGGTGAGATTCGATCATTTGGAGAATGTTTTGCAGAGATAATGAATTCACACGAGGACAAAAGGTTTGCGTGCGAATTCATTCAATTGCATGCTGGTTTTTGTCTCGCCTGCATAGCAGAGCGAGACTATATAGGCGCCGCTTTTCTGACGGCGGCGTCGGCGGCGTCAACATCAAATATTAACCTATAAGGTTAAGTTTTTGAAATGACATCATAACTTAGAAAGTATATAGACCTAATTCATGAAATTTACACATAAGGGAATTGACGTATTACTAAACATCCTGTGCGAGTTTCAGGTCACATGATCAAGGACAAAGATCATTTAGATCAAGGTCAAAGGTCACATCAGGTCATCATTTAGGTCACAAGATCAAGGTCAAAGATCAATGAAAGATCAATGAACTTTGGCCATGTTGAGGGTATTTGTTGAATTACCATCATAACTTTGAAAGTTTGTGGATTTGACTCATGAAACTGAACATAAGAGTAATCAAGTGTCACTGAGCATCCTGTGCGAGTTTCAGGACTTTATGATTGCTTATGGATCCTTCGTAAAGCGCTTAGAAACAATCGTTAAAAGTGCTATATAAATGCAACATATCATTATATCATTATTATCTAGTTCATAAAACTTAGACATAAGAGTAATGAAGTATCACTGAACCCGGGCACTGAACATCCTGTGCGAGTTTCAGGTCACATATGACCAAGGTCAAAGGTAATTTAGGGTCAATGAACTTTGGTCATGTTGGGGGTATTTGTTGAATCGGCATCATAAATTAGAAAGTTTATGGATCTAGTTCAGTGAAACATAGACATAAGGGCAATCAAGTATAAATGATTGTTTTCCACACATCTTAGATCACATGTTCATGGTCAATGGTCATTTGGGTCAATGGACGTAGTATTTTATTATCATATGAATGTTTTATTTTGTGAATAATCATATAGCTGTTTTCCAAGTCAGCACTGCTGCTATATCGAATCGCGTAATGCAGGCGAGACTGCCAGAGGCGTTTCACTTGTCTAAATTTAATTGCCTTGTTTGAACAATTAATTTGTGCGGAAAGTGCATTTCACTTTAATGCATTACAATAACAAATAACCGAGACAATTATCGCTATCGCGAATTCGCATCGCTCATCAACATGATTTATTTTGAAATTGAGCGGGGATCGAAACCTATATTTAATTAGTAGTGCGAGTGGCTGTGTAAACAATATGGTAAATAGAACAGTTTTTAGTGCAATTGAAGCATGATGCACAAAATTATATTTAAATAAAATCAAAATCAATAATGGTTTTATTAAAAATAACACTGCACAGCATCAAGCAAAAGAATGTGAGAGTGATTGAAGTAAAAATTATTAGCATCAGCAGCCTTAGATGTATGTTGGGAATATGTTTAAAGCCCGGTCAAATATCATACATAATAAGTGTAGTGACGGTCTTTTTTTTCTGCAGCCGTTAGAATTACCCTGACAAAATTTTTATTGCACAATATTGAAATATAATTTAAAAAGTTTGAGGGTTTTGGAGAATCCACCAAGAATTCAAAATATAATATTTTCACTTTGTTGATTCGTGTACATCAAAAGCAAAAGCAGCTTTCCCTTTAAAATTTGGCATCCATCCATATCTAGCGCTCCCTCTCGGCGATGTTTTTTTAACTTTCCTTTGAGGCTCCTGGAGCACTTATTTTACAATTCTAGTGTAAAATTGAGGAACTTATCTTGCAAAACACGTTTTCAATTCAAATCCTCATTATCAGAACTGCATGTATTGGTAGCACAGTGCTTGGCCCTTGGAAGCGGGGATGCTGGGCCTTTGGGGGGGGGGGGGGGGTGCTGCGTATATTATTTCCCATAGGCAGCACCTCTGGAAGGTGTGGAAAAATTGATAAATATAACCCAAATGACCTTCATCTTGTAGTGAAACCCTTTTTTTTATTGCTTTTCAAATTTCTCGGAACCTAAATGACCTTACGTCCATTTGTAGTGATGACCCCTGTTTTTTTGCTTATCAATTTACATCAGCACCCCCACTTAAAAAAAACGTTCCCAGGGCCCTGGAGCTGGGGGTGCTGAAGCACCCCAAGAATTTCCTTGGGGTGCTGCGTGTATTATTCTCCCTAGGCAGCACCCCTGGAATTCTATAGGTGTGAGAAATTTAAATAAAACACAAAAATGCCCCTTTTTTTCCTTTTCAAATTTCTCGGGACCAAAATTACCTTAATTTTTAAGTGAAAGTTTTTTTTTTTTTTTTTTTTTTTTGCTTTGGCAAATTTACATCAGAATCCCCAGTTAAAATATCGTTCCCAGGGCCCTGCCAAACCCCGTGTATTTTTTCCCCTGATCTCTAATCCTGTATATAGGAAGGGTACAACATTGTCATAGGCACCACCAGCTCATGATAGATTCTGAGCTCAAGAACCAGTGACTAAATATATATTTCTTTATTCGCATCGAATATTTTCACAAAATGTTCTCGATGGCATAATGCTAGTCCATGCAGGGGCCTGTTGCAGAAAGAGTTGCGTTTAAAAACAACTAACAATCAATCGAAAGTCACTAACCGTGCATCCCATTGGTTGAAAGTCTTTTTTCGTTTTTTATTACTTAGTTTTGTAGTTGGTTGGGTCTTAGTTTTGTAGTTTTGTCTCGAATACATGGGATATAGGTGGTAGGTATGAAGTGTTTCTCAATAAATGGGTCTGGAGTACAGACTAGGCTGCATACAAATTAATATTACACAGGGTCTTAGTTTTGTAGTTGGTTGGGTCTTAGTTTTGTAGTTTTGAATCAAGTACATATAGGATATAGGTGGTATGTTTGAAGTGTTTCTCAATAACTGGGTCTGGAGTACAGACTAGGCTGCATCCTGTGAGTAAATATTCATATCTGAATGATACGCGCCTTAAAACCCAAGATAACAACAACAACAACAGTATTAAACAGGGTCTTAGTTTTGTAGTTGATTGGGTCTTAGTTTTGTAGTGTTTTTTTGTAGTATATATATGGGGTCTTACTCTTGGGTCTTAGGTCTTAGGTCTTCGTTTTGTAGACACCCCAACATTTATACGAAACAGAATCTCATAATAGTAAATAGTGTAGGAAAAAGGAGAAAAAACACTTAGAATACAAAAAAAAACACGAGTTGAGGGGGGGGGGGTAGATACGGTACAAGTAATACATTGATATCAACTGTGAACTGTGAGAATTAATAATCAATTTTACTATAAAATTTGTATTCTGTTTTCTAAAGGTAGATACATGTATAAATTGTAAATTAGTTATTATTTGGGGAATCTCATTCCATCGTTTGGGACCTACATAACTCAGCTTCGTGACTAGACCTGATAGACCATAAATGAAATTTATTGGAAGAATGGGTATTATGATTATGAACTTGATTATTCATTGAAAAAGATCTGAAAACTACATGGGTAACAACCTATTCTTGCTTATTAATATAATATTAAGTAAGAACAGTTTCTTAAATAAAGGTGCGGATGGTGCTAGGTAATGGGAATTGGTAATTATTCTTAAAAAATTATTTTGAATTTTGAATATTGTGTCCAATTCATATGAGGTTACATTGGTATTGCAATATTTTAAATAAGAGAAAATCATGGAATGGTATAAAGTTATCAGATTTTTATGAAGCAAACTATGCTTAAGTTTGTAAATTAAACCAGTATTCCTACTTATGTAAAACATTTATCATATGGTACTTAAAACTCAAAAGATTATCCAACTCAAAAACACTATTCTCTTAAATTCACAACTTGAATAATATGATAGTTTACAAAATGAAAATCTTGAATTTCAAGATTGTAAATTTGTAAACTATCATACTTTTAATCAAACAGGATATTTTGTTCTTATTTTCTTCCTGTTTGGAATGAAATTCTAACCATAGTTTGTTGATTTGGACCTTGTATTTATAGTCACTTCTCCATGCTACTGCATTCAACCTGTTGTACTGTTATGTTTACAGCTCAGTTTAATATTAATTAGCCTTGTGTAAGTTGTTGTGCCCAGCAACATTTGTTCACCTTACGGTATTAAAAGTGCTTTTATGCCAGCCATAATACCAGTGGTACAGTTATGTATGTGACAGTCAGGTACTTTCAAACTCAAAAGTATGCTGAATGACAATGTTGGCAATTTTTTTTATAAACCTAAATTGGATTTATTTGATTTAAATCAGATTTTTTTTTCAATCTGATTTTTTTAACAAAAAATATTTTTAAAACAAAGCGCAAACATCCAGAATATAACCCTTTACACTGACATCAATTTTAAAATCATACATTTCACCACTAAAATTATTCTTAACTATTTCATAATCAAATCCAGTCAAAATATAATTTATAGAAAATATTAAAGTCATGAAGAGGCTGACATTTTCTGCTGTGTCTAAAGTACATGTAGAGAGCTTCTACTGATTGGTTCAAAGGAACTGTCTTGGTACAGCTAATGCTGCAAAGTTGGTGTTCATTTTCAAAGCTCTTCACATTTAATGAGGATCAGTTTATTTGGAAGAATTCCATGACTCAGAGATTCAAATTCTCCAAAGAGAAACATTTTTTTATATTTTATTTTCAGGCCAAGGATTGAAGATCATAATAGAGAAAACTGCATTTATCTTTTGTTTGTTTCATACTCAAGATGTTCTTTGAGCCACAGTTGGAACTCTTTGACTGTTTCAAAGCATTGGCTTTCAAAGCTTTGACCGACTGTATTTGTTTTTGTTTGTATCAACCTTAAATGAATGGTCCGGGCTGAAAATATTCACATCTAAATAAATGAATAGAGTAAAATGATAAAAATTTCATAAAAATTTGATGACACTAAAAAAAATAACGAAGTTATTGTATTTTAAAGTTTATCAGTATTTTGTGGAAACAGTTATATTTACATCGTCATGAATATTCATTAGGTGGGTTGATGATGTCACATCCCCTCTTTCCTTTTTCTTATAACATGAAATCATAATTGTTTCATTTTTTCATACATGTGTAAATAATGTGTCTCCATTATGATGAAATAAGTTGCGGCAATAAATAACTAATGTACTTAATTAGTTGCCAATTCAATTATTTTAGTTATTGGTAAAATTCTTATTTAATAAACCTAATTTCATATAAAAAACAAAATAACAAGTGGAGATATGCCATCATCAGCCCAACTAATGGATATTCATGAAAACATGCCTAGAAATGTTTCACCGGAATAATGGAAAAGAAATCTTTAAAATTCAATAACTTTGTTATTTGTTATCCGATTTTGATCAAATTTCAGCATTTTGCTCTGTGAATTTTACTCTATTTATTGATACATGTATATAAATTTCTCCAGCCTGGACCATCCCTTTAAGTTTTTCTTTGAGCCTTAGTTGGAACTATTTGACTGTTTTCAAAGTATTGGCTTGCAAAGTTTTGACAAAGTTGCAAGTTGATTTAAATGATTTCTTTTACAATAAACTGGAATACTAGTATTTGGCAGTTGTTAGCAGTTTTGCTAAAAAATAAGAAGACGGGTTCCCTTTTACCATGTTTACTACTGTGTCGGCCTATTTATTTGAATACAGGGACATGTAAAGGAATATAAATGTTAAACTATGGGTGTAATGGGTCATCAGGGACGTTGCAGATTTTTACTTTTATTGTACTCAATTCAATGCATTCACTTAAAATGTACAAACATAAATCCTTTTGGCAAAGGGCACTAAAATGTATAGTTGTTATGATTTAGTCATGTTACTGCCCTTTGCCAAGAACATTCATACATTTTTAAAATATAAATGTACATGTGTTAATTACTGAACCTTTTTCAGTGAACTGGCTGAATGAAGCACAATCCTATTTAGAATGTCTGAACAGGCTTTTTCTAGTAGGTATCCATCCTGGCAAAAATCTATGTTGAGATTAAGCCTTATAAATTCAGAGTTCCTTTACTTTACTTTCTTGAAAACTGTCCTCTAAAACACTTTTGAATTTTGACATAAAGAACTTTGTTTTACTATCAACAAAGTCCACTCATACATCCAAGTGGAGTAGGGGTCGCATATAGGCTACATGAACATCTTTGGTTTAGCAATATCGAGAAATGTATACTGACGATTTTCATGGTGTCTTGGAAAAAAGTTAATTTTCCATAAAAATTATAGATGGTCGTGCAAATTTTGAATGTTCATCTGCAATGAAAACGTATAAATTTATTCACTAGACACTTTAGGTATTAATATATTTTTTTGAATGGTTACAATTTTTTCTGAATTTTTTTTAGTGCATCTCTTTATATCGGGTTTTTTTTTTTCAAATTTAAATCAGCACCCCCAGTCAAAAAATCGTTCCCAGAGCCCTGGCACAGTGGCGTACAGATGACCCCCCCCCAAAAAAAAAAAAAGAGGAAAGGAAAGAAAAGGAAAAAAAAAGGTAAGAGAGATGTGTGAAATGTATCATATTTTCTGAATCTCATATCAAAATCTATCACAAAATTTGATTTTGTAATGGTCGAAATGTGTAAATTTTACGCGATACGCCATTTCTAGCCTCCTCCAATTTTTGTCTTATTACGCCACTATTGGAGCATAGACATTCATAATCTCGTAATCAATGTTATTGGAATAGTGGCATATACGCTTTTCAGGGGATTTACCAAATGAAAGATAAAGAAGGCTTGAACGTCATTATCATAAACTTTTTTTTTTTTTTCAGAGGTGATACCTTCTTACTCATTATTCATTTCATGACGGAAAATGATAATGAGGAACAGAAGAAATAATCTCGTTGTGTTCGGATTCATGATGATTATATCCATATTAGTAATCATCTCTGTAGATCAGACACATAGGATAGGCTTTGGAGATTACCATCCGGCTCGCGGGTACAATTTCTCGACTATCCGACGAAGGTAAGAAAACCGATTATAACCATTATACAGTAAATAATAATTATATTTTGTGAAGTCTATTTTTTGAAAACTATGTATTTCCGTTTGAGGTAATGATGTATATATAGATGAAGGTATCTAGTAGTAGTGGTGGTGGTGGTGAAGTAGTTATAGTCGCAGTGAGTTTTGTATCTAATCAAGCCCCCAACAAACCGAAGCAACACCAATTAATAAATATAATAATAATAATGATGATGATGATGACAATGATGTTGATAATAATGAATGATCAATGATATTAATAATGATGATAACGATGATGATGATAATGATAAAACTGAATGATTATGATGGTTTTGAAAATAAAGGTCAAACTTTGAACAGGGCAACTTCCCTGCATTGAATATTCCAAACTGAATGATAACAAGTATAGAAATATCCAAAAACTTAGGATGACAAATACATCACAGCCAAATACAGTATATACACATGCAGATCCAGATTAACCGAAATGTTCCTTCTTTTAGAATGTTTTAAGTCTAAATGATATTCCGTTCTGCTTACGCAAACGTAACTTAAATGTCAAGTCCACTCCAGGAAAATGTTGACTTGAATAAATAGAGAAATCAAACTAGCATAGTGCTGAAAATTTCATCAAAATCGGATGTAAAATAAGAAAGTTACGACATTTTAAAGTTTCGCTTATTTTTCACAAAACAGTGATAAGCACAACTAGGTGAGTCAGTCGATGATGTCCATCAATCACTATTTCCTTTGGTTTTTATTGTTTGAATTATACCACATATTTCATTTTTTATAGATTTGAAAATAAGGACCAACCTGACTAAACCATATAGTATTAAACATGCTAGTTCCACATGTTCAGGGAGGAATTATTCGTTGTATCACTTGACAATGAGGAGAAAATTAGAATATTTCATATTTCATTTAATAAAATACAAAAGAAATAGTGAGTGGATGACGTCATAGTCTCCTCATTTGCATACCAGCCAGGATGTGCATATAACTGTTTTGTGAAATTAAGCGAAACTTTAAAATATCATAACTTTCTTATTTTACATCCGATTTTGATGAAATTTTCAGTGTTATGCTTGTTGGATTTTTCTCTTTTTATTCAAATCAACTTTTTGTTGGGGTGGACTTGTTCTTTAAGGGGTAATGGTTGATCAGTTTCGTTTCCTCATTGAAGTATTACAGCGTTTTGGGAAGCATTCTCATTTAGCGTAAAATCCCTTAATCACAATCATAAAACCGAAACTAATTCCCTTTAATTTTCTCCTCATTCTCCGATGTAAAGGCTTTTGGGACCACGTTCGTCATCATCTACTCGGCCAATTTCGCATTGTGACGTCATCAAGCATGTTGTGTACATCAAGACACATAAGACTGGTTCCACCACGCTAGAAACTTTATTCAACCGGTTTGGATTCTATCATAATTCATCATTTATCTTCAATAAACATGGAGCTCTTGGCCATTTCGAGTACGTTTGCATAATTATGAAAAGTTTGTTTATTTTTCGGATTTTCCCCAGAATTCTTGTTCACTCTCTCACTTTTTTTGGCCAAGTATAGCCGGCATCTGTATGACTGGTATTTTTTTTTCTCTTTTTTTTTCGCTTTCCACCTTGGCTGCCTGCGACCCTCAACAATTTTGCAAAAGAAATTGAAATATATCCATGAGCACAATTTTTTGTGATCAGAAAGCAAAATCAAAGAGTTAAGGAGGAGAGGAATCGTGGGAAAATTTTTCCAGTCCTTTTCTGATTTTACATTTTCATCAGGAAACTGATATTGAATAAATCAATCCTACGCATATTATGGTCCCTATCTATCAATGATTGCCTAACTGCAAGACTGCATTCATTATGCATTACTTTGGAATAAGTCGATTTTTTTTCTAGTGCACATTCTTCAGTAATATGGATCTTACCTGAAGAGATTTAATAATTTAACCAATATTATACCATGTCTAGAGTGAAGACTAGATGCCAAAATCTGTGTCAGCCAGCCACACTTCATAGTGAATCTAGTCTCACTAATTCAGACTCTGCATTATGTACTATTCGAATTGCGATCACCAAGGGTCTGTGCAGAGATAGGCCTACCAACCATATTAATCTGTTTTTGTCCTTTTAACTACACTCCTCCACGTATAGATTATTTACAATTATGAATAATAATGTTCGTCAGAATACATAAAAGTTATTAATGGGAAATTCTTAACTGCATTGATTTGATCCTACAGATCAATGGACCTACGGAAAGATGACGTCATCAATCATTTGCTACCACCCTTGGGTGTTGAAGAAGGAGATTACGATATGTATAGGAATTACGACACAAGTACGATTCACGTGCGATTTTACCGCGATGTCTTAGATCGGTTTATGGCCAATGATACGCGTTATGTTTCTAGTGTTCGCAAACCTGCCGACCAATGGGAGTCTGCTTTTAACCAATTTGGGTTTAGAAACGTCATTGCAAAGCTGGCCGATGCTAATAACCACACGATCATTGTTAATGGCTCACTCAAATTACCCTTTGATAAAAATAATTCCACGCTCGATGCAATAAACGAATTCCTTCGACAGCCAGAAAAATACATTGATGCGCTGAAAAAGTGGGGGAATGTTATTTGGCATTTCTCGCACAACGACCAAACCTTTGATCTTTGTACTGATCTCGAATCGACGCAGCTTGACAACGAAACGCTTGTTAACCGGACACTCGATCGACTAGTCGACGAACTGGACTTCGTTATCGTAAACGAATACTTCGATGAATCTTTGCTGGTGATGAAGAAAGCATTTTGCTGGGATTTTACCGATATCCTGTACGTTCCACAGAATAAGCGAGTAGTAAAAGACTTGTTGCCGGAGGCCACCCGGGCTAAAATCCGCGCGTTTAACCGAGCAGATACACTCCTTCATCAGCGTTTCAATGAATCTCTGTGGAAAAAGATTGAGGCTTACGGACCGGATTTCAAGAAAGACATGGACCATTTCAGGCAAATGTTGGTTGATGTCAAATCAGAGTGTTCGGACGAAGGAGAAACCATCCATAAGGGTCATTTTTATAAAATACTAAATATTAGACCAAAGGCGAATTCGACCTTGTTTTGTCACTTGTTGGCAGAAAACATTGGTGGCTCATTCAACAGAGTCTATCAGAGACAGAAGAACCAGAATCTTAAGCAGAGTATAGGATAGAGCATGGGCGTTAATCGATGGGTGGAGAGGGTTTATTTCCAATTCGTCCAATGCCAATTCGTCCAATTGCCAACTCGTCTACTATCATTTGGTCTACAATCAGTTCGTCCACTATCCACATGGTATAATTGCCAATTCGTCCACTCACCATAACGTCTAATAACCAGTTGGTCCCATAGCCATTTAGTCCATATACCAATTGGTCTAATTGGACTAAGTGTTAATTGTGCAAAATTAATGAAAATGGAATGTACATTAAACCAACTGGTTATGAGACGAAATGGTCATAGAAAAAATGGTGATTAAACGAATTGATGATTGGACCAAATGGTTATTGGACAAATGGTTGTTAGACGAAATGTTGATGGACGGAACGGCATTAGACTAAATGAAAGTAGACCATGTGGTGGATGAGTTGGACTCAAGTTGACGAATTGGCAATTTACGGGTGGAGAGGGGGGGGGGGGGTAGGGGCCGGATAGTTCCCTCATGAATTTTTAGGAGGAGGACATCCTATGAATGTGCCGTACCTCAATTGTATCCTCTTAATCATAATGATAACAATACTAATATGCAACATTTACCTAGCGCTAATTAGTATAAACGTTGTTTACAATTACCCCGGCTTTAGCACAACCGGGGTGAGCCACTGCAATGAGCTCTTAATGAGCCACTGCAAACAGTCAATAAGGTGCCTTTCCAGATCAGTATATCAAAACTTTCATCTCGGATCTTGTTCACGATTATAAAACTGCTCAGAATACTCAATTTTTAGGTCTAAAAACATGAAATAAAACATAATAGCAGGGGCCGCGGAAGCGGGGGGCTGGGGGGCTTCAGCCCCCCCCCCCACTTTTTTCCAAAACCGTGTACAAAAACGTAAAAATGACCATAGGATTGTGATTTTTTGCATGGTGCAGCCCCCCCCCCCCCACTTTGAAAACCGTTCCGCGGCCCCTGAATAGAGCTAGCACTTCTATAGCTCGCATTAGGAGTTATCTAATCTCGTTTGTAAGATTGAACTTCAGTCTTTAGTCAGGACAATCAACAATAAAAATCAAGTTTTTGCAGGCGATCGGGGAAAATTTGGATGAATTATTGGCCCGCCCCACCCCTTTTTCCACCCCTGTCATGTCCATTGAATTTACACTTTTTATTTTTTTTGTCTCTTCAATGAATATCCGTCCCATAACACAACGGAAAACGTCAATATCCAGAATGCATATTTTGTTTTAAAAATTCTGATTATTAGGAATATTCGTACATCCATCATTGTCGAGTGTGCTCACCTTTGTGTACAAAACTTGAGAACATTAAATATTTCATGTAGGAAAAAAATTATGACAATGATGGATTTCGGATGTGTTTAAATGTCAAGTCCATCCCAGAAAAAAGTTTATTTGAATGAATAGAGAGATATCAAACTAGCATAAACGCTGAAAATTTCATCAAAATTGGATGTAAAAAAAGAAAGTTATGACATTTTGAAGTTTTGCTTATTTTTCACAAAACAGTGTATGCACAAATCAGTGACATGCAAATGAGACAGACGATGATGTCCTTCACTATTTCTTTTGTTTTTTATTGTTTGAATTTACAATATTTCAGATTTGACAATAAGGTCCAACTTGACTGAACCATATAGTATCAAACAATGCTAATTCCACATGTTCAGTGAGGATTCACTTGACAATGAGGAGAAAATTATAATATTTTTTATTTCATGTAATAAAATACAAAAGAAATAGTGAATTAATTACGTCATCAGTCTCCTCTTTGCATATATCAACCACTGTGCATATAACTGTTTTGTGAAATTAAGCGAAACTTTAAAATGTCATAACTTTCTTATTTTACATCCGATTTTGATGAAAATTTCAGAGTAATGCTTGTTGGATTTTTCTCTTTCTATTCGAATCAACTTCATTGTACTAAAAACCAACCGACATGAGACTTTTGATTGCCTGTCAAAGCAACAGTCAAATCGGGCAAGCTGGTATTCATTTACCTATACATCGCATGCTATTAGTCTCCCATCACTGTTTATTCTCCTCACTTCTTTTTTTTACCTCCTCTCTATTTCGTTCATTCTGAAATTGTAGGGATGCCCTTTTCATTACAAAATGGACACCATGCTTGGTTGTTTTCCAAGGACGCGCTTACTGTGAAAAAAAAGAAAAGGAACGAGAGAGTTTATTTTCTGAATATTATGTCCAAAATATCTCACAAAATTGGATTTTTCTAACGAAAATGTCGAAATTTGTACTCACTCGCTCGTATCTTTTTATGAATTTTGCCCGATACGCCTTATCTGCCCCCTCTATTATGTGTGTGTTTGTTTGTGGGTGCGGGTGTGTTGTGTGTATTTCGTTCTTTGACTGTGCAGTGAGCGCTTGGAGGCAGCTCGAGCTAAAGTTGTGGGCCACTTATAGGTTTCCCCCGTTTCCCCGGCCAATTACGACAGGATATCATTTCATTTAGATTATTTAGCATTCAAATTCCGGCAGATTTTGCTCCATCGTTTTTTAGTGTTTAAATTTCACAATTTTTATGTTCGTTTCTATTTTTTTTATCTTTGGAAAAAGGCGAAATTATCATTCAAATTAGCATTCATTTGATTCGGTTTGGCAATATAACAACAGTCATTCGCAAAATATGAGAAGAAGGAATTATGTGTTGAATCACGGATGCATTCTCACCTGGGAAGCGGGGGTGCTGTATATTTATTTACCATAATTTATGTAGCACCCCCTGGAAATTAGGTTGACGTGCAAGCAAAAAAAAAAAGTAGGTAAGGTTATTGGGATTTAGGAGCAATAAACTTTTTGGGGGGTAATTTTTTCTTCTTATTTTTCTGACAACACCATGAACAAACAGCACCCTAATCTAAAAGTCGTTTCCAGTGCCCTGTACTTTATTTGTATATTTGAGGACGTGTGTCTCATTTTCATCTCTATTTAATTTTTGTCGAAACATTGTTTTTTCTTTATGAAGTTTTTTGTCTCTCATCTGTTTCATCCGTCGATTTCCCGGCCCATCAAACACCCTGTACAAATACGTCTGGGATTGGTTGGGCCATGCACTGGGTGCACTGAACTATCAAGCGATGTCGATCAACATCATAGCGTTCACGAGGTGCCACGATTGCTAGTTTGATAAAACTTTATAAAATACAACCTGCTCTGACGATTTTATATTGGGATCTATCAGCTTAATGCTCACGAGTCTTTTCGACGCTCATATAGCTATTTCATTATACAGTGCGTATCAAAAAAAAAAGTTTACACTTTGAAAAAGCCCTAGGAATTAAAAAATATACAACATGTGGGTAATTTTTTCACATATAATCTTGGGTTTGGGTCTCATCTATCCAATGAAAGTAAAAGTTTTGACAGAATGTTACACTTGAGTGAGCACTGTCCATTTTTGTAAAGCTCGCAGAAATCTGTTTGCGCAGAAATGCTCGTTTTAACGCTGTGTCAAGGGGAAAGGGCGAAATCAAACTTACCCTGCGAAACATTTCTCATACATTTCCCTTGCACTTTTAGTCAATTGAAATAAAACGGATACATTCAAGCAATTTGTAACAATTTTGCCACCCAAATTGAAATTTCTTCACTTAGTAAGCACAACCTTTACCTTTTTTGTGCCAGCTGGATCTGAGGACATAACTGAATATGAACAAAAATTTATATCAGACATCTCCAACAATTGAAAATAGAACGGATACATTTATGCATTATGTAACAATTTTGCCATCCGAATTGAAATTTCAACACTTAGTAAGCACAACCTTTACCCTTTTTGTGCCAGCTGGATTTGAGGACATAACTGAATCTGAACAAAAGTTGTTATCAGACATCTCGAGCATTTTTTCACTAAGTTTTTATCATTTAAAGTGGGTTTACATTTCATTTTTCATTTAATACTTGTTTCTCCACACTTTTCCCAAGCTTGACAATGATTAACAAAATGAAAATCAAGCCTAAGCCATTTCATGTAAATCAGTGTAAAGCAAATATCGTCACGATGGGCTCGGTGTGTGGGGAAGCGGGGTGGGGCGCAATGCACTCTTCGAAGTGTTTTGGGCAAGGAAACAAGTTAAAAAAGGTGAAAGATATCTTCAAATCAATTTTACTAGCTAAATTCCACGTGTTCTTCATGATTAAGGTCTACTTTTATTCGCATAACTATTTCAAAGTTCTGCGCAAATCATTTTTCACTAACTTTTCAAAAGTAAGTGGTGCTCACTCAAGCGGAAATATTTTTCGACAGTTTTATTGTCATTTTGCATTTTTACAGGATTTTCTCAAAGTGTAAACTTTTTTTGATACGCACTGTAGAGGAAATAACATTGATTTCAAGTTTCAAGTTATTTGGATTTCAAATCCAAACATTGTTTGAATAATTTGTTTAAAAAAATGTTAATTTTGTTTGATCGTAATCCTTTATGTTTGGATTTGAAATCAATAAAATTAATTGACATGGACGGCAAGCCATCGGAATGGGATGGTAGGGGGGGGGGGGGGGCGGTGGGGGGACATAAGGCAATTTGTAATGATTAACAGTTGTCGCAGTGAATTTTTGAAGATAAAATCAGGTGTCCCACAAGGATCTATACTGGGTCCATTGATATTTTGTATTTTTATTAATGACATGTGTAATTTGAAATTGCATGTACATTCTAAAATGTCTCTTTATGCTGATGATACCGCCATTTTTAATCACGGTGAATCAATTAAGGAGGTACAAAAGTATTTGCAAGATGATTTTGATTCAATAAGTAAATGGCTAGACTTAAATAATATGCATTTACACTTGCAAAAAACAAAAGCCATGGTATTTGGTCAAAAGAAAAAGTTGAGGGGTGCTCATTTGTCAGTGAAATTCAGGAACATACAATTAGAAAATGTAAAAAAGATTAAATACTTAGGTGTCATGCTTGATCCGGGCTTGACTTGGTGCGAACATATTACTAATATCGTTTGTAAAATATCTCGGGCAATAGGTTGTGTAAGGCGGATTAAGCACTTACTGTCCTTTGATATTATGAAGAAGCTGTACTTTTCTATGATTTTACCTTACATTGATTACTGTATTGCATCTTGGGGAAGCAGTGCAAAAATACATTTAGATAAGATACAAAAACTTCAAAATAAATATGCCAGAATGCTTTTGAAAAAAGATTATAATACATCAGAAATTTCTTTGTTGCAGTCACTGAAGTGGCAATCAGTAGATCAGCGTATAAAATATCAGTATTGTGTTCTTGTATATAAAATAATGAATGATTTAGTTCCAAATTATTTAAAACCTTTAGTATGTAAACGGCCCGTGAAATACAGGACACGGTATTCTTTACGATGCCCCCTTCAGCTTCCCAAAGCTAGAATTGAACATAAAAGAAAATCTTTCGCATATGTCGGACCCAAATTATTTAATGCACTTCCTTCAAATTTACAAGTTTGTACCTCCTTGTTAGTTTTTAAAAAATTATGCAAAGCCTTTCATACGAATTGAGCGAAATGATATTCCATTGATTTACAATGCTATGTATGTTTAAATTGTCACTTCCCACTCTATATTTTGGTGTTAATTGTTTCTGATGTTAGATATTTTGTATTTTGTATTTTTGATGTTGTTTGTTGTTGTTGTTCATAGTTATCTTGACATGTATTTTAAACTGCAGGGCGCCTTTGTAAAGCAGTTTTAAGAACTGAACAGGCCTACCCTGCAGTATAAAATAAATAAAACAAAATAAATAAATAAATAATCCTTTATGTTTGGATTTGAAATCAATAAAATTAATCGACATGGACGGCAAGCCATCGGAATGGGATGGTAGGGGGGGGGGGGCGGTGGGGGGACATGTCGATCTCTCCTTCGAATATCGATTTCACACAGCATACTCAATTTTTTGCATACGTTTTACACAACGGTTGCTCTTGACATTCTGAGATCCTGAGAGAGGCTATACCTGATATGATTATATATGAAATATTAATGTTTCATACTGAATTCCATGTTTTCAAAGCAAATTCCCAGGAAATAAACGTCCATTGAATCACTTAGTTAAAGACCACCTCCGACGCTGTAGAGGGGGGGGGGGGGGGTAAAACATAAAGAAGATAAAAAAGCGCTGTTCATAACATCAGCTCACATCACTGATCTCTCCACTAACGGGAGATAAGGGAGAGATCAGTGGCTCACATACAGCATGATTGAATACCGAAATCAGTGCATATTCCTCAGATGAATTCGTGTTTTCCATTTTTGGACACCACTCTCCCGTTAACATGGTTAAGATAGGTTTATAGTGCCAAAGGAAAAATAGCATCTTACATGTAATTTAGAAAACAGAAACACTTGTCGACATATCGCATAAAAGGTTAAACACTTAAGAAAATTATGAAAGCGTATTTCAATTCGTGAAATTGAATACGTAGCTTCCTCCCGCGACATAACACTTTAAATTAGGCTGATGTTTCGACGAATTTGAATGCTGGTACGAGGATAACTCTTGATTGAAAAAAACAACTTTAAGTGTTATTTTGTATTTCAATCATATTAAATCGCATGCTAAAGAAATCAAATAGAACAGCAAAATTTGCTTTTTAATTGTTGATCCACACTGTCAATCGATTTCGCGTGAAATCGAACCTAAAGTATTTACATTACGATATATGATAAATCTACGAAGATGGCCGGGAAAACCTATGATAATGCGCCTCGAAAAAGATTATTTCTAGGTAGATGGCGCTATATGAATACGTACACTGTTCAAATATACAGTACATGTATATACTTCATGCTGAGTCAACTGTTCAAACTTGCGTCTGTTAAGGTCTTAAACTGTAAACTCATGCTATAGCGTAACTCGCTCCCTAGCTTATTGAAAATATGTCCAGTGTGTGCGCGCACTGCCTCTGTGTTGTTTGGTACCATTTGTTTGTACACCAACGCACCGGATGCAC
Source organism: Lytechinus pictus (assembly GCF_037042905.1). Classification (NCBI taxonomy): domain Eukaryota; kingdom Metazoa; phylum Echinodermata; class Echinoidea; order Temnopleuroida; family Toxopneustidae; genus Lytechinus; species Lytechinus pictus. The sequence goes on from NC_087260.1 coordinate 28,843,059, forward strand.
GCATATGATCCACTGCATGTACACGTACACGATCGATCACCTATGATTTTCTCTAAATGAAAAATATGCTGCACTTTTTTTAAATCTCTTATTTTGTGATGAATAAGATGTTTTTTTTTTAATGGACTACAACCCCCCCCCAAAAAAAAAAAAACTTAACAAGTTGAAAAAGCATAACCCATACAGAGTGTTTGTGCGTGAATATTTTACAAATTAGATTAACATACATTTAAAGAGTAAAAGCAGGGGCGGCTCTGAACATATTTTCGTTTGGAGGGGGGGGGGGGGGGCAAAGACAAAAAGAGTACTTAGTATGTCAAGATTTGCATTTTGGTGCAAATGTACATGTTACCATGACACTACCCTCTGCATGAAGTAGTTGGATGTTTTGTAGTAATTTATAGGTCTTTTGAACTCAGTGATTTCTGAGATATATAGCCAAAATAATAACAGTTCCATGTCTTCTGACTCCATAATTACCAGAGGAATACTATATATTGGATATATGCAAATTTGATCAATAAAACTGTAAAAGAGATATTCTAATAAAAAACTTTTGATTTGAGATCCAACGCGCAATGTTCACTTTCCAACAATGAGCAGCTCGCCACCAACAGGAGATAGGTACCAGTGACGCCCTGGAATAGACCGGTTTACTAATATAGTCAAATTTATGGATGTTTCTTCCATCGGGGCCTAGTAACGAGTTATTCTATTAACCTGTACCTATTAATGGTATTTCAATACTTGGAATCCACTTTGCATACATTAGTTGTTGCTATTTTCGGCAAATATCAGGCAAGCTTTCCGGTTGTTAGAAGCAACCTTTGTTAAACTGGTATGCATAAAATTTGAATATGTTAGTAAACCGGTCTATTGATCCTTGTTTAATTCATATAAAATTAGAATGCATATAATTAGAAATGTTTATTTTGCAGGTTTTATTCTTGCTTGCATTCATGTCATGAAATGATCAGCGTGACGTTTTTGTAAAAAAAAATCCCCCCAAAAATAAGAGTGAAAAAATCCTCAAAGTCACAAATGGTTTTTAGGTATAAAATTAAGCATAACTCCCAGAAAGTTTTATGACCACTATTTTTTTGTAATTTGAAGACTTTTAATACAAGAACAAAGTCTGATATAGCAGTAGTGTAATCTGGGCCTACTTGCGTGCAGTATAAAAGACATCACCGCATTGGTCAGATCATGCTGAGAGGACTCGCACTACTGCGTACGGTATTGATAAAAAAGATTCACGTTGCATGTCATGTAAGAGTCATATTAAAATCTTTGTGAAACACCCCTGACCTTATTGTGTAACCTGACTAAAAGTGTAACATGGCCTGATAATGTAGTCTTGCCTTGTAATGTAACCCAACATTAAAGAGTAACTAGGTTAAAACTGAAACATGGTCAACGTAACCTGGGGGGTGTTTCACAAAGATTTAAGTATGACTTAAATCGCACTTAAATGCCGACGCGTATCTGAAATGCAACGCGCAATCTAATTCATCAATACGCAATAGTGCGCGTCCTCTTTGCATGATCTGACCAATGCGCAATGCGGTCATGGCTTTTATACCGCGCAAAACTAGGCATTTAAGGACGTTCCACAGTTATGTTTGTGCGCATTATGATCTGCGCATATTTTACACTCTGCGCGTTGACGTCACAATGGATGAACAGGTGATTAATTAGCTGTGGGTATGAACTGATTTTTCTCATCATCTGCACTCTAACTGCAGATCCGATGCGTTAGTTTATGAAGCTAAAAAACTTTAATTATTCCATGGACCATTTAAAAAACATCTCTACAAATTTAAAATACTTTACTCTGCAGTGCTGCCAAAAATCACAAATATGACCCCGAGTTTAAATAAATGGTAGAGTGGTTTTGATTTTTTCTTCTCATAGATACAAAGCATTTGGCGCATTTTTGGTGTTTTAAAAAGCACATTTGCTCTAATGTAAATGCTGATAGTTTGAAAACAAGCACATGAAGCCCTATTTTTTAATGTTTGCACCTCTTAGGTATACCTTCCTCTACAACTTTGCAAATTTTGGTGAAAATGACATGGATTTTGAATAAAGTGCAGCATTTATTGTACTTTTGTAGTTTGTTATTGAAATTTCACTTTTTTGAGATTGGGTTTTTGTTATGTTTTACGCCATTTTTAAGAACTGACAGTGCTGTTAGACTTAAAATTGCAAACAAATAGCACTATTAATAGATTCTCCATTCTAATGATACACTTATTAACTCTCTGGCGAAATTTGATGACTTTTTCATGTATTTTGACTGAGTAATAGAGGTTTAAACTCATTGTAGTGATCTTGCGAGGTCTAAAAATGCCAAATTCTTTTGAATGCGCAATCCGTAAGAACATTCATTCGGGTGAACTTTGAAGCTCCATAGCAAAAAATCAAGCACATGGACCTATGTTAATTTTTGCATATTTCGAATATTCAGGTTCTAAAGTATCTATGTGCAAAGTTTGGTGAAAATGACATGGATTTCATTTTAACTGTGGAACGTCCTTAAGTGCGACTCTAATGGGGCGTTGCAAGAAAGTTACGTTGCAATTGATTGCAAATCGACTGCAACTTTGCAGCCGATTCCGATCGACTGCAACTAGCAATCAATCGCCAATTTGCGTTGCAAGAAAAAGGCTTGCGATTGAACGCAAGTTGCAGCTGATCTGCAGACGATTTGCAGCTGTAAACAGGGTCTGCAGCACAAGACTAGCCGAAAAAGCAAAATATTGGCTTGCAACAATCTTGAACCTGGAAGAGAGTAAGTAGAAAATATTCATTTTTCAGACAATTCTTTCTCCATTATGTTTGTTTTCAGAGAATTTATATATTTTAGACCTATGCCAGGGAAAAAATTATTTTGAAAACAGTGAAAATCTATCTTCATTGCCGGTCGAAATTTCACCTTCAACAAATTTTCTACTGCACACTTTTAATCCCAGTCCCACACTTGACTTTTTGTGTCGGTAATGCACGGTTGTATCAACAACACGGCGCGGCAGGTCATTGCTGGTGCAGCAGTGCTGTTAAAAAAAAATCACCCTGAAGCAAGTAAATGTACTGTAGGCTCTAATTATGTATGAAACATCGAAAATGACCTTTAAAGATAATTTTTGTTCCTATCGGAAATGATTTTTAAGTTATACCGGTTTCAACGGCGAATAGCCATCCAGTAAATAGAAATTAATATAAAGACTTTAAAAATTCCATTAGTTTACCTTCTATTTTTTTTTCCACAAGAAAAAAAATCCTCTCCATTTGTCTCTTAAGAGTCTGTCTAACGTTAACCTCCCTTTTTAGGACTTTCCTTGGCCTGGCCTGGCCTGGGATAAAGTGAAAATTTTGCTGTTTCGACTTTTGTCTTTGGAGGATTAAAACAAAAATTATTATTTATTTATTCTTATTTTTTAATTTATTTCATTTCATTTTATTTATTTATTTATTATTATTATTATTTTTTTTTTTTTGGGGGGGGGGGGTTCTCCAGACTCCACATATCTCGCCAGACAAGAAAAAAAAAGAAAAAAGTATAGGGGGTCTACATGTATTGGGCTACTTTTCAGAATCTATTGGCCACATCTGCCTCATTCTTGGGGAAGTTTTAACATTGAATAGGGAGTTGCCCGCCCGGGGCTCTTTTTAAAATTTCTTACGGGCAGATTGCACAAGAGATTCTTTGCAAGGGCAGTCTATTTGTGTCGTTGATATGTAATGATGTGCCGTATGAGTCACATTTTTAATATCCATCACATATAATTATAAAAAGATATACATGTAAGCCTAAATTTCCCCTAAAATAATACATCTATTTTTTAGATTCAATATGTAGGTCTACTATGCCGGGGGGGGGGGGGGTAGGTACTTAGATTTGGTTTGGACAAAGGTGTGCGACTGAAGGTTTGAAACCCGTACCCATATTTACAGGTCATTTTGGCTAAAAAGGGGCCCATTATTGGGGATTCATTACAGGGGCGGATCCAGGATTTCCAAAAGGGGGGGAGGGGCACATTTTCGCCTGGAAAACTTGACAAGCCAAAAAAAAAAGAAAAAGGTTAATGCCCAAAATGGAAGATAATTTTGTATTTGCACCTAAGACATTGGAGTAGAATATGGACCCATGTTTAAGGCCAGTATCTAAAAATTGGGCCATGTACAGGGATTTTCCAGCATAAATCCATACCCCATGTTTAGGGATTTCTTCCAAAAAGGCGACCCATTCCAGCGGCACATCCCCATATGCATTATTTCGTGAGTAACCCCCCCCCCCGGGCTACTATGTAACTGACTCTAGTCTTAACTTGATTTTTATGCAAGCACATGATCGAGATGCTATATAGATGACAGATTTCTTTTTTTCTCTTTAAATTATTTAATGGATGATTACAATGCTTTTCCAGGTGCTTACAGTAAAAGGGTGTCTCATTTGGTGCATCATTATTAATATTGAATGCATAATCATAATTTTTTTTTACATCCTTTTACATCAAGTACAATACTCGGGGGGGGGGGCATATGGTCCCCCTTGACATTTTTCAGAATAAATCTGCCACTCAAAATTGTATTACCGCACCATTGACTGACGTTTTACTTTCAAGTCTCACGCAACTTTTGAGACCAAATTTGCAATTCCCAGGTACAGGGTCAGGAAATTTTGCAACATTGTGTTTGTTTAAGTACATGTCAGACAAAAACATGATTACATGTAAAAAGTCAATATTCATAATTGGGTAATTTTTTTATTGACAATAGTAATTCAATGTCACTGATGAACTTTGTGTTGAAAATAACAATTAAAAGAAATACATTTAAGAAGTTAAGAAAAAATATTTAAAAAAACATGAAAGGAATTTATTTTTATACCAGATTTTTTAAAGTAAAGTTGTTAGGAATGCTCTAGAAAGGAATATCTACACCAAAGTTTAGCATTCTATTACAAGCTTTTTTTTTGTAAATTAAAGCGAAAGGTATGATTTCATAATTTTTTTAATTACACCGACCATGGATGAGGAACCATAGTGCCCCTCCCCAGGCCAGAAGTGACTTTAATCAAAACACACTGGGACTACTATAATGATTAACACCCTGGCAACTGAGCTTAACTTGTATATTAATTTCATGAACATGTTTTATCTCTTTGCTTTTTGCTTTTAATTGCTTACTACAGTTATGATGCCAAAGAAGTCTGGAATAAACAAGAAACCTCCGAACCACCATAACTGTGTCTGCTACAATGTGTGTTCTTGCAACCAGCTGATTGATTCATTTTATCAACTCTCAAATGGTAGGTTACATGTAAACTGTATTATTAATAATTCACCATGATCGTAATGCGGATGGGGGTGAAATCTGAACACATTAACCCAAGGATAATGCAAAATGAAAAAGGCAAATACAAATCTCTATCTTGACTTGGACTTCTCAGCAATGAAGACACCCCCATTGATGGGGGGGGGGGGGGGGTGGTTGTTGTGCTCATCCAATTTGTACTGTATGAAATTGTGAATTTTGCTTTCATTGATTTAATTTATTGCATATTTTAATTTCCATGATTCATTTATTTGGGGAAAAACAATCAGTTTTCACACTTTTAGATTACATCATGGCAAATTGCCAATTATTATGGTCTCAGGAGTAAGCCACTATCCCTCTATCATATCATCTTGTCGTTGCAAACAACGCCCTTACCAGCAGGCATAGGGGCATTGCTGCACTGATGGGGTGCACAAAAATGTTTTGCTAAGGGCGTTCTTGCACTGAAAGGACAAAATTTGAACTAACCCAAGCTATGTATGGTTATGGGCTTGCATTATTTCCTATATTATTATTTTTTTATGAACAGTTTGATTATCAGAACTGAATTCAGAGCTGCTCCTGTCTGTAGTAACATCTTATTAGAGTGGACTTCAGAATGAGGGTGTTGCTGGTTTAAAAACTTCACTCCATGGAGCTCTCCAAAGTCATCTCAAATTAGACTGCTTCTGGAAACCAAATTTGTTCCTTCAAGCAGAGAAGCTTGTGGCTTTCCTGACTGGACTTCTATGGATTCTTCTTGCCAACATTAAGGACTGTGGGCTGACATTCAGTGGTAAAACACTTGATGAAGATGATATGAATTTTTATTTGATATAAATGAATCTCAGAAGTAATTCCTCAGGAGTAAGAAACAATGAAAATTAAAAATAAAAGGTCCATCAATAATGAATGTCTTGAGCAGTGTTCTTTTTGTGCATAGATCAATGGATCTTTTCATTTCCAAGCAGGGATGTAGTCAATGCTGACCTCGAGACAACATTTTGCTGGCCTTGGTCCGAGTCACTGTACAGAATCTATGGGAAGTTCTCTCAAGCTGCCTCATGACTCGGAAGAATCAGCCTCGACCTCATCCCTGTATGCAAGTGTGATATATATCTACCATGCAATCTCATGATTAAAGAGAGAGAAACAAGAGAGCTTCAGATTTTGAAGTGTAGCAATCTCCTGAAATGTATGTTTTATTTGAAAATCAAACTAAAATAACTTAATTGGGCATGTTATTCATTATGATATTTATGAATGAAAGCATTGAAGCAATTTGGTGCTCTTGCAAAACAAATTCTGAGTTGTATTTACTGTAAACCCTCAGAAATATTGATAAACATTTGCCAGTGCATGAAGTGTTTTAATGAAGAGTGGCTTTTTTGTGCCTATGGAGAATTGATATTTCTTCAATATTTTTTCATACAAATTATTTCAGAAATCACAATTTGAATATTCCATGACCTCTGATAACAAGAGCAGAATATTTTTGGTGATTGACACACTTTAAAATCATATTAGGAGAGAATGTAGTGAAATTGTGTAAAAAATGGCATAATTGCTGAAGAGGCCTATAAGATTGAAAATAACATTATTTCAAGTTTTTCTTGAAAAAAATGGCATAATTTACACAATTTTTCAAAACAAAATACAAAAAGAAAATTTTTGCAGAATTTTCAGTACACAAGCCTATGGACAATCAATTGAACGTAAATCAAACGCAAATTTTGCGCATCCTCCAAAATCTCACATAAGTTACGTTCGATTTGCAATCAATTGCAAAGCTTGCGCTTGATCTACGTTCAATTGATCAAACGCAACTTCTTCTTGCAACAGGATTGAACGTAACTTGCGTTCAATTGCAGATTTGCGTTTAATCGGAGGACTTACGCTCAATTTTGGGAGTTGCGTTCGATTTGCGTTCAATCGCAAGTTTCTTGCAACACCCCATTAGTCATAATTAAATCTTTGTGAAACACCCCCTGGCCTATATAATGTAACCTGGAATTAAAAAGTAATCTGGCTTTGATAGGCTTTAAAGTGTGATACCTGTGCTTATTGTGTAACCTGGCCTTATAGTTTAACCTGCAAAGAGTTAACTTCTTAAAACAGTAACCTTGCTTTAAACCTGGCTTTAAAATGTATCCTGATCTTTTAGTGTAATCTAGGCTGAGTTGCCTGATAGTGTGATACCTGTGCTTATTGTGTAACCTTGCCTTATAATGTAACCTGCAATTGAAAAGTCAAGTGGCTGATCCATAGACCTTTTAAGTGTGATTCATGTGCTTATTGTGTAACCTCTCCTAATAATTTAACCTGCTTTTAAGAGTTACCTTCTTTAAAGCGTAACCAGGCTTTAGAAGGTATCCTGATCTATAAGTGTAATCTGGGCCTACTTGCATGCAGTATAAAAGACATCACTGCATTGGTCAGATCATGCTGAGAGGACTCGCACTACTGCGTACGGTATTGATAAAAAAGATTCACGTTGCATGTCATGTAAGAGTCATATTAAAATCTTTGTGAAACACCACTGACCTTATAGTGTAACCTGACTAAAAGTGTAACATGGGTGGTGTTTCACAACAATTTAAGTATGACTTAGGTAGCACTTAAATGCCAACGCAAACAGGCAGTAGTGCGCTGCCTCTACTCATGACCTGACCAATGAGGTCATGCCTCTTATATCGCACGTAATGAGGCATTTAAGTGCGACTCTAAGTCATACTTAAATCTTTGTGAAACACCCCCTGGCCTTATATTGCATGCGTGAGTAGCAGACAGCATGGTAGTCGGACCGCAAGGTGTGCAGTGTCGAAGCTTAAATCGCATGGTAGTCATAAGCCTCGACACCGCACACCTTGCGATCCGACTTTCATGCTATGCTGTCTTTGACTCACGCATGCTGCGCTTTTTGCCATAGCAACTGAGAAAATAGCGCTTACTACGTACAGCGTATGCATGTTGTATATCATATACGCGTCGTGCAACTCTGCTGTCTGATTGGTTGGAAGTTGGATTGAGCCTGCCGTTCAGTCACGGTTTTCTTTACGACTTGTCTCTGACCGGTCTGCGACTCTCAAGCTGACAAGAGCTGTGACGCCGGATCGGGTCGTAAGGTGTGCGCTTGCCTTAAAAGACATCACCGCATTGGTCAGATCATGCTGAGAGGATCTACCTTTTCCTCATCTAAAGATGGGCGGATATCTTTCCATAGGTCCTCTTCCCTCTTCTTGGAAAGTTCCATTGTTGACTTAACTGGGGGCATCTGAAAAAGTATTGGGATGTCCGCAGAGTTCACCATAACAGATAATTTTTCTTCCTCTGCGTTGCTTGCCTTCATGTTCCAGTCATAATGCCTTGTTCTGATAACTTAAATCTGCATGTTGGATGAAAGCAAATGAAAAGTGTTATAAAAATACTTACATTGCTTCATGATTTGGAGAGCATATCGAGATTAGAGTAACAAGTGGAATGCCTCTGGCGGTCTTACCTGCATCACGCGATTCAATATAGCAGCAGTGCTGACTTTGAAAACTACTATAACTCGCACAAGATGTTCAGTGATACTTGGTTACTCTTACGTCCACGTTTTATGAACTAGACCAATACACTTACAGAGATATGATGGTAATTCAACAAATACCCCAACATGGCCAAAGTTCATTGACCTTACATGACCTTTGACCTTGAACATGTGACCTAAAACTTGCACAGGATCTTCAGTGATACCTGATTACTCTTATGTCCAAGTTTCATGAGTCAGATCCATAGACTTTCAAAGTTATGATGAAACAAATTCGTATATTTAATGAGATGTGACCTTAGAACAGCGGTCTCCGAATTCAAACTTTGCCTGTATTTTGGTGTCATCTACCTACATACCAAAAAATTTAATCCATTAAATATTTTTCGAGTTTTTGCGCGGAAACCAACTCACATACTTAACGAGCTGTGACCTTTGACCTGCGGACTCCGAATTCAAACTTAGCCTGTATTTTGGTGTCATCTGCCTATACACCAAACATTTTTAAAATCCATTAAATATTTTTTGAGTTTTTGCTTGGAAACCAAGTGGGGGGACGGACAGATGGACGGACAAGGGCAACGCTTAATGCCCCCTACGGACTTCGTCTGCGGGGGCATAAAAACCCGGAATAGTCATGTATCACGGGTGCACCATCTCACTATTAATTTTGTATTTTCAACTTACTACACTGTAAAAACTGTGGTGTTAAACCTGACACCAGTAGGTGTCTATAGAGGACCACACACTGAAGTGCTAAAATTACACACTAGAGATTGAATGTAACACCACTTTAATTGTACAACCAAAAATGTTGTAATAACACCTAATACTGTCAATTTAACACCGGGATAAAATGACTGGTGTGTTCCTCTATGTACACCGGTAAACACCACAGTTTTTGCTGTGTATCAACCAATGAACAAATTGAGACATTTGAACCAACTTGCATATATAATTAGCTGTGACCTTTGACCTTTGAATTTGAACTTAGCCTGTATTTTGGTGTCATCTACCTACACACCCAATTTTCTTTAAAATCTGTTGAATATTCCATAAGTTATCATGCGGAAACAAACTCGTATATTTAATGAGATGTGACCTTTCAACAGCTGACTCTGAATTCAAACTTAGCCTGTATTTTTGTGTCATCTACCTACACACCAAATACTTTTAAAATTCATTAGATATTTTTTGAGTTATTGCGTGGAAAAAAACTCGCATATTTAATGAGCTGTGACCTTTGGACTCCATTTCGAACTTAGCCTGTATTTTGGTGTCATCTACCTACACACCAAATATTTTTAAAATTCATTAGATATTTTTCGAGTTTTTGCGTGGAAATCAACTCGCATATTTAATGAGCTGTGACCTTTGACCTGCAAAATTATCCGTGCATTATTATTTTGTTCCCTCGAAATTCTATTTCGTTCCCACGAAATACTATTTCGTTCCCACGCAATATTATTTCGTTCCCACGAAATACTCTTTCGTTCCCACAAAATATTATTTCGTTCCCACGCAATATTATTCCCCCTATCTCTCCGAGCCGCACCGGCCGTGTATAACACGCGCAGCACAGCAACATGCTTTGGTATGGTATGCGCTGATGTCTGAGGCTGATGATGATGGGGGTGATGATGATGGGGGTGATGATGATGATGGGGTGATGATTATGATGGGGGTGTATAATGATGATGGGGGTGATGATGATGGGGGTGATAATGATGATGGGGGTGATGATGATGGGGGTGATAATGATGGGGATGATGATGATGGGGTGATGATGATGGGGGTGTATGATGATGATGGGGGTGATGATGATGATGGGGGTGATGATGATGGGGATGATGATGATGGGGATCATCACCCCTATCATCATCATCATCACCCCTATCATCATCATTCCCATCATCATCACCCCCATTATCACCCCCATCATCACCCCCATCATCACCCCCATCATCACCCCCATCATCATCACCCCCATTATCATCCATCCCATCATCATCATCACCCCCATCATCATCATCCCCATCATCATCATCATCCCCATCATCATCACTCCCATCATCATCACCCCCATCATCATCACCCCCATCATCATCACCCCCATCATCATCATCATCCCCATCATCATCACCCCCATCATCATCACCCCCATCATCATCATCATCCCCATCATCATCATCATCCTCATCATCATCGCTCCCATCATCATCACCCCCATCACCATCATCCCCATCATCATCACTCCTATCATCATCACCCCCATCATCATCACCCCAATCATCATCACCCCCATCATCATCATCCCCATCATCATCACTCCCATCTTCATCACCCCCATCATCATCACCCCCATCATCATCACCATCATCACCCCCATCATCATCATCACCCCCTCCCCATCATCATCACTCCCATCATCATCACCCCCATCATCATCACCCCCATCATCATCACTCCCATCATCATCACCCCCATCATCATCATCACCCCCATCATCATCATCATCCCCATCATCATCACTCCCATCATCATCACCCCCATCATCATCACCCCCATCATCATCATCATCCCCATCATCATCGCTCCCATCATCATCACTCCCATCATCATCACCCCCATCATCATCATCCCCATCATCATCCCCATCATCATCACCCCCATCACCATCATCCCCATCATCATCACTCCTATCATCATCACCCCAATCATCATCACCCCCATCATCATCATCCCCATCATCATCACTCCCATCTTCATCACCCCCATCATCACCCCCATCATCATCACCATCATCACCCCCATCATCATCATCACCCCCTCCCCATCATCATCACTCCCATTATCATCACCCCCATCATCATCACCCCCATCATCATCACTCCCATCATCATCACCCCCATCATCATCACCCCCATCATCATCATCACCCCCATCATCATCATCATCCCCATCATCATCCCCATCATCATCACTCCCATCATCATCACTCCCATCATCATCACCCCCATCATCATCACCCCCATCATCATCATCCCCATCATCATCGCTCCCATCATCATCACTCCCATCATCATCACCCCCATCATCATCACTCCCATCATCATCACCCCCATCATCATCACCCCCATCATCATCATCATCATCCCCATCATCATCACCCCCATCATCATCACCCCCATCATCATTACCCCCATTATCACCCCCATCATCACCCCCATCATCATCACCCCCATCATCATCATCATCCCCATCATCATCATCATCCCCATCATCATTACCCCCATTATCACCCCCATCATCACCCCCATCATCATCACCCCCATCATCATTACCCCCATTATCACCCCCATCATCACCCCATCATCATCACCCCCATCATCATCATCACCCCCATCATTATCATCATCCCCATCATCATCATCATCCCCATCATCATCACTCCCATCATCATCACCCCCATCATCATCATCCCCATCATCATCACCCCCATCATCACCCCCATCATCATCACCCCCATCATCATCATCACCCCCATCATCATCATCACCCCCATCATCATCATCATCCCCATCATCATCATCATCCCCATCATCATCACTCCCATCATCATCACCCCCATCATCATCATCCCCATCATCATCACTCCCATCTTCATCACCCCCATCATCATCACCATCATCATCACCCCCATCATCATCACCCCCTCCCCATCATCATCACTCCCATCATCATCACCCCCATCATCATCACTCCCATCTTCATCACCCCCATCATCATCACCCCCATCATCATCATCATCCCCATCATCATCACCCCCATCATCATCACCCCCATCATCATCACCCCCATTATCACCCCCATCATCATCATCATCCCCATCATCACTCCCATCATCATCACCCCCATCATCATCACCCCCATCATCATCACCCCCATTATCACCCCCATCATCACCCCCATCATCATCATCACCCCCATTATCATCCATCCCATCATCATCCATCCCATCATCATCATCATCCCCATCATCATCACCCCCATCATCACCCCCATCATCATCACCCCCATCATTAATCACCCCCAGCATCATCATCCTCAGACATCAGCGCATACCATACCAAAGCATGACGCTATGCTGCACGTGTTATACACGGACCGTGCAGATTGGAGAGGGGGGATAATATTGCGTGGGAACGAAATAATATTTCGTGGAAAAGAAATATTTTGTTGGAACGAAATAATATTGCGTGGGAACGAAATAATATTGCGTGGGAACGAAATAGTATTGCGTTGGAACGAAATAGTATTTTGAGGGAACGAAATAGTATTTCGAGGGAACGAAATAATGCACAGATAATTTTTTCTCCTTCATGTCACCTGGCGGGCTCTGTACATCTGCCTACACCTCATGCCTACACACTAGAGATTGAATGTCACACCAGCTAGTGTAAGTGTAACAACCAAAAGTGTTGTAATAACACCCAACACTGTCAATTTAACACCGGTGTAAAATGACTGGTGTGTTCCTCTATGTACACCGGTTAACACCACAGTTTTTGCTGTGTATCAACCACTGCCCCCTCCCTCAGGTCAACCATAATTGTTCCAGAATCTAGTTAAAGATTCCACATTTAAGTATGGAAATTGGTAGGTTCATGAGCTCCAAACCCATATTGTTAAGCTGAAGCAGGTAAGCCAGCAAATCCAGCTTAATTATCCCAGCCCCATCACTGGTTTTGCCCCATTAATAAAGGATAAAAAAACAACCTTAAAAAAATTAAAAGGAGGGAAAAACAGTGACTTATTTCGGCTGTCATGCAACTCCCACTTCCCTGGTTTATTCAACTTAATAAATAAACATATGGCCATCGAGTCCCTGTACAGATTGAATTAGAACTTCGGTCTCTGTATTTGGTGAGTGGAGCCACAACGGAGTTCAACCAATATAAGTTACAGAGACCAAAACTTTTGGTCTAGAGCCAGAGCCAGAGTAATCTAGTTCTAGACGATTTTAAACGAATCTATTTGCACCACGATAATACGTTCTATTCCGTGCGCCCAGCCGAGTGTGCGCGCAAAACCGAGAACCTGTACTCCGGCTCCGAGGAAAAATCGTCTAGACCAGTTGCTCTGCGGTGACGTCAGAGGTCAAAGGTCAACGGACGAGTGCTTCATAAATATGCATGAGTTACTTGTCAATCTCGCCGCGCCGAACAACAGTGCAACGTTGTTTACGTTTTGCACGTGTTATCAGCTGTGTGCATGCATTGTACACATGGGATTGATGTAATACTCAGTAGATCTATGTGATATGAATACATGTACACGTATCATACGAAAGTTTGAGATAGTTCATTATTTTTAAGGCTACAAATAGACATTTCATTGTTGGGAAATTACTGTAACATGCATAGGCCTATAGTTATTTCACTCAATGTGCATATCTTGGTTAAATCTGTGGGTATGATGTATACCATCATGATATATGAAAGAAGGTGCTAATGTACCAAATTTCAAACTTCAAAACAATACAGACTAGTTTTTCCACTTTATTCAGATGGAATAATTAATATACAAGTTTGAATGATATATTTTATATTCTTCTTCATCTACACATGTAATTACATAGAGGTAATTTGTCTTAGTATGGGTATTGAAAATTAAGACTCATAAATGTAAACTCTCATTCTTGTGAATGGATCACATCACGGTACATTTTACTGTGGGCACTTGTAAATATATCATTTTCAATGTCTTCTTCACATATTTCACTGTCAGAGAGTATGACAAAAAGGGTTGAGAAGTACATGTACTTTGTACAGATTAGTACAGAGCTGTGAAAGGGATAAGGAAAACAGAATAAAAATCATTAATGATTTTTAAAAGTAGATAGAGTAAAACGATAGAGTAAACGGACCGAGCTGCTCAATGGGGCGATTATTTTTTTTACAAATGTAATAAAAGTATTTGGTGCACATCTCACATTTGCACATTTTTCATAGTTTTCATGAAATGTTAAGGGAAAAAATGTGTTTTCACAACAACTGATCAGGAATTTGCCCCCCCTTCCCCCTTGCTGCGTACGAACATTCCCTGAAGTCCACTTAAACATATATCATTATAACAGAAAATATACATGAATATAAACATATAATCTTTCTAAGACATATATAGAGAGAGATTGAAAAACTTATTAAAGAAAGAAACAAACAAATTATGCATGTTATGTGCGATTTCAAAATCTCGTGTACTAACCCTTTTATTACGATGAGGCAAATA
This sequence comes from Lytechinus pictus, assembly GCF_037042905.1. Classification (NCBI taxonomy): domain Eukaryota; kingdom Metazoa; phylum Echinodermata; class Echinoidea; order Temnopleuroida; family Toxopneustidae; genus Lytechinus; species Lytechinus pictus. Next base: position 28,858,204 of record NC_087260.1, read on the forward strand.
CTTGTGTATATTAATTGAGATACAAGTTTTTTTTTTACTATATATACAAAGGGGTGTCGATCCTTTTTTCAGATTGGGGGGGGGGGCAAAATCATGAATCAACTTTCCAAAGGCGCTCGATCACACAAAACAAACTCACACACACTCATATGTATATATATATATATATATATTTCAGCGCGAGCTGAAATTTTTTAGTATACTGACCTGAAAACAGGAAAAAGGTGCCTTTTAAAGACTGTTTGTATAGTAACTCATGAGGAGAATACATATTTCACTACACAGATAATGCGAGTGCCGAGGGCGAGCTGAAATTTCTTTATATTCTGACCAGATAGCTTGATATCTTATATGCATTTTGGTACCAATGATTAAGATGGGTATCTAAAAAAGACAATAGATGCGAGCGCGAAGCGCGAGCTTAAAATTTTAATATTTCGATCTGAAAAAAATGAGTTTAATGGACGTTTTTAAAAAAGAACAAGATTATATCCAACAAAAGATTATTGCAAATCGAAGCGGGACTTCTTTTGAGATTTAGAACTGAGAACGGGACATTCTATTCACCTATGTAATTATGAAAAGTATGGGGTTTTGCTACAGAAATGGTGCGAGCGCGAAGCGCGAGCTGAAAATTTTTATATTGCAATCTGAAAAGCGGACAATTTGAGCACGATTTTAAACAAAGAACGAGTTGTGTAGCTCAATCTTGCTTGCTGATTTCTGTGTAACATTACCATCTTATTTTATTTTTGTACATGCGGAATTATTGGGGGAGGAGGGGGTGGGCAAAACGATATATGATCGACGCCTCTGTATATACAATGATACTACATCATGAATCATTCGGAATACATCACCAATCCAGGTTTATATATTATCATTCAATTTTCATGTACATGATGTATACATCATGTACAGAATTTAGTATATATTGTGATGCTTTTCACTAAATCTAATGCAATTTGTAATGATGAGTAATTTTATCTAATTAATTTGATGAAACTGGATATGATGGTTATGACCTGAATTCAGAAAGAGATCCTTCAAGACAGAGCTTTGGAAATAGTTCTCCTGTTTTACAGGTATCGTTATCTTTGTTTTTAACTTCTTCCTGAGTGATCAGATAAATAATATTTAACTTAATGGAAGATGAAAATAAATCAAATTTTGTGGCGTAAACATTTAAACGTTAAAACAAAGATATTGACAAACTGTATTAATACATTGAAAATGATATTTAGTGGTTTAAGGTCTAACGAATATACGTCTGGTTGCGTAATTATACACTCCCTGTAATAGCAACGGGTTTTAGCAAAGTTTTGGACTAAAATATCGAATCATCTTCATAAAACACTTTAGTAGCTGTCTTACACTAAAGGCCATACAGGTGGCACAACGTGGAATGTGTAAAGAAGAAAAGTGACTGACCTTTTTTATTAAAGCATTGGAAAATAAGATCAAAATTAAAGGATTTGCTCTACGCTTTTGTATGATTCTGGGATATTTTTCAATAACAAAAGTTTAGATTTTATGACATCTGTGTGAAACTCCCCCGCCCCAGTCCACTCTGTAAGGGCATGTGATAAGCTTTGTTATGACCATTCAACAATAAAATGTATAACCAGGTGCCGCTGACCATTCTTGACCGGCGCCGATCTAGATTTGGTTGGCAATAGGCCCTTCTTCATTATTCTACCGGCGCCTAATTATTGGAACCAGGGGACGCTGATTATTCTTGACCGGCGCCGATTTAAATTTAGGTGACGCCGGTTAAGACAAAGGCAGCGCCGATTTGTCTTGACCGGCGCCGATTTAGAACAAGTAGTGCTGATTATTTTTACCGACGTCCAGACGTCACGTAAGATTCAGGCAGCGGCAAATGATCGACTGGCGCCGATTTAGAACCAGGAGGCGCCGATTTAGATTTAGGTGGAGCTGATTATTCTTGATCGGCGCCGGTTAAGACTCAGGCAGCGCCGATTTATAATCAGATGGCGCTGATTATTCTTGACCAGCCCCGATTTAGAATGGCGCTGATTATCCTTGATCGGCGCCGGTTAAGAACTCAGGCAGCGCCGATTTTTCTTTACCAGCGCCGATTTATAACCAGATGGCGCCGATTATTCTTGCCCGGCGCCGATTTAGATTTACGTGGAGCTGATTATTCTTGTCCGGCCCTGATTTAGATTTAGGTGGCGCTGATTATCATTGATTGGCGCCGGTTAAGAACACAGGTAGCGTCGATTTTTCTTGGCGCCGATTTATAACCAAATGGCGGTGATTATTCTTGTCCGGCGCCGATTTAGATTTAGGTAGCGCTGATTATTCTTGATTGGTGCCAGTTATATGCTGGCAGCGCACAGCTGATAATTTTTTACCGGCGAAGTTGTTGGGAAAAGGGTAGTTAAAAGAAAAGATAAGGAAGATGATATGACATTATTGTGCTTTGCTGGGGGATAGTATTTCCTTTACTGTCGCTAATATTATATCAGTGTATATTTTTTTTAAGCGGCGCCTTTTCTTTTCTTTCCTTTATTTTTATTTTTTCAAGCAGCGCCTTTTCTTTCTTTTACTTTACTTTTCTTTTTTTTTGGGGGGGGGGGGGGGAGCGCGCCCCCTGCGCCATCCCCCTGGATCCGCCACTGGTTTGTGATTTTTTTTATTTAGAAGCTGTAGTATTAAGAAGTAAATATCTTAAAGTCACTATGGCGTATCTAAGGGGGGGGCAGTCTGCCCCCCCTGACGAGCCACAACCCATGCAAAGGACGTATCCTGGCCCCCTGACGAGATTGAAAGGCCTTTTTTGCCCCCCCCCTGACGAGCTTGAAGACCTTTATTGCCCCCCCCCCGAGGAGCTTGAGCTTGAAGACCCTTTTTATTTGCTTGTCAATTTTTTTTTCAGGTACGAAGTTCTTTATTTCACGGTGATTGAATACTTTTTTTGTGTTTTGTTTTGCCCCCCCCCTGTGGAAAATTCTAGGTACGCCACTGTTTCAATTCAATTCAAATTTATTTATTTCACTTCCATCAAACAAAAACAAATTGTGTACCATATATAAACATAAATTTTTGTATCCGTTGTAAACAAAATTAATGATACATCTGTTGTGAAAAAAACACTTAGACAATTTGGGCAACACATTGTAGGTTTTAAATATGTATACTATTTTTCAATAGAAATTAAATTAAGATGGAAATGGAGGGACCCACTAAAAAGCAATGCTTGTACAATGTGGGCCCCTCAAGAAATAAATAACACAACAAATAACAAAATAACAAAGTATAAATACAGATAATCAAATGAGAAAAAAATGAATAAATGAGAGGGAAACACTCACAAAATAAATACAAAGTTATCAAAAATATATAGTTTGATAAAGGACAAAACAACCCGTCCTCAATATCTACCCTTCCCCACCCCCCCCCCAGAAAAAGAGAAGAAAAAAGGGGAGAATGCCCTGAGAAGATGGATGGGTGCTGCTGTACGTAGATAGAACACATGCCTCAAGCAAACTGGATTCAATGGTGTGTATAAAAGGAGAAAAAATATATAAAATAACCTGGAAAGAATATAATGCACAAAAAATATGATTGATGCCGTAAACAAATAACCGGTAGGAAGGCGGATAAGCGGACAGGAGATGAGAAAATAGAGGAGAGGATATACACAATAATGAGCACATCTGAGGACTTGTGTCAGATTTTTTTTTTTTAAATAAAAAAAGGATAATAATTATTTTATGTTTTAATTGTAGTTTAAAGTAATAATGATGACTTGACAGAGATGATGAATTAAACTTAATTTGGGAGTATATTATAAGGTTTTAATAGAGATAATTTGAATTTAGTCTTTAAAGAGTTCAAAGATTATGAAGTGAGTTCCATAACTTCGGTCCATCATATATAAATGTGTTCTGAGCCCGCAACGTTCTTAAAAGTGGTAAATGAAATTCACCCAATCGCCTTGTTGGATAGTTGTGAATGGATTGATTTTTTGGAAACATTGAATTAAATACATTTGGGAGGTTGTTGTTGTTATAGTTATACATAAACTGACCGAGATTAAAGTGATTAAAGTGATATACTGTACGTACAAATATGACCGACTTGTTTCGAGTTTTGTTTTACCGCATTCAGGTCATGGTTCTTTATGATTTTATTTGTTCCAGAGAGAGTTTACTCAGTCCACTTCAACATATGCAAAATGGAGACAATTACTGTATTCTTGTTCTACTGCAAATGCCAATTATTGTTTGGTCAGCCATACTATGAAAAAACTGTACATTTCAGATCAAACTTGCCAGTTAAAGGACAAGTCCACCTCAACAAAAAGCTGACTTGAATAGATAAAGAAAAATCAAACAAACATAACTCTGAAAATTTCATCAAAATCGGATGTAAAATAAGAAAGTTATAAGTTAACATTTTTAAGTTTCGCTTAATTTTTCAAAACAGTTATATCCATATCTTAGTAAGTATGCAAATGAGGGGACCGATGACATAATTCACTCACTATTTCTTTTGTATTTTATTTTATGAAATATGAAATATTTTGATTTTCTCGTCATTGTCTGTGAAACAAAGTTGTCTGTGAAACAAAGTTTCATTCCTCCCTGAACACATGTAATTCCATTATTCTCACATTTTGTGGTTCGAGCAAAGGGGTACTAATTGTCGAATTCGTAAAAATTGAAATATTGTATTATTCAAACAATAAAAAACACAAGAAATAGTGAGTGAGTGACATCATCGACTCTCTCATTTGCAAATCACTGAGTTGAGTATAGAACTGTTTTGTGAAAAATAAGCAAAACTTTAAAATGTCATAACTTTCCTATTTTACGTCCGATTTTGATGAAATTTTCAGCATTATTCATGTTTGATTTTTCTCTATTTATTAAAATCAATTTTTTCTTTACCATATTACTGCCATGTGAACAAAGGAAGCAACTCTGTGGAACAAGTTTATGAGGAAATGAGTAAAATTGTCATTGTCATTTTACATGTGGAAATATAGAATTTCTTGTTTTTTAAAAGAAACTTGGGGCCATGTGACTTCAATTAAACTGGCATCATGAAGAGCTTACATAATTAACCCAAATCAAGGGGGATGGTCAATTTTGAAGGATAAAAAGTTGCTACCCTCCCAGTAGGAACACTCAAGAAGACATCGTGGCCTCGGAGGAAACTTTTTAATTCGAGAGAACTTTGTTCTGTTGGATCTTCAAAGTCGTTGTTCCCAACTGTTTGGACATAGGCCTATGCAGGATGGAATCTCTGATAGAATGACGTTCATTTTCCGTCGCCATCACACCATATAAAAAAAACGAAGATAAGTGATCAAAACCTGTATGCACACTATAGCTGATTTGGTAAACAAGCAAGAAACTGAATTTGGAAACCGCGCGCAGTATACAACACACAATACAACCAGGGAGTCTCCCTGATACAACAGCACGATACAGTACACAAATCTATGGCTTATGTTGTGCTGCTTTGTGCGATCCGATTGATTCTGTAATCCATATACGATAGTCTACGCTTATAAACCCTATTGTAGGTATCAGGGGAAACATACACGATACGATTCATTTCTGATGTTTTTGTGTGTTTAATTTGATTTCTTTTATCAATTATTTATAACAAAAAGTCCTTTCTTAGGTAACTGATATTCATTTTATCGGTAGATCACACCATATTTCTCAACCGAGTAATTTTCCCTGCTGTTAACAAAGACTAGCGGCTGAACGGGAGGCGTGTCCACTTTTAACGACTTTCCCTCAAAAATCTGAGGGAGTGACGTCACCGCAGAGCAACTGGTCTAGACGATTTTTCCTCGGAGTACAGGTTCTCGGTTTTGCGCGCACACTCGGCTGGGCGTACGCACGGAATAGAACGTATTATATCGTGGTGCAAATAGATTCGTTTAAAATCGTCTAGAACTAGACTAGAGCCAGAGGTACACAGACAGTCAATTAATTACACTGCTATAACAAGATCTATTCTTGAATAACAGAAGAGAGTCAACTTTACAGTCAGCATGCATGTATTGGCAAATGTCGAGGATAGAACTTGTAACCCAAACACCGTAACACAGTTAATCCATGGCGATATGACCCGTTCCGCCTATTTGGAAACCGTATAAACCTAAACGAAATTCAGGTTAGTCATTCGCCGGAACTCTCCGCATGCACTGTCAGCGTCACACCGCTATCTAGAGACAGATAGAGCAGCCAAGGCAAGAGTATTCAAAGCAATCACCGCAATATTTGTTGGCGATGTTATTACATACAAATATCGAATGAAGTGCATTGGATTGTATAAATTCACGCCCGCAGTTATATAATTACTCCCTAACGTTACATAACTGATATATAGTACGATTCTTTCAATAATACTCACGTATTTTATGGAAAATTGATGGTACCGTGTACGGTACTGAATTGATTTTCTCGCACAAACTCCCCATTCAGTGCGCGCGCGTACATTATATTTGCAATAGAACACCTTTTCGCGAACTTACCCGGCGAGTTACACGTTAAGCCCGAGTCGCTTTTAAGACCTTAACATGCGTCCAATATTTCCCACTAATAGACCAGTTCGTAGTTACTTCGTGGACAATTTTTGTGAAATGGCCTTTCATTCCTTTCATTGTGATAGGCAAATTTCAAAGCAAGATATTAAGCATGCCTTTCATAGCAGGATGAAGAAATTGAATAGACCAGGGTCCCGTAACACAAAGGTTAGCGATTGATCGTACGCTCGATTTTCACGATTGATTGTACATTGTAGTCAATGCAATCAATCATAGAAAAATGTTCTACGATCATTGCTAAGCTTTGTGTTACGGGCCCCATGTGACTAGAATAGCACATTCTATGAAGTTATCTGTTGCATTTCTTCTTTGAATGCATATTATAGCATGTTGTACAATGTACTTGGCAAACTGTGAAATACCAGTCGTTCGGGGACGCATTGTTGTTATTTGTAGGTGTAAACAAAAAACACAATTCAAAAGAATATATGAATAATCCAGACATCAGAGTTGGTGCATATCTCATTAAATTTTAACCACTATGCCAATTTAGTACCAATGACCTTCCTCTGATACTGATCATGCGCAGAATCTTCTGATCATGAACAGAGTGGAACTGCGAACTGGCTTATGTATAGCCGCGTTCTTTCTTCCTTACCCATTGTATATATTCTAGTCTTTTGCCAAATTATTTCTATACTTGATATTATTTGTATACTGTTAATCTTACCTTGTTATTCATAATTGTCATAATTTATTGTTTTCATATATCCTTTATTATTCCCTTTCAATTCTTGCATTTTGTAGATCTCAGTTACATTGCGTATCATTCTAAGGTTCTTTATATATATATATATTTAAATAATCACAAATGGTTTAGTAAATGCCGTAGAAATAAAATCGTAGATTTCAAAAGGAACGTAGCTCTAAAATATGAATGGTTGCGAGCTACGCTCCTTTTAAAATATACGATTTTGTTTCTACGGCATTGCGATTATTTTATTCGATATAATAATAATTGCAATGCCGAAGCAGACTATTTATATTATATATGTATCACTGTGTGTGTGTATGCGCGTGGGTGAGTGGGGGTGAGGACGTTTGTGTGTATTATTTATTTATTTATTATTATTTATCAGAATATATATATTCAGATACAGAAGATCAGCAAAAAGCTGTTTTTCATCAATGACCTGATGAAAACAGAAACAAAAACATTAATATTATGTAAATAATATATGTAAATATAATCATACTGATTCAATAACTGGGCAATGCTTATTTGCTAGTAGGTCCATGGTAATATAAACAAAATTTTTTACGTTAAATGATAACATGAAAATGGATAAAACGTTAAAGAGTTCAACATGCATCAACTGAAAAAGATGGGGAACATTGCATTACCTTAACCTTTGTCAATGTAACCAGTGCTGAGGTAGGACAGTATATAAACTGATTCAAGTTTGAGGATTAAGAGTTAGTGTTTAAATGTTTAGATATATACTATTCATCATGTTCATTTAGGCTATTCCATCAAAGATGTTGATTCAATTTAATCCCATGGAGCATTGCAGTCATCATTTTCAGAATTGAGACGGACTTGTGATATCGCTACAACAACATATCGGGAGAGCGTTTCATCAACATTTTTCGTCCGACAAGTCTCGTCAGATCCGACAACTTTCCTTGATTCTGATTGGCTCAGTAGCACAGTTCCTATGGTAACTGCTGGATAAATCATACCGTGTCGGATAAAACCATCTGACAAGTCCTTTCATGAAACGCTCACCGAATATCTTAATTTTTCTCCTATCAAACTTTCATTCATTGAGTTTAAATGAGCTCATTTTCGCCCCCAAGTGAATCCAAATAAGGAGAACTGCACCCTTTTATAGGATTAAGTGATACATGTTTGCACCCTAAATGGTACATTGTACCTTCTAAAAATACGTGTAATGTTGCATTTTGCAATAATCCTCCGACCTAGTGCTTAATTTTCTTTGCCCGCTCCACTCGCCCATAAAACATCGGGGCAGCTAGGGCCCGAGCTGGGGGGGGGGGGGGGGGGGCGGGGGGATTTGGGAACCAAGCAAAACCTAAAATCTCTTGAATAGTCAATATCTTGCCAGAAAAAGTCATCTATATGAATTAGGGTGGTCTTGATACATACATGACCCTTTCAGGAATCAATCATTTATATTCTGGATTTTGGTTACAATTTATGTTTTTTCGATCTGTATTGGAAAACATGAAATGCTTGAAAGCATTCTAAAACCGTTTTCTTGGCAAATATTGAGATATCTCAAGATGATCATTATGAATTTGTTAAATGCAAGAATTACTTAAACAGAATTCAAAACGAAAGAAAATGTGCTTATTTCAATGATATCTCCAGGAAATATAGTAATAATGGTAAGAAATTATGGAAAGAAATGCAACAAGTTACAGGCAAGTCTAAAAATGATAATTCATCATCCTGCTGTATAGATAGTGACAAAATGAATGATTATTTTGTTAATGTTGGTAAAAGTATATCCCAATCTTTTCCTCAAAATGTGTATGTAAATTGGAAAAATCCCTCCTGTATTTACAAATTTGAAATAGAATATTTAAAAGAGGAGAAAGTCCTTAAACATTTAATTCATTTAGATAAAACAAGTAATATTGATGTACTAGGATTTGATTCAAGATTACTTCAAATAGCAGCACCATATATTCATCAATCCTTAACCCAAATTTTTAATCTAAGTATAAAATGTGGTGATGTACCAGAAGATTGGAAATTGGCAAGAACAACTCCAATCTATAAAGGGAAAGGCCCAAGGAATGAAGAAGCAAATTATCGCCCAATATCTGTACTTAGTCATATCTCTAAAATAATAGAAAAGGAAATTCAAGAGCAATTGCTCCGATATCTCCTTAAACACAATCTCATCAATACTGAACAGCATGCGTTCCTACCACACCACTCAACGACTACGTGTCTCCACAGAGTCATTGATGAATTCCTTGATGCATTTAATGAAAAAGAAAAAATAGGAGCATGTTTTTTAGATATATCGAAATGTTTCGATTGTGTAGACCATGAGATTCTACTATTTAAGATGCAACAATATGGTATAGTAGGAAATATGCTTAAGTGGTTCACATGTTACCTTAAAAATAGAAATCAGGTTGTTTTTTCACAAGGAAAGCTTTCTGCCAAGAAGGAACTTTCTGTAGGGGTACCTCAAGGGGGAGTTCTTGCTCCCACGCTTTTCTTGCTGTTTATAAATGATATATCACAATCAACTAAGTCTGGTGTTATAGCAATTTATGCTGATGATGTTATTATATTTGAGACTGGTAAAGATGTTGAGACAATAACTTCAAAATTGCAATCAAATATGGATTCTCTTAATGACTGGTATAAATTTAACCATTTAAAGATAAATGTCGACAAAACAAAATGTATGTTTTAAAAAACACGCTCCCATGAAGTAATGAAAATATTTATTGATGGGACTGAAATTGAGCAAGTTAAGTCAAATCGTTATTTAGGTGTTTTAATACATGAAAATCTTAAATGGGACATTCACGTCAATAACTTATGCAAATCCATTGGATTCAAGATCCGTTCCCTTGGAAAATTAAGAAATTTTTTAAGTCCTTCATTACTAAACACCCTTTATAAATTTACAATACAACCTTGCATCGATTATGGACTACCTATTTGGGGAAATACTACTGATAAAAACAAAAGCAAAATTTATAGATTGCAAAAAAGAGCTGCACGTTACATAACTGGAAACTTTGATCAAAATATTTCTCTTAAAACACTTGTAAAAAACCTTTCCTGGACTGATATGGATGAACGAAAAGAATACTTTCTTGCCACACAAATGTTTAAATGTATTCATGGATTAGCCCCTCCCCAACTTTGTAATGACATTGAAATGGTATGTGACCGACATAATTACCATACAAGAAATAATGATAGCCTTAACGTAGTTGCACCCGTTGTTCACCTTTCAATTGTCAAACAAGCTTTCAGATTTTCCGGTGCCAAACGATGGAACGACATACCCCATAATATTCAAAATGCACAAACTATCGAATTTAAATTGATTTATAAGAAGTTTTATTTCAATAATTAATATTATATGCTTTTTGTTCCATTTTACTTTATTTTTCTCGTTTTGAATTGTGTTAATGATTTGGGATATCAAATATGTTGGAACGAATAATTTTTATGTAATATAATTCGTACTCTTAGTAAATAAGCTTCCATTACTTAACTTGGCGATATTTATTTTGTAAAATTTTATACTTAAGTCTAGTATGATATGCTCAATGATAATTATATCCTTAATTTCCTTCATAAATTTTGTTGAATTTTGTATTTACTATGTCAATGATATCATACATCTTAATTTATATTTCACAGCTATTGTTTTGTCTATAGGATAGTTTTCACATTTCGTCAATTAAAAAAAAATGAATCCAGTACTAGTCACCATTCTTTGAATCACTATTGCCTGTTTCGGCCGGAGAGCAATGGATTTGGTCCACTGATCATGCTGATTCTATTGTTCTCTGGCTGAGGCAGGTAGTGCTGAGTTTGGGAATTGTGACTGGTAGTGTATTTTATCTCTAAACAATTTTGTATTAATGATAATTCTGATTTTAAATGTTATTGAATTCACTCATTACTGTACATTACCCAAGTTACTCTTTTATCTATTATGTATATATTGTTATTTTATGTTAACAGGACCAGGCTGAAAAACAGTTAATCTGAGCCTGTTATCCTGTATAAAGATATTTTAATAAATAAATAAATAAATATGAATGTCGTTAAGAGTTCCCGAAAGTCATTCATCCTTTTCAGACTAAAAGCTAATTACATACTACATGAGCAAGGTATAGGATACTAAATCTATATGATTTATGAATACTGATCTTAAGCGAGAGAGAGAGAGAGAGAGAGAGAGAGAACGATGAGACAAATACAGAATTGAATGACATTGAAAATTTTATTTTACAAATCAAAATAACTGAATAATCAAAATATTGCAAAGTTATATATAGCACCATTCGTAATTACCTTTGAAAATGTAAATTATTAGAATACAATTACTCTTTTTAAACCTCGACTCATTTGTGTTCTGCTGTTTTCAACTACGCGCAAAAGTTATATTATGAAAGATGTCAATAAGGCCCCCATCTCACTAGGAAGGCGATCGTGGCGACCATGGCGATCTGTGTAAATCCCGCAAATCGTAGCAGAATCTTTCTCGAATTCTATTTTTAGCCTGCGAGACGATTGCACTGCAACTTCTATGCGACCGACCTGCGCTGAAGGCGATGGTAATACGCTGAAAGTACGACGATGCCACTTTCTTGCGACGATTCGAGGCAGATGTGATGCGCTGCTTCTGCGATCAAAGCGATCGTACAACGAGGCTCATACGCTAATTAGGACCTCGGTACGGTGGTGCTACGAATGAAGCGATTATGTTACGTTCATGATGGGCTCTTGAAACGATTTCAAGCAATCGGCATACTAATCGCGGCACATGGCACATTTTTCAGTCGATTGCCAACCTCCGACCAACATGGATGTCCAGAATTAGGTTGGACTTATACATCTTGGCATTCTAAAAGAACATCAGTTAAAAGTTGAATGCGATGACAGGAGAAGGAGGAGGCCAAAAAGATACAGGGTCCGATCCTGGCTGTCACCTAAGTCATAATATACAATATTTCTAAAATTCATTCAAAAGATGTCGATGAGCCTAATAGTTAATATGAGGGATGCATCCAGAATTTCATAAAAGAGCATAAAAATCTTTGATATTCTGTATATTTTTTTCCACAAAGTTTGTCACTCAAAAATATTTGGTAAATTCCTTTCAAATTTGCTGACAAGAAGTAGTCTACTGATGTGAGAGCACGCATAAAAAGGGAGGGGGAGGGGGGCACAATGCCAGAATCTCCCTAAAGATTGCCTTTCCCAATCAATACATTAGTGATCGCATCATTAACAAAATTTGATGTTGTCTACTGTCACTGTGGTTAGAATTCAATTTTTTTTCAAAACATAATCAATTTATTTATTTCTGCAGAGGTAACTCATTTCGTCATCAAGACATGTGAGCGTCTTTTTTCTCTTTCCAGCTGGCTAAGCAGTAAGAATTCCATCCTCCTCCTGTACCCCCTCCTCTTCCTCCTCTACCTCCTCCTCCTCTACCACCACCATAACCCCTTGATCTTCCTCTTCGACCGCCGGCCTAAGAGGGGTAGCTTGGGCAGCTTTCCCTTTTCTGGTCCTTTTTCTGGGAGGTATGTTTGAAAACGCCGTGGTATCGCCTCGTTATCTGTTGCAAATATGATAATCCGCCACCATCGGCACGGCGTTTTATAGCAGCGCGGACGGTTGTTGCGCAATCGCTGCCCAGTCATCAGCGGCGCAGCAAAAGCGCAACGCGAACGCCTGTAGCGGGCTGAGAACGTGTGCCACATGCCACCCAAAGAAGGAAGCGTCGTGGTGGAAGCTGTGTGAAGCGTGTCGAGCGCAAGGCATTCGCCTTGTACACGGAAGCAGCGTAGCAGAATTGTCTTGGGAACGGGCCTGAAAACCACGGGCGATCGGTGCCGCTTTTAATGCGCTTATACTACGCTTTATGCGTTGGGGCTCCGTTACAGCTACGAATATGTCGTTTGTAATACGCTCATGACTCGATTGTGATGCGCTTTAGCACCTCCGCGATCTCGCTACGTAAGTTTTGAACATGTTCAAAATTTTGTGGCGACCATAAAGATGGTGGCGATCCTTGCCGCTTCAGAAAAGATCAAGGTACGACGGAGAAGATTGAAAAGATCAAGGCACGATCAAGCCACGTTATACCACGCTTTGTCGATTTTTGACGATCGCAGTGGAATCGCCATCTAGTGAGATGGGGGTATTAGAGGGGAAAAAAACATGCTTGAAATTCGCCGATATTGGGCGGATATTCGGAAGCATGGTTGTCAATTACTATTCGAGGGATGCGCAAATCGTTTACACAAATTCATTTTTCTTTTTGATAGTGCCGAACTAAAACTAATAATTGATAAGACTTCTGAACCACCGCGCCTGCTCGATTATAATTTTGTCAATATTTTCGACAGTAAAATCCTTCTCAAGTCATTCACATCCTCGTGAATCACTGAACAAATTCTCTAAAAAGAAAAAAACTCGTCACAATCCTTTCTCTACGACTTGACAAAATCAGAGAATCAGAAAAGACATACAAATTTTAGATGAGAATGGATTACATGCCGCGTAGTGTCCATCTTCTCATTATATCATTATTAGGTAAAATGATAACCTTTATCCCTTTTATATATAATCAAATTAATCATATATCAAGTTCCGAAGATCAGTATAACTTTGTACAACTATTCTTAAGATTCGAGACGAGCGCTCATAAATTTGCGTAGAAAAAGTCATAAGTACTGTTAAGTCGCATTAAAATAATGAATAAAAAATGACAACTTAAAAAGAAAAAAAAAACACCACTTTGTTGAGAAAATTTCAGAGCAACAGGTTAGGGAGGGATTAGGAGGACTGGGATAATCCCCTTCCCTCCTTTTGATTTATTCTCTAAATTCCTCATTGAAATAGATTATGAAGAGGGACCAATCCAAAGTTGGATTGGAGTTTTCAATCCAATAGACTTTGAATTCTCTCTTAATCGATTGAAATTTTTTATCTACGGAATTTAGAGAGTATACTCTCCCATGTTCCCTGTTGGATTTTGAAGATTTGTCGGGTGGTCATTTAACCCTTATTAGACTGGGGGGGGGGGGGGGGGGGGGTGTGGAGCCGTGTTATGTGCAAACGCCGGGATATGTGCAAACAACGGTATATGTGCAAAATTTCGCCGGGATTTGCGCAAACAACGGTATTTGTGCAAACGCCACGCCAGGAAATGTGCAACTCTGTCAAAATTTATTAACGGCATCTGTGCAAACGTGACGACGGTATATGTGCAAATGAACAATTTTCACGGGAAATGTGCAAACCTCCGGGATATGTGCAAATCACTGTTTTTATCAATATCAAGGCTATTTCTCATGAAATGTTTCATAACATTACTGTTAAAATGATAATGTTGGTAATGTTGAATAACATGAAAATATAGCAGCCTTTCCTCCAAACCCAGTTATTTCAAAATGATAAATAACAATACCAAAACCAATATAAAGACAAAAAAATCTTATTAATGTTGAATAACATGGAAATATAGTGTAGTCTTTCAGCCAGACCCAGTTATTTCAAAATTATGAATAACAATACAACAACAACAAAAAGTATAAAGACCCCATAATCATGTTAATGTTGAATAACATGGAAATATAGCGTAGTCTTTCCTCCAAACCATGTTATTTCAAAATTATAAATCACAATAAAAAAAAGTATATAGACCTCATCATTTTATCAATGCTGTATAACATGGAAATAAAGCCAGTCTTTCAGCAAGACCAGTTATTTTTTTTCAAAATAACGCTAATAGTAATAATTAAAAAAACTCAAAATCTAAGACCAAACAATCCTTCAAACTAAGAACCTGTAATAAAACAGAGGTTTAGAGTGTTGTCTTTATTCCAGACCTAGTCATTAAAATATTACGAAAAAAATCTTTTAAAGTAAGACCCTATCATATTCTTATTCTTGTGGAATAACACGAATTTTAAAAAGTATTCTTTCCTCCAGATCCGGTTATTTAACAAATGAATTTAAAAAAAAACTTCAAAGATCAATCTTCAAAATGTACACCCACTAGTAAAAAAAATATGGGTTTCGAGCGTTGTCTTTACCCCACACCCATTTTTTTTTTAAATACAAACTAAGACCCCTACAAAACATTGTAATAATGCATTGGTAAAGCAAATATTCCTTCTCCAGACTTGGTTATTATTAAAATAAAATAGTTTTTGAAAATATTTTAAAACGAATACCCGATAATCTAATTCCTGTGGAATAACGTTGTTGTTGTTATCGTGGGTTTTAAGGCGTGAACCATTCAGATATGAATATTTACGCCTATGATTAATTTGTCTTATTTTTGTGGTTATAAAATTTGATACATTATGGATAAAATGAAGAACGATTGTAGACTTTCTTCCAGACACGGTTATTTCAAAAAATAAACTAGAAATTTGACGTGTCCAAAGGACATATGCCCTCGCTTAACGCAATCAGAAATCCATTCAATATAATTGAACTTAATACCGTGCAGAAACCAATATGCTTATATATAATGAAAAAATTTAGACCTTTGAACCAACTCGCATATATAGTGAGCTGTGACCTTTGACCTGCAGACTCCGAAGTCGAACTTGGTGTCATCTACCTACACACCCAATTTTTTGTTTAATCTGTTAAATATTTCATAAGTTATCATACGGAAACCAACTCGCATATTTAATGAGCTGTGGCCTTTGACCTTCGGACTCAGAATTCTAACTTAACCTGTATTATGGTGTCATCTACCTACACACCAATTTTTTGTTTAATCCATTAAATATTTTTCGAGGTATTGCGCGGAAACCAAGTTGGGGGACGGACGGACGGAAGGCCGGACGGACTGATGGGCAACGCTTAATGCCCCCTCCGGACTTCGTCTGCGGTGGCATAAAAAGCAATTAAAGCCACCCCCCCAAAAAAAAAAAAAAAAAAAAAAAAAAAAAAACGTATATAAGATCCAACAATCCTCCAAACTAAGACCATGTACAAAAACACATGTTTAGAGCGTTGTCTTTATTCCAGACCCAGTAATTTTAAAAATGATTTAAACAATCTTAACAACTTTAGACCCTGTCATATTCTTATTCATGTGGAATAACACGAGTGTTAAGCTTAGTCTTTCGTCTAGACCCGGTTTAAAAAAAAAAATTAAAGCCAAGAGTGAAGACCAATCTTCCAAATTAAACCTAGTTAAAATGCTTGGGTTTCGAGCGTTTTTTTGTCTTTACCCCACACCCTGTTTTTTTTTAATACAAATTAAGTGAAACATAATCATAAAACTTAGACCCCAGCATCTTCCAAACTATAAAACCCTGTGATAACACATACTTAGTTTTACCAGACAAAAGAAACAGAACAAGAAAACCAACATTTAAAGTTAAAACCCTCTTCCAGCCTAAGATCTTGTAATAAAGAATGCATTTAAAACATACTTTTTCTTCCAGGCAAAGAAATTTCTAATTAAAAATAAAATCTTCAAAACTAAGAGCCCGGGGAGCATTTCATGAAAGGAGTTGTCAGACGTTTTATCCGACACTTACCATGGTAGCACTGCTTCTTAGCCAATCAACATCAAGGAAGGTTGTCAGATCTGACAACTTGTCGGACATAACTAATGTTGATGAAATGCTCCCCCGATCATATTATTCATGTTGAACAGGCACAATAACATGATTGAGTCTTAGTTAAATGAATATTTCATTTATCTTAATTTTGAAAATGACAAGGTCTGGAATAAAGAAAACTCTCTAAACCTTTATTTTATTACAGGTTCTTAGTTTAAAGATTGTTGGGTTATATTGTATTGTTTTGTTATTTTTAAATAATTGGGTCTGGAAGAAAGACTACGCCATGTCTCCATGTCTCCACTGGGCGTTGTGGCGTGCACCTGTAATCTAAGCTATGTGGGGAAGTTACAAATTGATGCTGAGGTTCGAGCCCTGGTCACGTCTTTCAGATGGTGACGTTAAAGGTCGGTCCCAGACGTAAATAATCATATCTGATTGATACACGTCTGACAAAACTCAAATACACACACACACACAGTTATTTAGCATTAATAAGATGATGGGGTCTTTGTTACTTTTTTTCACTTAAAAAAAAGGTTTGTAATTTTGAAATAAGTGGGTGCGGAGGGGAGACTACACTATATTTCCATGTTTTTCAACATCAATAAGATTGCGGGGTCTTTGTTTTTTTTTTATATTTTTTGTATTTTTTGTATTTGTTGTTTGAAATATCTGGGTCTAGAGGAAAGACTGCATTTATTTTCATGTTATTCAACATCAATAAGATTGTGGGGTCCTTGTTTTATTATTATCTATCTTTTGTGATTTGTTATTTTGAAATAATTGGGTCTTGAGGAAAGACTACGCTATATTTTCAAGTTATTCGACCCCACAATCATTGGGATTGAGGGGTCTTTCTTAATATCGTTTGTTTGTTTTTATTGTTTTTTATCATTTGCTATTTTGAAATAACTGGGTCTGGAGCAAAGACTACACCATATTTCCATGCTATTCAGTGTTAATAAGATTGCAAGGTCTTTTTTGTTGTCGTTTTGTTTTTAATGATTTTTTTTATAACTGGGTCTGGAGGAAAGACTTCGCTATACATCTATTTTAAAATGATACAGGCCGTATAAGCTAAAACAACAACAACAGTTATTTAACATTAAGAAGAAATTAATTTTCATTTGTTTGGAAGATTGTTTAAATGTTTTATATAACTGGGTCTGGAGAAAAAAGACTGACTTTGCGCTATATGAACGCATTACTATAGGGTTTTAGTTCAGAACAGATTCGCGAAAAATCCCTTCAAATTTATTACATTTGTGGGTAGTCATTATTACATTTGTGTATAAAGTGCATTTTTACATTTGTGGGTGAAAGTATTACATTTGTGTCTAAAGTGTTATTACATTTGTGGGTAAAGTGTTATTACATTTGTGGGCGTTTATTACATTTGTGGGTGTAACACCCCCCCGCCGCCTCTTTGAAAGGCGTTTCATTGCCGATGGCACTGTAGCTTCCTTTTGCGACATGTTAATGTTATGACACATTTCATGAGAAATAGACTTAATATTGATAAAAACAGTGATTTGCACATATCCCGGAGGTTTGCACATTTCCCGTGAAAATTGTTCATTTGTACATATCCCGTCGTCACGTATGCACAGATGCCGTTAATAAATTTTGACAGAGTTGCACATTTCCTGGCGTGGCGTTTGCACAAATACCGTTGTTTGCGCAAATCCCGGCGAAATTTTGCACATATACCGTTGTTTGCACATATCCCGGCGTTTGCACATAACACGGCTCCACAGGGGGTCAATTTGACCCCCTCCCCTCAACAAATTTTGTCACTACGCCGTCGCACGAATTTTTTTTACTGCGCCACTCACTGACTTTTTATTTCAAGTCTTGCGTATCTTTTGAGACCAAATTTGCGACGTCCGGGTACGCGGTTCCAAAATTACGCAACGTTTTGTAAGTGCATGTCAGACCAGAAATTGCTCAAAAACGTGATTCCGTGTAAAAAGTCAATGCAAATTGTGTTTTTCAACCAAAAATCATAAATGTATGATTATTTTTAGTTTCGTTGGTTAAAATTGATTTATTTTATGCTATTTATGATCGCAAAAGGGTCCTCGACAAAGTTCATCGGGAAAAAAACAATAAAAAACAAAGGTTTGAAAAAACAAAGAAATACATAAGAATTTAAATAACAATAAAATACATAAGAAATTAATTATATTCTTGCTATTTTTTGTAGATATTTGTTATAAATGTAATCATTGATACTCCCACCAAAAATTAGCATTCTACTAGCTATATAAATTGAGTTAAAGGCAAATACATACACAAAAAAACAAATTTATGGCAAATTTCATATGCTTATTTGCATAATTAATTAATAAAAAATATATAAAAAAAAACTTTTATTATACACTCTTGTAGTTTAAATCCGGCTCTACGCGCTTGTAAATTATCGCGGCGATTGCGCAATCAGCGGCCAAGATCTGAGGGGGGGGGGGGGGGTCAAATTGACCCCCCCCCAGTATATACTGGTCCGAAATAGCCCAGTTAAGATAGGGTTAAAGGGGCACTCCAGGCTGAGAATAATGTGATTTGAACAGATAAAGAAATATTAGACAAACAAAACACTGACAATTTGATCCAAATCGGACAAGGAATAACAAGGTATGGCATTTTAAAGATTTGAATTGTTCCGGTGAAAAGAGTTTTAGGCATGTCTTTATGAATATTCAATGAGCAAGCTGATGATGCCATATCCCCACTTGTTCTTTTGTATTTTATTATAAGAAATTAGGTTTATTCAATTAATTTCTTCAAGAAGCAAAAAAGTTGTTCTACGGCGGATGCATCCGGTCAAATAAGGCATCCAATACTTTCACCGCATTCTTATCCGTCTCGTCCTTTATATGCCACCACTTAATCATCTCTTTCCCGTTTTTAGGCGCGAAATAATAGTCCCCTTGCTTGGCGCGAATTTCCTCTGTAAAGAGTTTCTCTGGCTTGATGACGTCCCTACAGGTGCGATCGTTCTTGGCCGATGCTTTCAGGCGGTACGCAACGATGTTGATGCCTTCGGGGTGCCACTGCGATTCCTGATCCTCGATGTCATCTGCATTTGTCTCCTCTTCCACACAACGGTCCAACAACCGTGCGTTCATGTCTCGCAACGTCCTAACATCGCGCTCCATTCGGGTGCGTCCGTACGCTTCTACTCGCTTCCAAAATGAATCGTTAAAGTACTGATAAAGCTGCATATCTCCATAGTTCCACTTCTGTATCAAGTTCGCTGCATAAGGCGAAGTTCTATGAGTGCGCTCCCTCGCGTTTAATCTTAAATACGTTATATCATCAAAATTCCAGCACATCAGCTCTTTTAATAAGACCAGAGATTCATCGAAGTATTCGGCAATCATCACAAAATGGAACCTTAGTTGCACTTCGAGGATCGTATCTGCAATCTTCGCTTTGCTCTCCATGTCTTCCGGGTCAAGCCCAAGGTCATAGAGGAGAGGGTTTCGTGCATAACGGCGATGGACACTCCGGTCTGTCGCGTTATAGAATGAGTTTGGATTCTTCAGGAAGGGAATGATTTTGAGAGGATGAGTCTCATCGCCAAATGCTTTTCCAAGACCCAGATAGGAATAAATAGACTCGTACAAGGTCAGCGGTGATCTTAGGATCGTGACGTAGAAACTACCTCGAGGCATCAGGGTTGCGATATCTGAAAAATAAAAAAAACCGAGATAATAGCTTAAAAATAATTCAAATTACGCTTTGGCTTGGTTCTAGAATCATAGTCAGCAAGTTTTAAAGACATGAAAGCTTGTATATATTACATACTAATACAGAAAAAAAATGACTGAATACCCTTTATTATTGAAACATAAACAAAGAGCCAGAGGCGGATCCATAGAAGAGGGCGCCCTTGGCAGATCCGCCATGGTGTTCATTGTACACAATAAAACGCACTAGTGTTAGGAACCCCTCCCCAGAATCGAGATGATTTTATTTTTGTTTGTTTGTTGCTGGGAACTTTTTTTTCTGTCGAACTTTTTTCTGGGATCCTTTATCATGGGTCCTATATAGCTTGCGTTTATGAAACCTATCATCCCCTGGAGAGGACTACTTAATTATTGGCTGTCAACTGAACATCGATTCCATGGCATGGACTTTGTATCAACAATTTGACAAATCCTTCCTCGACCTTTATAGGAGTATGTTTT
Source organism: Lytechinus pictus (assembly GCF_037042905.1). NCBI lineage: Eukaryota > Metazoa > Echinodermata > Echinoidea > Temnopleuroida > Toxopneustidae > Lytechinus > Lytechinus pictus. The sequence continues at coordinate 28,879,276 of NC_087260.1, forward strand.
GAATAGGTAGGTCCTTGCCCGAGTTAGCAGTTAAAGGTTTGATCCAAAGATGGGGGAGGGAGGCAAACTGTTGTTAACACCATTTGTCTTGCCCCTCCAGACACTAATCTAGACAGATATTTTGACACAAGTGAGTACCTACCTGCAGCACTGAATCGAGCATGATGTGCAAAGATGTTGAATTGTCTCCCCCTCTCAATAAACTCCCTCGGCACGTCTCTACTCGCATTAAAACGCTGTATAAGATCGAACAGGTGAGTTCTTGGTGGCAGTAACAACCGAAGATCATTCCTGACTGCATAACGAAATATCATATTCTGCATCGTTGAGCTCCCGCATTTGTGTGTCTTCCAAAAGACGATGTCTTGGCGAGGAAGGCATTTTGACGAGGATTCCGTCTTTCTATGCTGTTGTGATTTATTCCAATATTTATGATGCTGTGCGTCTAATCTCACATGATCCACTCTACCTGCAGAAAGATTGAGAAATATATTGAACTACAAATAATTCTCATTCATCTTATCAAATCGAATCGATCGGATTTGATTCAGTATATGTTCGATTGATATGATTTATGTCAAGTCATTTTGTTAATACTATTTCCAGATTTAAAGAACACACATTATATTATTTTTCATTTTTCAAATAAATAATTTGAATTCTTGATTATTATATGTGTGTTCCCGCTTTCACCGATTTCCGATAAACATATTTTAGAATCGATAAAATCTCGGCCTTGGAGATTGGTCGTGGGAATTCATATCTAGGATAAATTGTATTGATTAGGGGAAGGCGGGGTAAGTTGTGACACTTTTTGTTTGTTTTTTGCATGTTAGAATTGATATGATTAATAATCTTGTATAAATAAGTACCTTGCCTTAAAATGTAATTCTTCTGAAATATTGTTCACCTATATATAACTTTCTACCCCCACACTGAAAGTCATTGTAACCTTTGAAAAAAGAGGTGTCAAATGGCTCAACTTGCCCCATCTGTGGGGTAAATTGAGCCACCTTCTGGGGTAAGTTGAGTCACAGAAACTATGTACAATGTATGGGGGAAGAACCAGCATGTCAATTTTTATTTAAAGTATTTTCACTTACTCTTACTAATTCTCTATACATTGTAAATAATAACATCCTCTAAAGAGTCATGTAAATTTGCTCCTTTCTGCCTACATATTGATGGCCTTTTAAGTTTTTTTTTTTTTTACATACATTACCATAAGAATTACCATGGCTCAACTTACCCCAGTCCGAACTTAATGCGATTATTTTGCATCCACACATTTCTAATGCATCCATCATGTAAAAGACTATGACAAAAATGAAGATCCATACCTGGACCAACAATATTGTTCTAATGTCCTTATTATTTTTAAAGACATGTGTGAGTAAAAAGCATGTATATATTTCACACTTTTTTTAACCTTTTTTTGCTGAAATTTGTATTTTTCCCTCTAGAAAGGTACTTTTTGTTTTAAATGTGAAAACAATGTGGTGGGGTTTTGGGTTATGCAATGGGTCATCAATACATGACACCACCACAATGTCTGACTCGTTCATTATTGGCCTGGGGCTGGTGGCTCAACTTGCCCCTATGCTCAACTTACCCCGCCCTCCCCGACAGTGTTTGATTATGGTACAAATCAGCACTACCATAAATCGCCAAGCTTTATGGGGCGGGACCCTGTTCAGCAAACCATTATGCATTTTCTTCACGATCTTTTACCTTTTTCCTCGTGATCATTCCCAGGCCTCTGTTGGTGGGGCGACACACCTATTATGACGTCATCGCTACGTTTCGGTGCATCGTCGGCCTCGATGTGCTTTGAGGAGTTACGTATGATACTGCATTATGAGAAAAATGATACAAAAAATCAAGTAAATGAAATACAAAAATTAACGAATAGAAAAAAAAACAGAATTCTTGTGGTTCTGAAAAAGTATGTTAATCTCAGTCATCATTCCGAATTGAAAACAAAAAGTCATATCAGCCAAATTATAGTCCGTAACTTCGGCAAAATCACTAACTTGCATATATATATCATGGACCTATCCACGGAGGATTAATCTATTGTTCCTGGGGGTGCTGAGCATTGTCACAGCACCCCCAGTAACAATAGATAATCCTCCGTGGATAGGTCCATGATATATATATAAATATATGAAAGAAATGAATGAAGAGAACAATGGTAGGCGTAGCTTAAAATCAAGGTTCCCCAGAGCTACCTGCCCTCTGGAAAAATTGGTGATGCCGAAAAAATTTCTCTGCCGGGAATCGAACCCGGGCTCCCAGCTTGGAACGCCGGTGCCTTAACCACTACACACAAAAACGGGTTAGTGGCTAGGGTGACCCCGATTCGACTGACCGTCAGATAAACAGATTCTCGACACCATACCAATTTTAATTTCCTTTGTCGGGTGTAGGTGGGTTTTTGAACAATGACAAGCCGCCATGCCCCAGCTGGATCAAAACTATTGCTTAGATAGTTATAGATACAGTTAGTAGACCGGCCAAAAGTCAAAAAGTGCTCTAGATAAGGATTCGACGGCAAAATTTGTTAATGCTTGGCATCCCAGCTAAAAGTCTTGCAAAAATACCCAGGAGTAGCGTACGGCCGGATGCCAAGTGCAATTTTGCGTGAAAGTGTCATTTTTTGCGTAAAAACTGAAAGAATGTCGAAAATCACGCATTTTGATATTTTGACGGATTATTTTAATATTTTTGATTATCTTTGATATGAAATTATTTTTATTCAGAGTTTCAAATTATAAGTCTCATAAATATGCATTTCAAATTTGAATATTGCACACACACATATGGCACAGGGAAACATAAAACCGCGATTTCCTCAAAATAAAAGTTTGTGAAAACTATCAATAGTTTGAAGTTTTTTTTACGCAGCTTAAATTCTTCGATTAAACTGCGTTTATCCATCAAATGTATAGTAAATGTCCTAATGTCACAAATATTAAAAGAATTTTCAAGTAAGATGGAAGATATCTCACTTTATGTTATCTGAAATGAGACAATGTGCATTCTACCAGGTGCGCGTTTTGAAAGAAAAATTGAAAATACCGTACATTATGTACATAATTACATGTATAAGTACATACTAAAGCGAGTTTTTAATTACATGTATAAGTGCATTCTAAAGCGAGTTTTTAATTGGATAGCACAATTTGTAAATTCTTTGCATCCCAGCTAAAAGTCTTGCGGAAATCCTGAGGAATAACGTACGGGCGGATGCCAAGTGCACTTTTGCGTGAAAGTATCATTTTTTGCGTAAAGTTTGAAAGACTGTTGAAAATCACGCATTTTGATATTTTGACGGATTATCATCATATTTTTGGTTATCTTTGATATGGAATTAATTTTATTCAGAGTTTAAAATTATTAGTCTAGTAAATATGCATTTCAATTTGGAATATTACACACACATATATGGAAATATGAAATATAAAATCGTGATTTACTAAAAATAGTAGTTTGTGAAAACTATCAATAGTATAATGTTTTTGTTCCGCATCTCAATTTCGTCCATTTTAGCGCTAACCGAATAAATACATAATAATTGTTGCCATGGCACATATAGTGAAAACAAATGTTGAAAGAAGATGCAAGATATATCATTTTATGTTATATATGCGAAAGATAATAATGTACAATTATCGGATGCGCATTTATGATAAAATACAAACAGCGCACAATATTACATCTATATTGCACATACTAATATTAATCAGTGCGATACTCGTCATGATATTATATCAGATTATGTTTACTTTTGTAGAGTTCGATCTTCTTGCTATTTCCGCGAATTAATTGGTGCTGAACGTAAATCTACCTGTGGCGATATTCATAAATAGGTCTGATATTTAATTTGCCGTTACCATGGTAACATTAATTTTGTATGAATATCTATATCCAAAATCATAGAAACAGTAGCGTACCTAGGATTTTCCACAAGGGGGGGCAAAACCGTCGGCCAAAAAAATTGACAAGCAAAAAAAAAAGGTCTTCAAGCTCGTCAGGGGGGGGGGGCAAAAAAAGGTCTTCAAGCTCGTCGGGGGGGGGGGGGCATGGATACGTCTTTTGCATGGGTTGGGACTCGTCAGGGGGGGAGCAGACTGCCCCCATTGCCCCCCCCCCGTAGGTACGCTAGTGCATAGAAAACATACATGTATGAATAAAACGATCGAATTAGCATTTTTAAACTACTCTGTCAATCTACATTTTACTTCAATTATTGGATTATCAAAGTCTAAAAAAATATGGCCGTTGCCACGGCAATACCTATTTTTTGTCTCGCCTGCATGCATAGCAGAGCAGGACTAAAGGAGCCACTTTTCCGGCGGAGGCGACGGTAGTTTTGATATAACAGCGTCATATCAACCTTGAAATCTTAACCAATGTTACGTTTTCGAAATTTCGTTTTAACTTTGAACGTACATAGGAAAACAAAATTAATGACACTTATAACATTATTCAGGTATTACTGATCGTCTTGCACAAGTTTTAGATCACATGATTAAGGTCAAATGTCATTTAGAGTCACTGAACTTTGGCCATATATATGGGGGTATTTTTTTCTTAATGTCATCATAACTTTTTAATTTTATTGATCCAGTTCATGATTAAACTTGAATATAAGGGTATTAAAGTATGATGGATCATTTTGCACAAATTTCAGTTCACATGATCAAGGTTATACGTCATTTAGGTTCGATGAGCTTATTATTTTATTATCACATGAATGGCGCTTTTGTGAATAATTATTAGTTTCAGTTGTTTCCAATGTTCTGCTGCTATAATTATTATGTGAAAATATGAATAATAAATGTTATTTGGTCTTTTGCATTGCAAGTTATAATTTTCATTCAATTCATGTTGCTTCATTACAGTTTTCGCGTTTGCTGTTATCATAGGTCCATGCTGTTATATATCGTAGTCTAAGACGGGGGCCGGACAGCCCGACCCTGGGCAGCCCTGGACATACATGTATGTATTGCCAATGCCAATTTGGGAAATGCAATCTATATATTACAATATCTGCGCTGGACGCTGGTCATTAGCCTTTAGATTTGTTTGTCATAATGGTCGTGCGACTGCATTTCCCAACATGACAATACATGTGATGAAATGAGCTTTAAGAATTAAAATGTGAACTTAAAGAACCTACTCTTTTAGTATTTCAAACATCATTCTCCACAGATGAAAACTCTTAGCTCATGCAAATGGTTACTGACCGATCTATTTTAATTTTTGGTCTAATGAACTGTTCAATTAACTGATCAAAGAGACCGCAGTTGCATGAAACAACGCCTTCGACATTCTAAAATTGGGAAAATGAGCTACGGACACTGACATAAGCCTTTTGATAGAAGATGCATGGAAGTGAGGGGGAGGGGAAACTTGCCCCCCCCCCCCAAAAAAAAAAAAAAAAAAAAAATCAAGAAAAGGCATAAAACAACAGAAGCAAAATAATAGAAAGCTTGTTGGGGAGGGGGTTATTTAGTTATTTATTTATTTATTTATTACTTTATTTATATATTTATACATATTTATTTATTTATTATAACCTCAATTGAATGTAAATATTGTAATTTTATACATTTTTTTTATTAATAAACACAAATTCTTCCCTAAATTAAGGCTTTTGCTTAAAAGACTTGGTCAGTCAGCTCACTCACCAGCAGCGTAGCTAGGATTTTGTCAGCAGAGGAGCACGAGGGCGGGGCTTGGTATTTTGCAGGGGGTACCAAAATAGATTGATTCATATGCCATGAAATTTAGAGTTGAAAGTTAGAAAGTTACACAATTCGTAAGTGTAATCATGAACATTATTGTAATGTTAAACATTTCAGAAATTTTTAATATTCTGACGTGGAAACGGAGCATTTAATAAATATTTTTTTAAAATGATATATAGGCTATTGATGCGAGCGTGAAACGCAATCTGATTTTTATATTCCAATCCGTAAACTGGACATTTTGATGACGTTTTGAAATGTTATGTATCTGTTTTTTAAAAAAATCCAGCACAAGCCGAGCTGGCTTTTTTTTAAATTAGAAACGAAACATTCTAAGGCGCGATAGCTCAATCGGTAGTGAGGGGGTTTCGGATTCCGGTGGCCTGGGTTCGATTCCCACTTGGTGCGCTAGTGCCAAGTAAGGCATTTAAATGGTATATAGTAAGGCATTTTAATCCTATAGGTCCCTCGGAGAGTACCTTAAGCCATCGGTCATCTGGTTGCTTACTTAGAAGCATTCACGCTTTCTTAGCAAATGAGGTAAAACAAAAATCGTGAAATCATGAACAATGATCAGTATTTAATTATAGCATTTGATGCGAGCGCAAAGCGTGAACTGAAAATGTCGAATTAAACGAAGGATTTGAAACATGTTTTTAATGAAGAAAAAGATGAATATCTTACTTACAAAAACGTTAGCGCAAAAGCGCGAGCTAAAATTGGCAGAGACTAAGAGCTAAAGATTGGACATACAGTATTCATATTTATTTGATAATGGACTGGATGCGACTGGATTCTGAGAAGTTGACACATCAAGCAAGGTTTTGTTTAAACAGATATATAGCAAGTTGTTTATCTCATATATTAATGCCAGCGCGAAGCTCGAGTCGAAAATTTATTTGCCATCTTTTTGTAATCCCGTGTAGGGTGCCTATCTCGCTACACCACAATAAAATATACACTTGAATCGCGAGCAGAATACTTTGGGTATATTACAGCGGCGTACCCAGGATTTTCCAAAGGGGGGGGGAAATTTTTTTGAGGATATTTCGTCCGCGAAAAAAAATTACAAGCAAAAAAAAAGGTTTTCAACCACAAATAAAGGATATTGTACCAGAAAAAAAATCGTCAGGGGGGGGGGGCAGGCCTGGGGTACGTCCCCTGCATGAGTTGTGACTCGTTGGGGGGGGCAGTCTGCCCCCCCCTTTACGCTAGTGGTTTATTATCTTGAAAACGGGATACTTTCATCTCCATGTAATCCTTTCGGACACTACACATAACCTTAGGCAGCGGGGGGAGGGGGGGGGGGGGGGAGAGGCAGTTGCGGCCAGAAAATTTGTAACTCGTTTTAAGTATGTACTTATTCATGTAATTATGTTAATAATTTACAGTATCTTCAATTTTACATTCAAAATGCCCCCCCCCCTCCCCGCTAAATTTTGCATGCCCCCTTTCGGAAAATATTTCTTCCATCTTACTTGAACATTCTTTTAATATTTGTGACATTAGAAACGATCGATATTCAATAGATGAACCAATTTAAATCGAAGAATTTAAGTCGTAAAAAAACTTAGAACTATTGATAGTGTTCACAAACTTTTATTTTGAGTAAATCACGATTTTTATGTCATATTGCCATATATGTGTGTGTAAAATTCCACATTGAAATGCATATTTAGTAGACTTATAATTTGAAACTCTGAATAAAAATAATTCCATATCAAAGATAATCAAAAATATGATGATAATCCGTCAAAATATCAAAATGCGTGATTTTCAACAGTCTTTCAAATTTTACGCAAAAAATGATACTTTCACGCAAAAGTGCACTTGGCATCCGCCCGTACGTTATTCCTCAGGATTTCCGCAAGACTTTTAGCTGGGATGCAAAGAATTGACAAATTGTGCTATCCAATTAAAAACTCGCTTTAGAATGCACTTATACATGTAATTAAAAACTCGCTTTAGTATGTACTTATACATGTAATTATGTACATAATGTATGGTATTTTCAATTTTTCTTTCAAAACGCGCACCTGGTAGAATGCACATTGTCTCCTTTCGGATAACATAAAATGAGATATATTCCATCTTACCTGAAAATTATTTTAATATTTGTGGCATTAGGACATTTACTATACATTCGATTGAGAAACGCATTTAAATCGAAGAATTTAAGTTGCGTAAAAAACTTTAAACTATTGATAGTTTTCACAAACTTTTATTTTGAGGAAATCGCGGTTTTATGTTTCCCTGTGCCATATGTGTGTGTGCAATATTCAAATTTGAAATGCATATTTATGAGACTTATAATTTGAAACTCTGAATAAGAATAATTGCATATCAAAGATAATCAAAAATATTAATATAATCCGTCAAAATATCAAAATGCGTGATTTTCGACATTCTTTCAGATTTTACGCTAAAAATGACACTTTCACGCAAAATTGCGCTTGGCATCCGGCCGTACGCTATTCCTGTGTATTTTTGCAAGACTATTAGCTGGGATGCCAAGCATTAGCAAGCATTAACAAATTTTGCCGTCCAAAGTATAAAAAATCGTTTTGGCCGGTCTACTAAGTACATGTATATACAAATGTGGGAAATTATACATGTAAAACAGATTTGGCAACTCTTGTATAAATATGTGAAAGAAATGAATGAAGAGAACAATGTTAGGTAGCTCTGGGGAACCTTGAGTTAAGCTACGCCTACCATTGTTCTCTTCATTCATTTCTTTCACATATTTATATACAAGAGTTGCCAAAGCTGTTGTACATGTACAATTTCCCACATATATATATATATATATATATATATTCAACAAGTGCACACCTTGTTACCAATAATGCATATAGGTTATACAGCATTTCCATTTATTTGAAAGAAGGATAAAAGAGCATTACCTCCATACTTGCAAATTACCTGAATTTTTGTCGAAGTTACGGACTATAATATTGGCTGACTTATGTCACTTGCTAGGGATATTCTTACTTGTTCGCAGTTTGTATAGAGTATTTCATTTCATTTGTTTCAAATACTGAAGGGAATAATAAGAAGAGCAAGAGGCTTGTGGGAAAAGTTTCAGATCAGCAAAAACAACCCTTTTTACGATAGTCATTGAGGGATACGGGATGATATTTTTATCTGTGAATGAAGAAGAGTTTGCAACACCTTTTACAAAAGCACAATTTGAAATGCCATGACTGAAGACTGTATTGTAAGTTTCTTTTGTACTTCAAAAGTCTTTGTGGAATGAACAGTGGGACAAACCACATTGAAAGGGTCACTATAGTACAACACCTTATCATAAGAAATTATACCTCTCTCAATCAAGAAAAGTGCAATACTTCTGAATTTGCAGAACGATTGGATTCACGTTTTGTTTGTCCACTTTCCCCGGGGTAGAGATCAAAACAAAAAATGTTAACTTAAGCAGTTGACTTAAACAAGTCTGTGTAGACTCATGCTTTATGCACACAGTTTCAGGACGGCGGGTGTGCAAATCCCTTTATTTCTCGGCGACTGGTCAACAGGGCAAGCATGATATAGTTTAAGAAGAAAGAAGTTTACGTAACACAGACATAAAGCAAATGAAGGCTTGGTGAAGTGAAATCAGGAATGGTATACAGTTTGATCAACGAAGCTGCAATATTTCCTTTTAATCCACAAGACATAGAACAACAATGGAGTGTCCAATGCAGAAAACTAGTATAGCGTACACGCTCTAGTTTTCAACACTGTAAAAGATGAAATATCAAATCAACATTATTTTGAAAGGTTGGAGGAGAGACAACCATTTCTAGATGTTTCATATACTAATACCACAATAAATGGATTAACACAATACTTGAAATGTTGGATTCAGCTCTATGCAAGATTGGATATAATCCACTAATCTTTAAAAATGTTGAGTTAACATTAACATATTTTAAAGTGAAGGGTTTAAAAATGCAGGTATATATTGGCTATAAATATTGACCAGTCCCCGACCAGCCAAATATTGCATCCTAGGGGAATATCATTGAATTTCATGATTTACGTTCAAATCTTTTAGCCTTATATTCAAATCCACAAGGTTTAAATCTAAATCTAATGTTTGGCTAGTCAATAATGAGCATACGGCCACAACAAAATTGTTTGTTTGTGTGTTCTTTAAAAAAACTAGTCATATTAAAACTACACCGCCGGTGTTTAAAGAGGACGACCAGGGGCAGATCCAGGATTTCCAAAGGGGGTGGTGCTTTTTCCCGAGGAAAATTTTGACAAGCAAAAAAAAAGTTTTCAACCAAAAATAATGAAATTTCGTCCACGAAAAAATTTTGACAAGCAAAAAAAACAATAATAAAAAGGGGGTTTATCACAATAAAAAGGGGGTTTATCACTACAAAATGGAGGTAATTTAGGTTCCAAGAAATTTGAAAAGCAATAAAAAAAGAGTAGATGGAGGTAATTTGGGCTATATTTATCATTTAATCGCTTTATATCTTTTGTGTTACGGGCCACATGATTTTTTTAAACTCAAATCTAGAACGCAGCCAGTACACACTGATTTTTATTATTGGAAAGTCGGTTTAAATCTTGGAAACGGGGTAAAGTTGTGAGCGGTGTCAATTGCAAATCACAGTAATCAAATGGTATTGAGTGTACTCTGTCCTATATAGATACTCGACAGAGTGACAGGATAGAAAAATGCGAAAAGTTTCTTTAACCAATTATTAAAGGTCAAGTCCACCCCAGAAAAATGTTGATTTGAATAAATAGAGAAAAATCAAACTAGCATAACGCTGAAAATTTCATCAAAATCGGATGTAAAATAGGAAAGTTATGACATTTTTAAGTTTCACTTATTTTTCACAAAACAGTGATCTGCACAAATCAGTGACAGGCAAATGAGACAGTCGATGATGTCCATCACTCACTATTTCTTTTGTTTTTTATTGTTTGAATTATACAATATTTCATTTTTTACAGATTTGACAATAGGGACCAACTCGACTGAATCATATTGTTTTAAGCAATGCTAGTTCCAACTGTTAATGGAGGAATCAAGCGTTGTTTCACTTGACAAAGAGGAGAAAATTAGAATATTTCATATTTCATGTAATAGAATACAAAAGAAATAGTGAGTGGATGACGTCATCAGTCTCCTCATTTGCATACCGACCAGGATGTGCATATAACTGTTTTTTTAAATTAAGCAAAACTCTAAAATGTCATAACTTTCTTATTTTACATCCAATTTTGAAGAAGTTTTCAGTGTTTTGCTTGTTGGATTTTTCTATTTTTATTCAAATCAACTTTTTGTTGGGGTGGACGTGTCCTTTAATCATGTCATGTTCCAGGGAGGTCAAAACATGTAGACTGGATGTTGGAAGTTGTTGGGGGCACTAACTCTAGCCACGACTTAACCAACAAAAAAGGGGGTCGATGATAAACTTATCTCTAACTTTGGAAGGACCTGGTTTTTACAGAGGACTTGTCGGATGTTTTATCCGAGTCCGACAAAATATATTTATCCGGTCATATAGTAACCATATAGGAACTGTGCTTCTATAAGCCAATGGAAATCAACGAAGGTTGTCAAGTCAGAGAGCAAAATATTGATGAAACAGTTCAGATGTTGGCCTTCATCCTTCTGAGAACGGAAGGCAATTGAATTCATGGGAGTACCAAGCATGACCCTGTTACAATCCTCTCTTTATTATTGACCCCTCTGAGGCCCATCCCTTTCAGACAGTTTTCAGTCAAGTGACAACCTCTTAAGTGGGTCACATCCTTGATTCTCCGACAATATAATAAGGTTCAAGATCGAATTTGACCATATCTGGGTCACCTCGAAGTCTTTCTTACCCGAGATTCCTTCTCCGGTATCCTTTCTACACCCATATTCAAAACCCTGGGACAAGATAGCATGATAACATTAAATTTGACAAGCATGGAACATGCAAGATCACCTCTGGGATCAGCACTTGGGGCACCGAGATTTTTAGTGGGGGTGGAGGGAACATTACGTTGGGACATGCTCGGACTATTTAGAAATTACTCAGTTTTTCTTTATTAAAAAAAGAAAAACAATTTCGGGGGGGGGGGAAACGATTCCAACGGGGGGAGCAAAAGCCCTCTTACCCGAATGGTGTCACGAATGGTGTCACCAATGGAGATCACGCGTCGACTGAAATTGGGTTTTCGTGGAAGGCCGTTTAATACCAACACCATATAACATCATGCCCCCCCCCCCATTGTGGTGGGATGGGGGGCAGTCGTCTGTTATACATCAACGACCCCCCACCAGTAGATTAGCCATTAAATCTATACACAGACCTACCCTTATATCGAAACGTGGCATTTTAGAGACCCCTTCCTGCGCCACCCCATCCCCCTCCCTTCCCAGGGAAAAAAATCGTCAAGGACGATATGATGACGAAGTAGAAAGAAAACTAACCTCAAATCTATCTGCCTGTCTTTCCTCGAGGTAATACCATCCTTTACGTGATCGTCGATCACAGCCAGACGTCGATGACCACCGCCAGTCAACGTGGTCACAAATGATGAGTGGTTGTAGTTGGTCCACGGAACATAGACGAACAACGACACGAGCAGGCTAAACGAAGTAATGGCGGCGAAGATAAGTCTTCTTTTCCACGGCCAATGCCTCATCGTTTCTATAATGTCCGAAAAACTCGAGTCCTGAAATAAGAAAGGGAGAAATTACCATTCAGATATTAAATGATATTTGCCGTTTCCGACGCTGAAAACAATGGTTGTAATTAGCCAAACATTTTGAGGGAACGCAACATGCCGTATGTGGTAAAGTTTCCAAAAAGTTGGGAAAGGGTGATTTTTTTCTTCTCTTTTTTTCCTTTAGATGGGGGGGGGGGGGGGGTAAATGAAATTCTTATTTTATGATAGATTTTGACATAAAATTCAACAAATATCATATTTGAAGCTTTTGCCTTCTCTTTTCTTTATTTCCTTTTTTTTTTCTTTTCTTCTTCTTATTCGTAGAACTTTGGAGGGGCAAAGCGGCGCGCCATTTCAGGGACTGACCACGCGCACACAACTCAAAAAATATTACACTTCAAAAGAGGGATGATGCCCATACAAAAAAAAATGGAAAAAGAAGGCACTAACAAATGTTGAAATAGTATTTATTAACACGTTGTTATTTTTACTGATACCAATATTGTATTTACCATCCCCATACGAAGACATGCTGGAACATACTATGCCTGATTTATAGTAAACATTCACTATCATACATCGAAAGGCCTAGGTTCTTTATATTTGATAATTGCAATGATCCCGATAATCATATATGAAACGACGATTTGTAATTTTTGCATAGAACATAATCATCTTCCTTTTATACACGTTTCTACGTACGTATATAGGCCTATACAGAGTTACAGCAGAAGCATCACCATGTGTAAATATGATATAAATTTATTACGCCATTTTGTCTCAAACCCTGTCATGCCTATATATAATACAGACCAATGCGTTTCAGTTTTAGTTATCTTCTCACAATCAAATTGAAAAATATAGGCCTAATATCCTTCTTAGTTATGGGAATATACTCAATAAGCTTCTCATCTAAAATAATAAAAGACGGATATGTTCCCTATTTCCTGCCCTACATTGTAATTGTCAGCAATATCATTATTTTAGACCTACAATCTTGATCTTATAATATCTTCTCCCTGCTTAGTAAAGTCTCACTTTATATCACACGAACTCTGGATGAGCTGCTCGTCTGTGACGTCATATAAATACAAATGTTCAAACATTCATTATTCTTAGACAGATCTCCATCAAACCTCCATCGATATTATTTTCTCTAATTTTTCTGTTTTTATTAACATTAACTTATCATCATAGGGTGAACTTCCCCTTTAAGAATACCCTAGATCAACGACTTGGTTATTATGATTGGCTTCATTATACTTACCATATTAAATCAGCGACCTTGTTTTGTCTTATTTTCGATGTCACTGGTCTAATATTCTTTAACCAGGTGAACAAATACAATCCTATTAGAATGCGTATTCTACTGATAGACTAGTCTGCTGGGCAAACCCTTCACTCGAGTAAAGGGTCTGAATCGCAGCCTACTCATACCTTGTGTACTGAAGGCCCTCCATCAGCAAGTTTTGTATATGCTAGTCTTTGCGTGGAGACACACTTGTTGATCAAAGTTTAAATCAGGGTCTGTGCCTGCAGACTACTGATAGACCACAACAACAAAATATATATGGGTGGGCTCCTTATGAACAGTGATCCACATTAATGAACAACGGTTAAACAGCGGAAAGGTCCAGTCTTCATTGGTTCAAATCACGTGGTCCACTCACCAACCATGGATGTTTTCCTATTCCCCCGGCCTATTCCCTGCTCAAACTGGGTATTAATATTCTTGAAATAAAATGTGAGAGACAATGCTCCTGCTATGCACAGTGTAATGCACAGTGTAATGCGTCAAAGACATGATGCACAAGCAAGTTCGTATGATGATAATGGCCGAAACAATTAAGTATCGATTCCCATGTCTGTACGAAGTCACATCTTATAATCTCATGTAATATTCCCCTTTCGATATCGAATAACTTCTTTACATGAAATAATAAACTAAAAATATTTATAGTTGTTAGCACCGTCACTACAGAGGGATATTACGTAAGATTTAATGTCTACGGGTAAAAATAAATATATGACGTCATGTAAGTTATAAACACGGGTATAAACATGATGAGCATGCAATGACACTGTATACAGCCCAAAATATAATTATAGTCAAGTGACTCGTATTATAACTACCGACGTCGCTGCAAGTTAGGAGCCATCCATATCCATGGGATCGAAAAGAAAATAGAAAATTATTATAAATGACATTTTGACAAATTCAATAAAAAGATTTATAAAGATTTATTTTTAAAAGTTGTCATGACGTCGTGAGGATCATTAAAAATCGCCGAATATAAAGCAGTGCCCCCCCCCCCCCCCTCGTGGTGCCCCCATATCCGACCCACCCCCCTCTCCCTCTAAAAATGAAATGTTAAATCAACATTTAAAAGGTTGGAGGCCAGGAGTGACAACCTTTTCTAAATATTGAATTTACCACTTTAAATGGTTCGACCCGACACTTAAAATATTGGATTGAGCTTTATACAAGGTCGAATATAACATTAGGACAAGGTTGGTACTCCTTCAACCTTCCAAATATTGATTGATTTAACATTTTGCAACCAACCCATCGAATTATCATCAGATTGTTTTTCTACTTTCTTCACAACCTAAGAGACAAAATCTTGAGTGTCACCAAGTAACCACTTCCTGAAATAATATTTTCGCAATTTTTTTTTTCGACCAGGATAGATCAACAATGTGTGGGTTAGTTCAAGAGAAACTTGAACTAACCTTAAACACAGTGCTAGATGTGCTATTACGTCTCTATAGGCCTATAATCTATTCATTTTATTGGTAGCTTTATCTACACAGGGTCAATCAGTAATACTTTCATTCAAAAATCATTAAAAAAAATTTAAAAAAATATATTTTTATTAGTCGAGCGTTAAGCGCGAGCTTAACATTTTTTTAATATTCAGACGAGAAAAAGGGACATTTTAAGGACTGCTTTTAGGAATTCATGAAGAGCAAACATATCTCACAAATCCATTATTGCGAACATACATGTAAGCACGGACTAGAAATGTTTTATATTCAGATCTTAAAAGGGTCAATCACTTTAAGTAGTCATGAAAAGGAAGCATAATTATGTCACTCTACATAAAACAATAACAACTCGAAATTATGCGAGGAAATATATTTGGTGTATATTGACTTGAAAACGGAAAACAGACGATGCGAGCACCAGGAATAATGAACTCATACATGTAGGATATGATAGGACCTAAGCAAATTATATGTCATCGAGTTATGAAAAAAATTCTTATGTGATAATAATGATATAACATAATATAATATGATATCCAATAATTTCTTCTCGCCCACTATATACGTTTCTCTTTCTTTCTCCCTTCCCCCCTCCCCCCTTTTTTGGCAAGCCGATGTGGGGGGGGGGGAGGGGGGACACGTGCCCCCCGTAGTTACGCCACTGTATGCCAAAGACCCAATAAATTATGATATTCTTCCCTGAAAATATCACGTTTCAAAATGTGACCTCCAGACTAGTGGTTCGGAAATGTTCACGTCTGGATCAGATCATGGAGGTCATCAGACCCTAGCCTGGCCTAGCTGCCACGGATCGCATCTGGAAAATACTTTGCATACATGTACATCTCAGAAGCACAATATACCACTTTTTAAAGCTTGATATTCCGCTACTCATTATCATGTTAGTCAATGCAATTTATCATTTTTTGTCAGTACTAGAAACTTAGAAATCTGATACCTTTATTTTTTCCACTCATATTATATGAATTCTATGTTCCCAATTTCTGTATCCTAATCATACTTGCATTGCACCAAAAATACCTTAATCCATGCAGGCCATTTGATTGCCTCGGCTGTGTTCACATATAAAGTAAACCCCTCAAAAAAAGTTTGGAAATCTGAGTTTGGCCATTAATCTCTCCCAACTCCCAATTTTACACAATTCATTTTTGACATCAATCAAAAGATTATGTAATTCTTTAAAATGATACCATGCTTGTTATGATCATGCCATCACGAAAAGAGCAGGATTTAAAAGTGTTAGATGAGGTCTGAATTGAAAAGCTGCAAAACGAGCAAAAAAGTTTGGAAATCTGAGTTTGGCCATTAATTTCTCCCAACTCCCAATTTCACACAATGCATATTTGATATCATTCAAAAGATCATTTTATTTTCTTTAAAATGAGGGAAAATGATACCATGCTTGTAATGATCATGCCATCACAAAAATAGCAGGATTCAAAAGTGTTGGATGAGGTCTGAATTGAAAAGCTGCAAAACGAGCAGAAATAGTCATGAAGGGTCAATACAGAACATGATTCTTTTGTCTGTGTCAATAGAGATGAAGATCCATTCAAATCAAGCCCCCTGCTTCTTCATTTTTATGTTTTGTTGTGGTTTATGTAGTGATGGTTCTGTGAGATAACATGGTTTGAGTCGTGGTTTGAAATACCCATGCATGTTTGTTTGTTTGTTTGTTATGTGTTTGTTTGTGCAGAGATGTGTTTGATTCCATGTTAATGTCGATGTTAAGGTGCATGAAAACAATTAAAAGAAACCGCTGAGAAACTCACTCATCACCACGGAAAAAAGAACAGTGACTTTCAATATTGTGTCATTTTGCAACTTTTGAATTTTGACCTTGCCCCACATTTCAAAGCACTGCTCCTCCATGTGAACCATAATCATATCATGTAGGGTATCATTTTAAAGAGAATTAAATGATATATACATTGATATTAATTACACATTGATATTTACTAAAACCGAAGAGTGATTATCGATAAAAGTCAGATTTCCAAACTTTTTGAGGAGTTTATAATGATTGCAGCAGAGGTTACTATTATTGGTTTGCATGAAGTACATGAATTATATGACAGATGACGTTACACATAATTATACACCCCAAACAACCAGATTAAATTTACTATAGAAGCTTTATATATCAAATTCTTTTTTTTCTTATCATATTACCATGTATTCATTAAATCTAGATCAGAGTTTAATTATTTATGTACTATTTCAATGTTCTCGAATGTAACTGTTACATCAATCATTGTTAATTGTACGCAATTCAGCTGTAAGGCTGCTATTTAATTGTAATATTTATACCGGAATAAATAAACGATGAACCGTTGAGATTACCTCGCGCTATAGCTGCTCACTTGTAATGATCAATTATTTCACAGAATATTAGAGGTCGATATCATAATAATAATCATCATTATCATAGGGCCTATATTTCAACTGTGCAAAGTGTATAGACCTAAAGAAGGAACTTATTTGATGATTTTCACGTAGGCCTATAACGTTAAAATATGACATGTATAAATATTATTTATCCGAGTCATCATATCCTGTAAGCCTATATTGTTTTATTTAGCCTGTTTAAAATCATACATTTAAACACAACTTTCAAAACTGAAGTTCGAGTGATCCCCCAGACCCCATTCCCATTGGTAAAAGTGAATTAACACAACAAAATTAAAAGTAACTTTTTCAAAAATGCCATTGAGTGAGCATCACTATTTTAAATTGATTTACAGCATCGAATGTCTATATATACAATGTAAAAACTCTGGTGTTAAAACTAACACTACCAGTTGGTGCTAACAGAGGATCACACCCTGAGGTGTTAAAATGACACCCTATAGAGATTGAACATAACACCAAAGAATGTGAATGTAACAACCGAAGGTGTGGTATAACACATATATGTGTTAAATTAACACCGTCAATTCAACACCGGTGTAAAATAACTGATGTGGTCCTCTATGTACACCGGTTAGCACCACAGTTTTTGTTGTGTTTGGATTATCTCATGGACCCTCAGTAGAGTCTATGAATGAACCTTGAAGAAATAGGCTAATCCATTAAGCAGCTCTTCCAATTAAGCTAAACTGGAACGGAATGTGCTGTGAGTGACGACAGTATGTGCTGGTGCAGACAAGTTTGTTGGAGGTCAAAACTTATTTCTTTTCCTCATAGAGTCATATACACATACATGTAAGCTATAAGCGTCTTGTGTGTCGGCCTACTATGATGATCAAACACAATCATGTTCATGAAAATAGGCCTAAATAATGGTTTTGTTTATGATTGATCAGAGATACATGTATATCATACTTCTTAATCTTCTTGTTTTTCTTCTTCCACATCCATCAGTATCTTGCTGATGCCGGTGAAGGTTATTACATAAATTTATATTCAATTCATTCTCATAGACGAGATACGTCAACAGACGCTTCAGCACTCATTGCTATAAAGAACATTAATAGTTTCAGTGGAGATGTTAACGTCAGATTTCAGAAGATCTTAACAAACTTACCTATTGATTGGTGTATATATTTCCTAAGGAGACAAACGAGAGGTGTACAGTCTTCAAACAAGAACATGACCACTTCTACTATCACCGCAGAGTAAATAGTCATGTATCACTGGTATATATAGGCCTATACATGTAACTCCTTCTTTGTAAGTTTCACTCGGGGAGAATCATTGTATTGTTTGGGACTCCTTTGAAAATCGGATTATCCTCCTGCCGGGGCTGTTGGTGGAAATTCAAAAGGAACCAGCATTATAATCCTTGTTACTTTATATATCAGGGGAAAAACAACCTGAGATGAGATGAGATATAATACAACAAGCAGATAGAGGCATTATACTATGAGGCGCCGAATGTACCAATATTATATAGAACAATTATTTGTTATATAATCATTATTTATTAAATAATAACTTTTATTTATATATAATTTACATTTTATTTGTAAATAACTACTATTATATAAAATATCATTTCTAATTATTTATATATAATTCCAAGTAATACTTCATTATTTGTAAATAATAATAGTTCGACATTCCATTATTTATAAATAATGATTATTTGTTTTTCATTATTTATAAATAATGATTATTTGTTTTTCATTATTTATAAATAATGATTATTTGTTTTTCATTATTTATAAATAATGATTATTTGTTTTTCATTATTTATAAATAATGATTATTTGTTTTTCATTATTTATAAATAATGATTATTTGTTTTTCATTATTTACAAATAATGATTATTTGTTTTTCATTATTTATAAATAATGATTATTTGTTTTTCATTATTTATAAATAATTTGTTGAGTTTTCCATTATTTATAAATAATGATTATTTGTTAAATAATGAAAACGTCTACTTCATTATTTATAAATAATTTTTTCGAGTGCACCATTATTCTCATTATTTATAAATAATCATTATTTAATGTTCGAGTTTTCCATTATTTATAAATAAAGATTATTTGTTAAATAATGAAATATCTACTTCATTATTTATAAATAATAATTTTGTTTCAATATCCCATTATTTATAAATAATCATTATTTATAAACAATTTTTACAGTTTGCCATTATATACAAATAATCATTATTTATATACAAATAACCATTATTTATTAAATAATGCCATTATTTATTAAATAATGCCATTATTTATTAAATAATGGAAAACTCGCTATAACATGCAAATGTGGGACCGCCCATGATATGAATATTCATGATGCGATTTCCTTTTTCGTGATTTTTCTTCACAAATTTTTGTCCATTTCCTCTTCATAATGACATTTCTTGAAGCAATTTTCTAGGGATATGGTCTGATTGTAATATTCTTCATTTTCTATATAACTTCGTCTTCGTAGAAATATCAAAAAGTGTAATTTTATACGATTTTTTCCTACAGTTCACAATCCCCATAGGCGCGCGTGTACGGTAGGGACAACCGGTGAATCGACGGAGTGCTCTTCATCGAAATACTACGTTGGTTGGTCCCCGGAAGTGGCGGGCGGAATTTAGCCCGAATCCTCGATGGAAGTCGATCAAGTGCATATGAGCTGAGAGAGTGAAATATCAGTGTACTTGTACAGGCCCTTCTACTTTTTATAAATATTTCTTGTTGCTTTTTTTGTTAAGTTAATTTTTCCTGGTGTAGAGATAAGTTTCAGTTCTAATAATGCACTTCAAATACATTTTGGAGTGTCTGTTTGAGGCGTTTGGGGCGATTTCACCCTGGCCCCAAAATGCTCGCAACGACAATACGGGGGCATGATGACCCCTAAATTTTTAAAAACTTATTTTTCTATTGAAAATTATCACAAAATTCACCAAAAGTGTGCACGAAAGCCTTCGTATTTCACTTTTAAAACTCCGAAAAGTGCCCAAATGACAAGCTTGGTCGCTTCGCTGTGTCGCTTTCAACTTGAGAACGTTTACGCGTCTGCCCCCCCCCCCCCCCCTCCTCCGAAAGAAATTCTGTATACGGCCATGCTCTAAAGAGCCTGGCACATTGATTTATGTATACTTTCATTTTCATTATTTTTATCTCATTATCAACATGGCCTTACGCAGAATTTTTTCCAGGGGGGCCGGGGCCGGAGCATGACGCGCGTAAACTTTCTCAAAAAAATCTTGAAAGCGAGACAGCCACGGGACCAAGCCCAAATGACAAGCTTTGTCGCTTCGCTGTCTCGCTTTCAACTTGAGAACGTTTACACGCGTCTGCCCCCACCCCCCGAAAGAAATTCTGTGAACAGCCATGCTCAAAAGAGCATATGGCACATTGATTTATATGTACTTTTCATTTTCATTATTTTTATCACATTATCATCATGGCCTTACACAGAATTTTTACCGGGGGGGGGGGGGGCAGCTAGGACGCGCGTAAAGTTTCTCAAAAAAATCTTGAAAGCGAGACAGCGACGCGACCAAGCTCAAATGACAAGCTTGGTCGCTTCGCTTTCTCAAGATTTTTATGAGAAAGTTTACGCGCGTCCTGCTCCCCCCACCCCCCCCCCCCCGGAAAAAATTCTGCGTAAGGCCATGATGATAATGAGATAAAAATAATGAAAATGAAGTATACATAAATCAATGTGCCAGGCTCTTTAGAGCATGGCCGTATACAGAATTTCTTTCGGAGGAGGGGGGGGGGGGGGGGAAGCAGACGCGTAAACGTTCTCAAGTTGAAAGCGACACAGCGAAGCGACCAAGCTTGTCATTTGGGCACTTTTTGGAGTTTTAAAAGTGAAATACGAAGGCTTTCGTGCACACTTTTGGTGAATTTTGTGATAATTTTCAATAGAAAAATAAGTTTTTAAAAAATTAGGGGTCATCATGCCCCCGTATTGTCGTTGCGAGCATTTTGGGGCCAGGGTGAAATCGCCCCAAACGCCTCAAACAGACACTCCAAAATGTATTTGAAGTGCATTATTAGAATTGAAACTTATTTCTACACCAGGAAAAATTAACTTAACAAAAAAAGCAACAAGAAATATTTATAAAAAGTAGAAGGGCCTGTACAAGTACACTGATATTTCACTCTCTCAGCTCATATGCACTTGATCGACTTCCATCGAGGATTCGGGCTAAATTCCGCCCGCCACTTCCGGGGACCAACCAACGTAGTATTTCGATGAAGAGCACTCCGTCGATTCACCGGTTGTCCCTACCGTACACGCGCGCCTATGGGGATTGTGAACTGTAGGAAAAATCGTATAAAATTACACTTTTTGATATTTCTACGAAGACGAAGTTATATAGAAAATGAAGAATATTACAATCAGACCATATCCCTAGAAAATTGCTTCAAGAAATGTCATTATGAAGAGGAAATGGACAAAAATTTGTGAAGAAAAATCACGAAAAAGGAAATCGCATCATGAATATTCATATCATGGGCGGTCCCACATTTGCATGTTATAGCGAGTTTTCCATTATTTAATAAATAATGGCATTATTTAATAAATAATGGCATTATTTAATAAATAATGGTTATTTGTATATAAATAATGATTATTTGTATATAATGGCAAACTGTAAAAATTGTTTATAAATAATGATTATTTATAAATAATGGGATATTGAAACAAAATTATTATTTATAAATAATGAAGTAGATATTTCATTATTTAACAAATAATCTTTATTTATAAATAATGGAAAACTCGAACATTAAATAATGATTATTTATAAATAATGAGAATAATGGTGCACTCGAAAAAATTATTTATAAATAATGAAGTAGACGTTTTCATTATTTAACAAATAATCATTATTTATAAATAATGGAAAACTCAACAAATTATTTATAAATAATGAAAAACAAATAATCATTATTTATAAATAATGAAAAACAAATAATCATTATTTGTAAATAATGAAAAACAAATAATCATTATTTATAAATAATGAAAAACAAATAATCATTATTTATAAATAATGAAAAACAAATAATCATTATTTATAAATAATGAAAAACAAATAATCATTATTTATAAATAATGAAAAACAAATAATCATTATTTATAAATAATGAAAAACAAATAATCATTATTTATAAATAATGGAATGTCGAACTATTATTATTTACAAATAATGAAGTATTACTTGGAATTATATATAAATAATTAGAAATGATATTTTATATAATAGTAGTTATTTACAAATAAAATGTAAATTATATATAAATAATAGTTATTATTTAATAAATAATGATTATATAACAAATAATTGTTCTATATAATATTGGTACATTCGGCGCCTCATATTATACACGTCGAGTACAGAGCTAGAAAATTGACAATTCCGATCGTATCGTTCTCGAATAGGGGTCACGCTAAACATCCAAGTGTCTGAACTCCAATGCAAGTGAAATTGACGAATCGGAAGTCAAAGGTTATTCGTCGCGGGTTTTATGTAGGCTGAAGTATTTAGATCCAGAAAAACACAGTATACATGGTATAGTGAGCTTCAAGATTATTATAATTTTTTGTAAATCATCCAAACAGACGGATTTCAGCTGTCTCGTATGCCGGCTCGTATGTCACCTGCCCTTGATGAGAATGTGATAATTATTCTGCCCTGTGATCTTTATACGCCCTTCTGTATCGTCATCCCTGCCCAGTACGCGTCAACATGGTGAAGGTCATGTCGATGTCTGACCCTGATCGTCCCGCTGTGCAATGCATCGGCATTAATACACGACTCATTACAGGAAAATTGGGGGGGGGGGGGGGGTGTTGGTCACCATAATATAAATAAGGGTCATCGTGACACTGAAAATACAGAAGAAACATGGGCATAACTGCATGTTCACCCAGGTAACAATACAGCGTTGGACCAACGTTGGATCAACGTTGGGAATTTTTTTCCCAACGTTGCCTCAACGTTGGCAGGCCAACGTTGCATCATCGATAGAAGTGCACGCGCATACATCGTCAGACCAACAACATTTCCAACGTTAGTTCAACGTTGTCCAGCAACAATGTTTCAACGTTGTCTGGCAACGTTGATCCAATGTTGGCTAAATAGTCAAATACAACATTGCTACAACGTTGGTAAGCAACGTTGTATCATCGATAGAAGTGCACGTCCATACATCGTCAGACCAACAACATTTCCAACGTCAGTTCAACGTTGTCCACCATCAATGCTCCAACGTTGGTATAATGTCGGCTGAGTCATCAATAACAGCGTTGCTGCAACGTTGATGGGCAACGTTGAAGCAGCGATGGACGTGCACTTGCATACATCGTCAGTCCAACTATGTTTACAACGTTGGTTCAACGCTGTCCAGCAACAATGCTCCAACGTTGTCTGGCAACATTGCTCCAACATTGTTACAACGTTGTCACAACGTTGCTCCAACATTGCTCCAACGTTATTCCAACGTATGGCAGTAATTAACAAAACATTAATTGGTTTCAAGGTGAAGTCCACCATTACAACTCCACACTCAAATCTTTATCATCATATGTCTTATCCTATCCTAAAATCCTACATCCTAATCCTATATCCTATTCCTATCATCCTACACCTATCCACTGTAACCTGTCATTGACTCCTATATATAGAGCAACTTTGCTATACTTGGCAGAATACAGTTAATATCATTTTCCACACTTAACCTTGAATATTTCACTTAGAATAATATGTTTTGATTATATATGATATGGTAATGGAGCCACATACTTTTCTGAAACTTTTCATGGTGGAAATATTGAATAAACATAAATACTCTAATTATTATAGCAATATTACCTAAAATTTTGGTCATTTACTGATGTAATGAATATTCATGAGTGCATAATCATTGTCCAGATGAGGCAGGTATGGCAGCGTTGGTCCAATGTTGGTCCAACGTTGGGTGACGTTGATCCAACGTTGGTATAATGTTGGTCCAATGTTGATGGAAAGTTGATTCAACTTTAGTCCAATGTTAGTCCAACGTTGGCGTAAACGTTGATTCAATGTTTGTCTAATATCAGTTAAATGTTGTTGTAACGTTGATTCTTTGTTGGTCTAATTCTAAACAAATCCAACGATGCGCCATCTCCATCAAACAGTTTTCAACACTGTGCCATCATCATCTGTAATCTGTTCATGATTCTATCAAAAAACATTACAACTATTATTACAGCTATTCATTTCTTTTCATTCTTTCTGTTACAAGTCTCTTCACATAATTAAGAGAAATCAAGATAATTACGTGTGATATTTATTGAGGCCTTTGTAGCATTCAAACTTTTTTGACATCCTCTTTTTCTCAAACAAGACTAATACCAAAAAAACATATGCATATGTAATAAAAATTAAGATGTATTACATTTTCTTGCGAGTTGCAATCTCTGTTTCTGTCTACAATTGTTTAATGACTCGGTATGCAATGCCAATTGCAACGTCAGTAATCATCACAAAAACTCACATGTGTAATTGCAGTCTCTCAGTATTTACAAAATCAAAAAAGGAGGTCGCGTAACTTGGCCTCACTCAGAGTAACGTAGCTACTGCCTACTGTAACTAAAGAGTGCCTCTTTTTGATTAAGATAGAAGTCAACTGATATCTCAATATGCATGGCCATGGCCTAGACTCGCTCGTGCCATAACTATTAAATGATATTTCAGCGTCAAGTGTAGCATGCCTCACATAGCAACTACAGGTTTGACTGCAGTTGGAAAACACTCGGTCCAGGCTAGGCCAGGCAGGACCGACCAAGTCAATTCAAGGCAGCGTATAATAAATAAGGCAGGAATGCCAGGTAGCAAGTCATTTGGGTGATTTCAAGTACGGTGTACGGTGTTGAGAGCGTGAAAGGGCTGCTGAACTGAGCTCCAACACCAAGCGTAATATTATTTTTCATTGAAATGTATTAAAACTCTAATGATTTGCTCTCATCTTAAATGTAAAAGATAATTTTACGGAGATGGTTCGTCGTGTTCGCCCCCTGTTCGTAATAGCTACAGTTCATCAACACCAACACTGAACTTTAAATCACGATTCTCCCAATCCCTGGGGTACGTCGGTGTTGCTGAATGGGGAAATTGCTTGTAGATCATCAACACCATGCAGCCACAGTGCAGTGTTGGGTTCAGCAGATGACAATCAACACCAGCCTTCAACACAAACTGCCGGAAATACACCATATTTTCCGAGGTCAATCTTAACACCAGCCTGATTCAAGTACGGTGTTGTCACAACACCAACACTAACCCAGGGAGCTCCGGCCCGCTCAGCGGGCCGGAGCCCAGGGGCTTACCGTGTAATTCACCATACCCACGGTAGTAGCATGAAGTATGGTCTAAATAATAATTATCCGAATAAATAGTTAAAACAGAAATTAAGCACTTACCACGATTATATGGATGAAGGTCTAACGATTGGCAGCTTCCTGACATCGAGGCACAGACTGGAACCTCAAAAAACGAAAAAGTTATGTCGCGGTAGCTCTCCTTCTTTCAGAATTCATAGCAAAATGGCCGTTCGAGACCGGTACCGAGGGTGTAGGGCGCATGCGCGAATTTGACAAAGTCTATATCATAGAGATGTATACTAATGCACTAGTGCTATTAGTCTCGGTCTCAATCGGCCATTTTGTTTTGAATTCTGAAAGAGGAGAGCTACCGCGACAGAACTTTTCGTTTTTTTAGGTTCCAGTCTGTGCCTCGATGTCAGGAAGCTGCCACTCGTTAGACCTTCATCCATCATGTCCATATAATCGTGGTAAGTGCTTAATTTCTGTTTTAACTATTTATTCGGATAATTATTTAGACCATACTTCACGCTACTACCGTGGGTATGGTGAATTACACGGTAAGCCCCTGGGCTCCGGCCCGCTTCGCGGGCCGGAGCTCCCTGGGTTACACTCACACGTATTGCCAGGTTAGTAAATAGTATACTAACCACGAACCGCGTTTGGCAGTGGATTTCTTACTAGTGGGTCGCACGTGCTGGGATCTCACTTCTTGGGTCCACAACACACGACTTCTATGGCTTGATTTTTCTGTGCGCGGCGGCATGTAATGAACCCTTGGGCTTGGGTGCCTGGGTTACACCAACACCAGATTTCAACACTGTACGTACTTGAATTTTGAAAATCATCCAATGACTGTTGCCTTGCCATTGGTATCGCATACTCGTTCCCACTCACACGTATTGCGAGGTTAGTATTAGTCACTCACACAAGCTAATTACGAGGTTAGTTAGTATGTTATACTGTGCAGTACTACTTTACTACTACTTACAGTACACGAATATACTAGCGTCGGACTGTACGCACACAGAAGCTGACTCCGGGATCTTTCGGAGCTAGGGATCAATGGTTGCAGTTACCGATTATCTGCAAGTGCAAAGAAAATTCAACTGTAGATTGTAGGTCCTAAATATACAGCTTATAAGTACTGTTCCAGATCACTAGATATTCTGGAATTTACTTATCTATATCCACTATCCAGTCCAAATTCTGCCAGATTCTTCAAGTTCAAAATTGAAGGAAGCAGACTACACAGACATGACAGAAGGAGTCCGACGTCGCGACTAATTCTGCGCATCAGAATAGTATGGTATTTTTAAATAGGCACATTTGATGCTTGTATTTCCTACTTCAATTTCTTCTAGTTATGTGACGGTAGGCCTATGACATATCTCGTACTTACTGTGAAAGGCCTTGCCAGCTAGGATCGACGAGGGCGTTTCTCGAAATTCTGGTCTTGAACTACATTTTTTTTCTTGTTTTTCTTCTTTATTTTCTATATTAATCGACACATTTGCATCCCCAGGTGCATGCAGCCTCTCTATTCTACCCCATCTTTATTTTTGTTTTCCCCTTAGACTTAGTTTTAGTTCCTCTTTCCCTTCCCATTATTTTCCTTCTCTCTCGATTTCTTTTCCCCTTATTGCTGGGGGATACCAAGGGTGACATGGATAGACAAGCAAACTTACTTGATCGACCCCCCCCCCCTTGGCCCCATTGGAAATTATGCCAGTAGTCTTGTCTTGTCTTGGGTTAAGTCGGCATATGCAGACTTGCTGTACTCCGCCAACTTTATCAATTATCAATTCTCCAATGAACCAGTTTCTAACGTTCTCAACACTGTGTATATTATGCCAGGATATTATGTTGACTGTCAAACAAATATCCAACAAACTATAGTTTCCAACATTGTGTCAATGTTAACTGTCCAATAAACTATTCCAATTACGCTGTCCACGTTGTGCCATTGTCCGTTGTTCAACAACTCTCCATCAAACTAGTTTCCAACTTTGTCAACGTTGTGCCATTGTCGACTGTCCAACAAATCTCCAAGAAAATAGTTTCCAACGTTGTTCCTTTGTCGGTTGTTCAGCAACTCTCCATCGAACTATAGTTTCCGACGTAGTCAACGCTGTGCCTTTGTTGGCTGTTCAACACCTATCCAATCAAACACGCGTTTCCAACGTTGTGACGTTGTTGGCTGTCCAACAAATCTCCAACACACTAGTTTCCAATGTTGTGCCATTGTCTGTTGTTCAACAACTTTCCAACGTTGCCAACGTTGTGTCATCGTCGACTATCCTACTGATCTCCAATCTACCAGTTTCCAACGTTGTGCCAGTGTCAGTTGTTCAACAACTTTCCATCTAACTAGTTTCCAGCTTTATCAACGTTGTGTCATTGTATACTATCTAACTAATCTCCAATCTACCAGTTTCCAACGTTGTGCCATCGTCGACTATCCAACAAATCTCCATCGAACTAGTTTCTAGCTTTGACAACGTTGTGCCATAGTTGGATGTTCAACAACTTTCCATCGAACTAGTTTCCAACGTTGCCAACCTTGTGTCATCGTTGACTATCCAACTAATCTCCAACCTACTAATTTCCATCGTTGTGCCATTGTCGACTGTCCAACAACTCTCCAACTAACAAGTTTCCAACGTTGCCAACGTCGTGTCATTGTTGATTGTTCAACAACTTTCCAGCGAACTAGTTTCCAACGTTGCCAACGTTGTGTCTTTGCTGGCTGTCAACAACTATCCAATCAAACGTGTCTCCAACGTTGTGACATTGTCGACTGTCCAACAACTCTCCAACTTACTAGTCTCCAACGTTGTGCCATTGTCGACCGTCCAACAAATCTCCAACAAACTAGTTTCCAACTTTGTCAACGTTGTGCCATTGTCGGTTGTTCAACAACTTTCCAGCGAACTAGTTTCCAACGTTGCCAACGTTGTGTCTTTGCTGGCTGTCAACAACTATCCAATCAAACGTGTCTCCAACGTTGTGACATTGTCGACTGTCCAACAACTCTCCAACTTACTAGTCTCCAACGTTGTGCCATTGTCGACAGTCCAACAAATCTCCAACAAACTAGTTTCCAACTTTGTCAACGTTGTGCCATTGTCGGTTGTTCAACAACTTTCCAGCGAACTAGTTTCCAACGTTGCCAACGTTGTGCCTTTGCTGGCTGTTCAACAACTATCCAATCAAACGTGTTTCCAACGTTGTGACATTGTCGACTGTCCAACAACTCTCCGACTAACAAGTTTCCAACGTTGCCAACGTCGTGTCATTGTTGATTGTCCATCATCTTTCCATCAAACTAGTTTCCAACGTCGATTCAACGTTAATCCATCAAGTTTTCCCAACGTCCAACGACTTTCAAGTTTCCAACGTGGAGCCAACGTTGGCTTGTTACCTGGGCAGTGGGGTAGGCCCTATAGAATGATAGAAGCGCCCGCCCACGTATACGCCCACTTCATGAGCTGGGGTTCGATCCCCGGCCGATCGAGGCATACCATATACCCAAGACTTATAAAGTGGGACATAATCTATAATAAAGGACAAGTCCACCCCAACAAAAAGTTCATTTTGACTAAAAAGAGAAAATCCAACCAGCATAACACTGACTAATTCATCAAAATCGGACTAAATTTAAAATAAGAAAGTTATGATTAAGTTTCGCTTAGTTTCACAAAACAGTTACACATGCTGGTTGGTATGCAAATGAGAAGACTGATGACGTCATCCACTCATCACTATTTCTTTCGTATTTGATGACATATGGAATATTCTAATTTTCTCCTCATTGTCAAGTGAAACAGATTAATTCCTACCTGAATATGCGGAATTAGCATTGTTTGATACAATATGGTTCAGTCAAGATGGTCCTTGTTGTCAAATCTGTAAAAAAGAAAAAAAAAGAAAGATACATTGTATAATTCATTAAAAACAAAAGAAATAGTGAGTGGGGACGTACATCACCAAAATGTCTCATTAGTTGTATTTATCACTGTATTGGGCAAAATAAGCGAAACTTTAAAATGTCTTAATAAGTTCTTATTTCACATCTGATTTTGATGAATACCTATAGAGGGACGATTCTGAATGCAGGCATTATGCCTTTATTCAGTTCTAGGTGTTTCCTCCTCAAGATGGCTTGCTCATTTCCGGGAACAGGGCTTTCATTATAATAGTCATATCTTATTGGCTCGGTTTTTTCCCCATATCTCACCTTGTATTATCTATCATCTATCAAAACTGTGCACACTTAAAGGGGAATCCAACCCAAATAAAAACTTGTTTTTATAAGAAAAAGAAAAATCAGACAAGTTGATAGGTGAAAGTTGGAACAATATTGGGCCAACAACAAGAAAGTTATGATGTTTTTAAAAGTTGTAAATATTGGTAATCACTATACCCATGGAGACTTCAAATTGGCCGCATAATGAGATGTCATAGTGACGTAAGGCAAGGACTACTCTTCCTTGTACTCCAATACATATAATGGCTAAAATTTCATTTTCCCCAAAAGTTTTATTTCAAATTATATTTTTCTTTCATGAGGAAATAAAACAATATCCTACCTGGGTTATATTCAGATTACTGCCCCAGGGGAATGGGTACTTAGGAGAAAACCACAAATCCCATGATAATTAAGTACATGGCCTATGGGAAAGTTGTCCTTGCCCCTTGTCATAATTTACTTACCGAGTTGCCAATTTGAAATCAACATAAAGCAGTTATAACTTTTTTATTGCTTGTCCGATTTCTTTCAAACTTTTACCATTCTGTTTAATTTATTTTTCTCCTTCCCAACACAACATTAATTTTATGGCCAAGGCTGGATTCCCCTTTAATTGCGGCATATCAACATCCTTTTTTACGCTATTCCATATCATGTCTTACGTATTCTAACATAAAAAATCATTCCTAGAGTGTAATCCAAATGACTCTATCCTGATATCATTCGGGAATGATTGTACAGACTGTATACCCTCCCTGAAAATTGCGGGATATCCCGATATCCATTGGCATCAGTGCTGGAGCAGCTAGAGGATTATGTGTTGGGGGGGGGGGGGCACAAAAATAGATATCCCCACATGGACAAAGGATAATCCTCTGCTCAGACACCCATGATATCCACCCCCACCCGCCCTTTCTCTCCTCCCTATAGATTTAGGCCAATGGCGCCAGGATATTTTCCTAGGGGATGGGGATCGACGAAGTGATATATATATTTTTTTCATAATGAACATGTTTGTACTCCTTTCTCCTTTCATTTCTCTCTTTTTTCTCTCCCCTTGTATTATCTACTTGAAAAATCATGAGGGCCGTTCTTCTTACACTGTAAAAAAAAATACCGCCCTATTTACTTAATTCAATTATGTTAAGAAACTGCCTTAATTTGTTCGAGTATTTATGAGTTATGGCAGTTTTAAGTAAAATTTACTTATTTTCTTTGCATCCATTTTACTCAAAATTAAGTTACAATAATTAAGTTACAATAACTTAATTCAATTAAGTAAAACAATCACTAAAATATCAGTGAAAAAAATCACAAATGGGGGAGTGGACTTTCGGGATTCCGCTCCCCCATCGTCCCACTTGGTGGCATCATTTTCATCTTAGACATGATATATCCAAACATTAGACTTTGTGCATTGTCACTTACCTGTACATGTACAGGTACTGACATTGATATTTATATGTGATCGTTTCATTCTTACAAATAAAACAGTGAGAATAATAATTTATAAGCATCGAAAACCTAAAAAGAAATCTGAAATTTTCTGCTAAATGACTTTTAATGTTGCTCTTTCTTTGATTCAACATAAGAAAAAAATAGTTAGCACACCCTTATCCAAAACAATTTCAAACACAAATAGATATGACAATTATTAATAAAAAAAAACATTTACTTGCTCTAATAAATATTCATGCATTATTTAAATATGGCGTTAATTGAAAAATATAAGTACATTCAACTTGATTTTATAAGTAATACTCATCTTTGCCTAATTGAGTTAGATTTACTCAATCAAAGCAAGCTATCAATATGTGAATTTTCTTTAATGTATATTGAACCCAAATAAATCAAGTAAATCAAGTAAATTAAAAGACAAGTTAAAACTACTTAAAAAAACGAAAAATAATTACAAATTGTAAATTCTACATTAAGTGTTAATTACCGATTCAGATTTTTTTTTTACAGTGTACTTTTCCTTTTTTTAAGGATGTTGTATTGCCTTCTCTCAAATCAAAATACACATTCACATTCCATAAGCAAGTTGTACAAACTATTTGAAACATGATTAAAATTATACAATAAATCCATAACAAATATAATTATACAAATTATACATCAAACTTCAAAGATACTAGAAATTAATACTAATGCGTTTCAGCAATTACAAAATGAAATGTTAACAAGATGTGTGAAATGATATGAGAGGGAAAAAAGATAAAAAGTGTTGTTCTACCTCCTAACCCCCCCCCCCCCCGTCCCCAGGTTAGGAGCACCCTCCCATTTTTATGCCTATAATCTACATGGAAGGGACTACAATTCTCCGTATTGTTTTTTATTTTTTTCTGTGTTTTTGTTTATTTTGTTTTGTGGTTTTGTCTCTCGTTGTATATATACATTTGCCTCACTCTCCCTATACATTCTTTTAATTAAGATTTTCCCATTTCCTTAAATGTAGAGACATCTTACCTCTACCTAGCGCCAGTCTTCTTTCTTCCCATTCTTCTTCTTTAAATTTCCTTTTAATTTCATCCATGGTTATAAGTGCACCCTTTTCCCTCCCTTTGAAGATTAAAAATTTGACAAATAATTGACTAAACGTTCCTTTCCTTCGTCCTTTAATTCTACACCTACAAGAATTTCCTCCCAGCTTAAATTACCCGTAGAAATAAAACCAAACATCTCCTTACAATTATCCCAAACCAGACAAGCATATTCACATTCCAAAAATAGATGGCGATATGTTTCCTCCTCTTTTTTACAATAACAACAAAGATTATTCTGTGAGATTTAAAACGGAACAAGTGATAATTTGTATAAGCAATGCCGTGCAACATTTTAAACTGAAACTCTCTTAATCTACTGTTCAGAGTACATTGTCTTGGTCTCACAAAAATGTGTTCAATCTTTTCATAAGAAAAACTATATTTGTTTTTTTAACCTTTCGAAAACATCAGGTATTGCGAAGTTACATTTCATAAAATTTGCATAAACGTTTTTAGATACTAACTCCTCTATTGACAAAATTCTTTTTCCAGATATAAATGATATTTCTTCCCTAAAAGAAGCCTCTTTGCTATCTATTTTCATATTTCGTTTCCAGCTGACTGGAAAAGTTTTATAAATTGACTCTATCAAATGAAAATCATTTATGTTTAAACCCTGTCTTCGGAAGTACGAAAATGACCTTCAGTTTCCATCATAATCCATATGTTTCAATCTGTAAATATTTTTTTCATATATTTTTTGGTTAAATATGCATTTCCCTTCAATTCGTAAAAAAATTATTGTTAAAACATATCTCATTTCCTTTAAATGTTTTAGATTTTAATTCTTCGTCTCTATCCATACTTTTTAACAAATCTATATAAAATTGCGGCAATGCTATCTCCATCAATCCGAGCAAGTAATCGCATGAAAATATAAAATTTCCTCCCAGATGTTTTGTGGAATAATTGAAATATTGTTTCCATTTCATTGCATTATTTTCTTTTAGTCTTTTAATCCACATAACTCTCTGTGCCTTTATTAACCATTGAAAATTCATCATTTTCAAGCCGCCTTGATGGTAATCTAAATACATCATTCTTTTGTTAATCTTTTGTTAATCTGCCACCCCACAAAAAAGTAAAAGCCAACTGATCAAGTACAACATAAACCCATCCTGGGATTGGTGTGAGAGATGCCACATATATGAATTTTAAAAATATAAATTGCTTTAATAATTGTATTTTGCCCATCAAAGTTAAATCTCGTTACTTCCACCAGTTTAACAACTTCTTTATTTTACTTAATATTTCTTTATAATTCAATCTTTCTTTTACTTCTACATCTAAAGAAAAAAATACACCGAGAATCTTTATAAAATCCACATTTTGGCCAAAAGATAAATCATATTATTTTCCTTCAGAGGAACCTAATAATAAAACCTTCGTCTTATCGCTATTAACTTTAAGTCCTGATACTTTTCTGAATTTTTCTAAAATTTTTATTACTTTTTTGACTGAATCTAGATCTCGGACAAAAATAGATATCATCTGCATACATAATCTGTTTTACTTCTTCCTTTCCAAAGGAAATTCCTTTAACATCATTATTATATCTTATATTATGCGCTATAATATACTTCTATGTATAAAATGAAAAGATATGGTGAAAGCGGATCTCCCTGCCTTACCCCTCTTTCCACATGAAAATAGCTTGTAGAATCTCTTCCATTAAAAATACAACTTTGGCTATTTGTATATAATATTTTGACCTTTTATATATAGTAATCGATCTTTCTCCATCTGTCAGATTTTCTTCAAACACGTGATGGCGCTATTTCATCAAGAATTTCAAGCTGATGTAGGCCTATGATATCACCAAGCTCTGTTGATCTAAAAAAATCATTTGAATGGTTAGTTTATTTTATTCACGATTAAAATACATACAGTGTAAACACAATGGGCATAAAAGTCATGATCAAAGTCAACGATTATAATAATTATGTAACAATATTTGAACAATGAATGTAATACAAACTCATTTTCGGATAATCCGTTTCAGATTGGCTGTGCCACTGTGGCCAATCTGTTCTTCCCCCTGAAAAAACCCTCTTTCTTCAAGGCTTCGAACACCACCGTATCTCAGACTTCCGAACTATTTGCCCCCCCCCCCCTTCACGGGCTTTTCCTACCTTACACCGGCCCCCTATCGGGAGGGACTTCTTACAGGTAAGCTCAGAATATCCCTCCATCCCAGACTCCGGTAAATGTAACCGCCCGATGGCGATGGCCTATGTATCCCCTTACTTTTGAGAAAGAAAATATGTAGTGTTATCATCAAATAGCCGTATCAAAAATGCATTATAAAACCTGCTAAATATTGTGAATTATAAAAACACGAAATCTCGCGCTCGGACGCTCAATAAATTCATAACATAATTTTGGTCCCGATAGTATGTCATAGCCTTGTTGCAAGGGTTACACTAGAACCTTTGATCACAAAATAATGCCTCAAATACCTTATAGCACCCTAATTTCTTTACATAAGAAGGTATATCATGAATTGTTGATTAAAAACCCATATTTTTAAACTATTTTTTCCATTTATCGACTTGAAATAAGATTTAATCTCATGTAACAATATATTAAGTATTTCATTTTTTCAATTATTCATAATCATTCCTTTCCCTCTTTGCATCAAATAATCGTTGATATGAATTGAACTAAGAGCATTTTTTGTTGGCCATAAAACTTTTTTTACACCCCTTCCCCATTTGGCAGTATTATAAACCCCATTATTCAACTTGCCTGATGTTCTGCGTGCTATTCCCACTTACTGGATGGTAAGTGATTGTGGTCTGCATGAACTTGACATACATACATGATCATCATACTTTAGTCCTCATTATTTTGCTCGTTTAATTATAAGGCATTTTCAAAGTTTATTTTCTGTGTCCGAATTCTTACTTTAAGTATACACTCCCCTTTTTCTTCTCCTCCTTCTTTTTTTCTTCTTCTTCTTCTCCTCCTCCTTCTTCTTCTTTGATCTTCTTCTTCGATCTCTTCTTCTTCCCTTTCTTCTTCTTCTTCTACTTCTTCTTCTTCTTCAAGTTCTTTTTCTTCATCATCATCTTCTTCTTCTTCTCCGAAGTTCTTCTATCCCTTGGTTTTCTAATCTTTAGTCTCTCAATTTTCTTTTTTGTTGTTGTTGCTTAATTACAAATAAAAAAACAACATGTTTCTTGACCGTGTTCCTTGTGAAAGCCCTCAAATGTGAAGTTTCCCAATTACAATGCCGGGAAACACCTAACTTGAATATCGCTTGCTATTAAATCATTGTTATTTCACCTTATTTCAGGAATGCTTCTATTTATTTTTTGATATAGTTATTTTTTTTTATAATCCGAGATGACGCATCCATTAAGTGCGCATGCGCCGAACACCTCAGAATCTATAACGTGGCGAAGATACCTCCGAGAATCCAGAAGAGATAAGATCATCAAATATCTTGTTTTTGCTTGATTTCAAAACGTTTTAAGAGGTTATCTTTTCAGAACCCCAAATTAACAACTTAGGATGTCTTCCTCCGGAGATTTCAGCAATCCTTTGAGGAAATTCAAGCTTGTTTTCCTTGGCGAGCAGAGTGGTAAGTTTGCCGGTATCGCACTGGCGACGCCCGGCCCCCTTTTCGTGATCGTGTGCTGTATGATATCGTATCCAACGCAAATGCCATTGCCAATGCATGTCTATGTAGAAATAATACGTGTACCGGGTAACAGATGAATGATGCGGCGCTAATGCAGTTTCTCACAGGAACTCTACCCTAGCCAGGAGGCTCCTAGAGAGTAAAAATCATAACGTGTGCTTACCCTCAATGCAATGGAGCCTGGAATTGCTTCCCATACATCTACACACACCGCCCAAAAACCTGAAACTTTCGCCCCCGAGGGCCGAGACTAGCCAGGCGGCTTCTAGAGAGTAAAAATCATTTACTAACGAGTAACGTAAGGTTACTCTCGTACGAAGCCAGGCCTTCTATCTCATAGACCCACACAGAGCCAGACAAAACCTGAAACCTTCACCCCCGAGATTTCTACTTTCCTTCTAAAAGATCTAGCTCTAAATCATGTACATGGGATAAAACTTAATTTCCGACATTTCTACGCTCTCGTTGTTATTTTTAAAACAAGAATTCATCAAAAAAATGAAAAAATATTGTGAAAAGACGGAAGAGACTTGCCCGATGTTTACGCCGCCATCTTGTTTCTTATTGTACTTCCCCAACGTTACGGACACGAGCGTCGCGTAACGTTGGGGAAGACAAAAATTGGAATCGGCGAGTAAGCTCCAACATTCTTCAACGAGAAGAAAATCGGTGCTTAAATGTACATGTATAAATGACAAATATTTGGGGAAAGTTGCTACATATCGTTAGGTAAGTTAAGTTTCATAGAAAACTGATTTTATTTAAAATCTAATAAACAATTCGCACATTCCCGCAATCCCATGGAAGTGTTGCATGCGCTGTGCCTTGATATTCCTGTGCGCCAAGCCTTGAAATAAGCAGTTGCAGACCAGGGGCAATTTTTCAAAAAAATTGCCCCCGGCTCACGGGCTTTTTACAGGAACCGGGGGCAATTTTCTGGAACCAGGGGCAATTAAAAAAAAAAATATATAACGGTGAACCACACTGCAAATTTGTTTATAGTAAGCGCAGCTCCTGCAATTTTTTAATTAGTACATGAATAGCATGCTAAGTAATAGGCTTATTCAAACATTTAAGAAATCAGATTTAAATGTTTAAGTGTGTTTTGACACCCTCACTCCACATCCCCTTCACAACCACACACACATGGGCTTATTTATTTTTCATCTTTAATGAACCACGAACAATGAACCCCCCCCCCAAAAAAAAAAATCTAAATAAATGAATAAAATAAAAATATAAAAAGAGAGAGAGAGGGAGATGGAGAAAGAGAGAATTCAGATCAAATAATAATAAATTTAGAAAAAAATATACAAATTTTAAGGTTTTTTTCATGGTTAGAATCACGGGTGTGGGTGAGTGTTTGTGTGTGATTGTGACTGTGAGGTGCATCTGGATTGCATATAAATTATGTTAAAGAAATAAAGAAATGAAATCAATATCTAACTCAGTCTATTCAAATTCCAGCACACAGGCACAGGCTATGTACATGTATTGTAGGTTCATGTACCTTAAGTTTTTCACAAGTTATTTGAAAATGCAGATCTCCACAGAAAAATGCCTTTCATTCTGGGAGTCTAAATTCTGTGAAAATGTATTCATTAATAACTTAAATATTCATCACAATGAAGAAATCATTAAGTTTTTTGACAGTTTTCAAAAATTAACATGAAATCTAAACTCTATCTGAAACGGAATAATTCACAACTATAAGCTAAGTAATTTTGGATTATTAAGGCTCCGTTTTGACAAGCAAAGTCGGCGACTGTGAGGATAAAAGACTCGTACATCGTATGTGCTGTGAACAGGGATTTATCTCCTGTGCAATTCGAATTACTATATCACAGAATTGTGATATCCCAACTGGAAATGTGTGCATTAGAAATTGCACATGGTGAAGTATGGAAAAACTGTCACCGCTACCGGAATCACGCGCGCACATGTATTACAGAAAAAAAAAGACGGACGTAGCTCAATTTTTATGGTACAGAAAAAAAGATGCACTTGGCAATTTGAAACTGTGCTTATCGTAAATTGAAAGTTACTTGATTTTGGCTTTTCAGATATTTAAATTACATGTATGAAATGGCTTCACTGCTCACTCACGATGGGCGCAATTACCTGGAAAATATTTGCATCCGGCCGTCAAAATTTTGATGATTTGGGGGCTTTATGGGCGCAATTGATGGCTTTATGAGCGCGAATTTGCGCTCAGCGCCGGCTTATTTCAAGGCTTGCTGTGCGCCAAAAGTTATATGCAACGGGTCTGGTGGGGAAATTTGCTCAAAGTTGGCCGATACGAAACTGCATTAGCACCGAATGAATCATGGTATTATGCTATTGGTAATCATTATTAGGCATTATCGTGAAATTGGAAACCATTTTGCGATTTCCACTGGAAAATCAACAACAAGGCACGACTGGTGGCTTCCTATATTCAAATTAACCACTTGCTGGCATATTTCTCCTGTTCTCAATTTAGAATCTACCTTATTCCATCAAACTCAAAGAGCTTAAAGGGGTACTCTGGGCTGAAAATATTTATATAGATTAATTGAGTAAAATTCACAGAGCAGAGCAACATGCTGAAAATTTCATCAAAATCTGATGATCAATAATAATAATAATTTTAAAAATGACACGTAAGAAAATACAAAAGAATAAGTGGTGTTATGCAGTCATCTGTTAGCTCATTGAATATTCATAAAGACATGAAAGATGCAAATCTGGAAAATACCATAACTTTGTTATTCTTTGTCCAATTTTGATCAGATTTTCATTGTTTTGATTGTCTGTATTTTGTTCAAGTCATATTATTTTCAGCCCAGAGCAGAGTACCTCTTTAAGTAAGTCGAAATGGGAACCATCATGGAAATTTCTCCAAAGAGTTGTATGCTGGTGCCATTTTGAAGAGTAAATTAGACAGTTCAGATCTACTAATAAGAGTTATTTTGTCAGTGATGATTCTGATTAAATGAATCTCACTTCTGACACTACATGTACTATAGTAAACTGTATTTATCTACTAGCTGAAATTGGAACCAGTGTGTACAACTCTGTAGGGAATTTTCCATAGCTTTGATGACATTAAAGACAGTTTACTGGTGAGATTTATTTTTTTTAGTGATGATTAAGATAAATAACTAGCAAAGTGTTTTATAACTCAGGGACTCAGTTTAAAGGGTTGCGAGAGTGATCACTCGCGACCGCTCCCCTTAATCCATTTCAGGTAGAGCAATTTATCACTGGCCTAAGGCTAAGCGAAACGGATTTTCTGTGACATAAAATGATAAATGCAGAAATGCAAAAAAAATAGAAATCATGCAACATCATACTGTACACTTTTGTATTATTTGTACAACATTTTACTTCCATGTTTAATCACTATTCTGACATCACTTGTGTGTCAGTCGATGTTCTGTAAAGAGCCAACCTCATTCTCAGTCAAGGTTTTATAAATAACACACAATTACAGTACATTTAAGCAATAACACGCATTTAAAATGAGATTCAATTCTATCTTTATTTTACAAGCCGATTAAAAAGGCTCTTTTAAAAACAACATACCGGTACATGTAAATTCAGTATAAACAGTTTAAAGATAACAATGTAAAGCAGCTCATCACAGAATATGTAAATGTTCCATAATGCATTGAGGTAAAATGAAATACATGTTAACTAATCATTATATTGCATATATATATATTCCAGGCATCTGATTTTTTGTCTCCTTTGGTTGTGGGTTGTAATTTTGTGTACATTATTCCATCCATTTTGTAATCGGACAAAAAAGCTTCCTGACCTTTTGTATGTCAAAGAATAACTTTTTTGCAGTGCTCCTCTACCACTCCCCTTAAAAGTTTTAGGAGTGCTTTTTATTGCTCCCCTCATAATTATAAAATTGAGTCCCAGTTAACTGTATTTGATTAAAGACAGTTTACTTGTGGGATGATTGTAATACTTAGTAGTCAGTGATGTTTCTGACAAAAATCTTACTAGGCCAAGACTCTAGTAGACATGGGGTGTGTTCAATGTCGATTTTCAAATTTAAACAGCAACATGTTCATGATTGAAAACTCAATTACAAAATACCAAACGCAAACACAATCAGTGGTGCACCGTTCAGTGTCGAAAATATAAAGCTGTTTATATGTTGATTGTCTCTAAATTTCCCGCTTTCGTTATTGCAGCAGTAGTGCGCATTTTGCCCCATCACAAGAGAGGTCAGTTCTGGCACCTGTTTGTGTAGGCTTCCACTACGAGAGCAAATTAAAAGATGTTTCAAAACTCAATTGTGTTGAATGTCGCATTCGTGATGCTCAAAGTCCTAAAATTTGAGCTAATCGCATTAACAAACGCATCTTGTTCGACGTTTAAATTTTCCTTGGAATCCTGATTTGAAAGACGTTTACTTTTAAGACTGGGAATGGAGGACATTGAACACATACTTTGTTTCTCGTCATTATATCCGTGTTTTGTAATCTCGTTTTCAGTCACGTTTCATGTTGCCATTCAAATTTGGAAACTGACATTGAACACACCCCTTGACCATCTGGACTCGCCGAAATGGAGAATTGATTTGTACATGTAGATCTACACGCTGGTTCCCATTTCGGCAAGTAGATTTATAAAAACGGTCTACTCGTGACTTATTTTGTCTGTGATGATTCTGAAAGATACAGTTTATCAGTGAATTTTATCTTGTTACTGATTTATGTAGTGGATGTGATCACTTTCATATTTTTAGATATTTTTTTGTCATATTGAAAAAAAAATCATTATTTTTTTTCCTTACAGAATTTGTAATCTTTATTTCAAAGAAAAGTAGTGTACAATGAACAAAGTCAAACATTGAAAGAGTCAACAATTGAAACCTTTACTGGTTCAAGGCAGGTTGAAATTGACATTTTATTTCAAGTACTGTAT
Organism: Lytechinus pictus; assembly: GCF_037042905.1. Lineage (NCBI taxonomy): Eukaryota > Metazoa > Echinodermata > Echinoidea > Temnopleuroida > Toxopneustidae > Lytechinus > Lytechinus pictus. The sequence continues at coordinate 28,920,650 of NC_087260.1, forward strand.
TTGTGGAGAGTTGGTTTTGTTCGAATCTACATGTATGTTTCAGTGATGAGAATGTAGCAGACGATTTAAAGTATCAGGTCTATTTCCATATGATAGGCTCATTATAATTAACTGTAGATTAAGTGGAAAGATTATGGTACATTAAACAAAATGGAACATATTTGAAATTCATGTTACATAACTATTTACAATGCTATTAAATTGAAGCAACATAAAAATTGAAATGAAATTAAAGTAGTTGTACATGAGTGAAATAATTTGAGTTTCATAGAATTCATAAAATCTGTGTATGAGCTCTAAAAATGATATCATTCTTATTGCACGTTATTGAACACATCCTTTGGAATAGATATGCACGGTCACCCTCAAATAATCAGACCGTACTGTACATGGCAAGATCATGGTAACATACATGTAGAATGCATAGTTAGTGGTCAAATTTTCTTGAATCTTGTGAAAATCTATATCCATATCAAATTCTCACCAAGAAGCTTACTTGATAAGCTAAATTACTTTATTGGCAATTCTTATTTGTATTGCTCTATCATCATATTTATTTTGTGTTTTAGAAATAACATAATATTTTGAATTTTGATATAAAAAAGTGTATTGGTAAATTGTATAAGGAACTATTGGTAAATTTAGTTGAATACTCCAATTACTCAAGAAATCTTTCACATCTATTTCTGTGTCAACTTCTCAATCTCATCAAGAATTACTCATAAGAATCTTACTTGATTAGCTGGCTTTATTACTTTATTGGCAATTCTTTGTATTGCTTTATCATCAATATATTTATTTTGTGTTTTAAAATAACACAATCTTTCAAAATTGATAAGTGTATTGGTAAATTTTAGTTATTTCAGTATTCAAGATGAAATTCATGTAAAAGATTTGAAGATCTGAATTTACATGTACTAGCTAATTTATATATTGTGCAGTGGGATGACTATAAGATTCAGAGACACAGATCAGAAGAGATGAGAGAGGGAGGGAGAGAGGTGGGGAATCATCAATGAATGTGTCTTAATATAATCACATTATTGCCATTGACATGTGTTGAAAGTAGAAACCTGAGTTCAATACTTCTCACTAGAATGGGAGAATGAGTCATCTTAACTGGCTGTAGGGAGATCATTGGTATCCAAGGCTTCCATCACATCATGCACTTCATGCTGATTTAATGCAGGGGGTATGGAGAGGGTGGGAAAATAATGGCTTGCTGTAGTGGAGTCACATCTTACACATTGGATTTCTTGTGATTTTCAGTTATATTGCTTTTTGTTTGTTTGTTTGTTTTTTGGTAGCATTGCAGACCTGCCCCTCTATATAAATTCACATATGTGATACATGTACAAATCAGAACCTTGGAAATAAGGCTCGTAAAAGAGAAAGAGAAATGAATGGAATGCCAGTTTTCACTTGTACATATTCATGACATGTTCATAGTGTACACATATTTGGGTCTACATTTTATTATGATGTACATTGTACAGTGTATGTTCGATAATCACTGTCTTCTGATATGGCCTACATGTACATGTACATGTACAAACCTGTTCATGTACATACAAGATCCACCTTAATACAAAAGTAGGTACAGTTTTAATGGAAATCTTATTGGGATCTACAAAAAAAGAAGATAATTGCCCTTTTTATTAATTTTTTAGGCATATAAAAGAAGTCATTCTTATTGGACACAATTAGAAGTTCTTACTTACAGTCACTTTGAAAGTTGAATGAAGTACATGTATGTCTGGCCAGTAAATATTTCATTATTCACATGATGACAAATAGTGAGACATTAGAAGGAACATACTGTAGTGACTCCAATGTACATGAAGTGGTCATGCAGTCCATGGTATGATTCACGTTTTATACGAGAATGACATTTTATGTGCATGCATGTACATATGAAAAGGAATGTGTATATGGTTGCCATACTTGCAATCAATTCAAAGATGCAGAAAATTGATGGGAATTGGGATGAATTAATTATCTCTGAAAACAGTGAACTTCAAACTAAATCAAAATTAGATTGATCATAAATATAATGTTTTGATTGGATTATTTACAGTGTATGGAAAAATGAGTTAAAATATAGAATAATTTTTTTAATAAAATAAAATTTACAATGTACCTATTAATGCATGTAGATATTTTTTACAGAAACGTTTGGAATGAAATTGTGTTTCAGTGTTTCTCAGTTATGAATGATGATTGTGCGAATAGTGAATACACATGGCAGTACATTAGAGATGAAAATGATGATGATGATGATCAATATAACGCTGATAGTGATGATGATGTAGATGGTGATGGTGATGATGATGGTGATAGTGATGATGATGGTATGTTGATGATGATGATGTCATGATGATGTTATTCTGATGATGATTAATGGTGAAGGTTATGATAATGATGGTGATGATGATGATGATGATGGTGGTGGTGATGATGATGATGATGATGATGATGATAATGATTGTACTTAAATTGATAATGGGGAAGATGAAGATGGTTATGATGATGATGATGATGATGATGATAATGATTGTACTTAAATTGATAATGGGGAAGATGAAGATGGTTATGATGATGATGATGATGATGATGATAATTACATGTATGATGTTGCTGATGATGACAGGACTGAATGATGATAATGATGATGGTGATGTAAGTGTTGTTGATGGTTATCTTAATGTGTCTAAGAATTGGCAAATATGTTAGTATTTTTTTTAGAAAGTTATCCTAATCATATATGAAAATGGAGTGAACACATTTAATCAATACTTTCATTATGTCATTCATGTCTCATAATTGGTGCCAACAGTAAATAAATACAAAATTAAACAATAATATAACCTGGTTTTGAATTTGAATCTAAGAGAGTAAAAAAAATGTTTCTAAAAATTGAAACAGCAATATTCAATATATAAGCAATGAATTTGTGATGGAATTTAAAAACTTTTGAAAATTTAATTCCTGACCACTTCATGAGAACATTATTTTTTTCTGTCCAGTACATGTACATCAATAACTGGTAATTTTTTATAGGAGTCTTGACATTATTTTTGATCTGTATGTACATTTTTTATGGACATTTTTTCAGGATTATATTTCATTGATGTAGATTTATGGTTTTGAATTTTTTTCGATTTTCCAGTATATGTACATACTACAATTTCTTTCTCCTGCTCTGATATGAGTTTAAATGGTATTGGTAAACTATTTCTTTTCTTTCTTTCTTTTTTTCTTGCAGTTGGGAAGACTTCACTAATCACAAGATTTATGTACGACAGTTTTGATAACACATACCAGGTAAGAATAGATCACACTTTCACTAAAAATACATTGCAGGGTAGGAATTATTTTTATTTTCAAGGGGCTATCTTTTTTCCACAGTTGGGCGATTGCAGAATTTGGGGGCTATTCTTTCATTTTAAGCGCTACTTTTTAGGGGCAACAAGCTATTATGCAGTAACTTAAAATACATGTACCGGTATCATTATTCTGCCATAGTTAGAATATTGACATTCTAAATATTGCTTGTGACAGATCTTGGGGTGACTCTAGAAAGAAGGGTCACCTCAGAGCATACATTTTGGGGGGAAATTTCTAGGGCAATTTGGGCAGTAATGGGTGCAAAAATTGCCCGTCGCCCTCATGTATTTTACATCTTTATTCACATTTTGTCAAGGAATACATATTTTGTGTAGTACCGGTATAATAAAGTGATACAGATGCTCTGAAGATGTCAGCAAGATTTGAGTCAAGATCATGAGATGACAGGAAACATCAAATTGACAAAGCTAGATATAAGGAAGGAAGGTTTTAACACATTGTACGTGTCACCTAACACCTCCTCACAGCCTCTTATTGCCAGCATGCATTTTTGAAAGAATTATTACTGGTACATGCACATTTTTTATGGGTTACATTCAAATCACTTTTTACATGTAACATATTTGTACATGTATTGATTTTTATATACTGTAACCCTTCCCCAAAAACATTGACTCGTATCCTTGGACTGTCTGTTTTCCATAATTAAATATTTCTTGAAATAAAATGATCGAAAAAAAAGAAAGGGAAATGGATATTGCTTGAAATAAAATAATTCAGATAGACTCTACATGTTTATAATATTCTACTTTGATTTGTATATTGAATACATGTACAATAAAAAGTGGCCTGTAGAGTTACACATTGTCAGTTGTTCATTGGCTCTTTACTTTGCTGAACAGTGTAGTACAGAACCATGTAGAAAATATGTCAGAATTTCATGATACTTTTCTATTCAATATTTTCTATGTGCATAACATTGCATTTTGGATATACTGATTTTGTAGATAATTATATAATATATGTCACATTAACATTTTCAAATTGTTAATATATAATATGAACCTGTCTTGCATCAACGTTGTCGCAATATTCTAAAAATTTAATTGCATGGAGGTGAAAATGTAAGGTTGGTATATTACATATTTTGGTAGATCTTATTTTTCATTTGTACAAGATTGACAATCATTGGCAAACATGGCTCTTAATGCCAGTGTATGTTTGTCTACATGTATGTGTAGAGCTTTTATTGTATGCAGACTCATTCCTCTTTTCTATTTGTCCTTGCAGGCTACCATAGGTATAGATTTCCTGTCAAAGACTATGTACCTAGAGGATCGTACTGTCAGACTACAGCTATGGGATACGGCTGGTCAAGAAAGGTTCCGCAGTCTCATTCCAAGCTACATTAGGGATTCTACCGTTGCAGTTGTAGTCTATGATATCACAAGTGAGTTCAAACACTCAGGTGTCAGTGATAGCAGGTTTTGACCTGTATTCTTTAATAACTCAGGGTTTGATTTAAACTCTAGTCTAAAATTACGGTTTAAAGGACATCCCAACAAAAAGTTGATTTGAATATAAAGAGAAAAATCCAACAAGTACAACACTGAAAATATCATTGAAATTGGATGTAAAATAAGAAAGTTATGACATTTTAAAGGTTCGCTTAATTTCACAAAACACTGATGACGTCATCCACTCACTATTTCTTTTGTATTTCATTATATGAAATATTCTAATTTTCTCCTTATTGTCAAGTGAAACAACAAATAATTCCTCCCTGAACATGTGGAATTAGCATTGCTTCATACTAAATCATTCAGTCAAGTTGGTCCTTATTGTCAAATCTGTAAAAAATATTGTATAATTCAAACAAAAAACAAAAGTGAGTGAGGGACATCATCGACTGTCTTATTTGCATGTCACTGAATTGTGCATATCATTGTTTTGTGAAAAAAAACGAAACTTTAGAATGTCATAAATTTCTTATTTTACATTCAAATTTGATGAAATTTTCAGCATTCTGCTAGTTTGATTTTCTCTACTTATTAAATTTTTTTTGGGGTGGACTTGACCTTTAACTATGGATAGCCAGGTGTGACAAATATTTAACAGCGCAGGTTTGATTTATCAGCTCATCTGTTACTTATCTCTTTCATGACTATCTGGGAATGATAACTAAAATAGATTTCTTCACCACTATATAGCATGATGAAAGAGTGAAGTGAACATAAGAAACATACAATGTTAACAGAATTTTGGCTTGATCAGCTTCCTCTAATTTTAGCACAGAATTAGAGCATGGCTCAAGTTAAATCGGACTAACCTTCGTACATGTATTTTGAACAACGGTAAAGAGGATAGCATGCATTTTACATCTAAGAATTACCTACATGTACATGTACACTACTTCCCCCTTTAATTTCCCCTCCCTTCTCCTCCCCTCCCCCTAATACCTCTCAGTGGCTCTTTTTTTAAACAGATTATAATGTTATATGACAAGAGAGTACATGTAGGCCTATATCTCCGAGGTTCATATGCAAATATACTTTCAGCTTGTGCTATATACAAAAGTATTTCTCCTGAGGTCATTCAATATTCATAGATTTTTCGATAGCAGAAAGAGAGATGGTTCAGATTCTCCTAGGAACACATGAACTTTTGACTGCATAGCTGGTTTTGTGTGTACTCTGTTTACTAGGTTGCAGTTTGATCCTGTATGGCTAAGATGAAATGAAGCAAAAAATAATGATGCTAATGCACATAGCTCAACAATGCAGAACAAAGAATAGACCTGTATGTATGATTAACATGTATGATTTGATGTACATATTTCGCACACATTTATTAACAATTATGATTATGAAGTCTGAAGTCGTTATTAATCAGTAAAATAGTTCATATTTAACACAAAATGAAAACACAAAATGAACTTCAATCATAATAGATGGCAAGATCCTAGAGTCAGAATCACTTGATGAAAATACAAAGTATGTCAAAGGGTTTGGCTGGTATCACGGTCTAAAAATTCTACTGATCAACAAGTGCGCTTGTGTGCCTCAATGAAAAATGTTCATAAAAAAGGGTCATAAAAAAGAAGATGATTTCATGAATGAGAGTGATGATGGTGAAAAAGTACAATAAAATTGGTTGAGTGTCACATTTTACTTACTATTATAAAGGAATCAGTCTGCAAAATGTCAATTTCCTGGTGCTTGTAGAAAAAGTTTAGATTTTCTTGTAATAGATGCAAAATGTAACAAATTTTGCTGGTTCACTTTGCACTTGGAAGGGAGGGGGTATAGAAAGAATATCAATCATTATTGTTCTTAATTTAATCATTTGACTGATTCTGAATGATGATTGTGTATATTTTGAGATGATCTGATGAGGTTTTGTGACAGTCCTCTCTTGTCTTAATACAATGTGGAGTTTTCATACCGACAGGTAAAAGGTAGATATTTACTGATGTACATGCACATGTTAATATTAAGTACATAATGTACTGGCTTCAGTTTTTGACTTCCAGTTCAAAATGAATATGCAGAGATCCATGAAGGGACAATTGGCATGACTTTCTTCACCTTTTGTAACCCTTAACTCTGTTTTTCTTTACCAGACAAAAGTGTTTACTGTCTGTTTCTATTGAATATTGTCCACCTCCTACATGTATGGATGTACCTGTGCATGCATCTATAAGGCTTATCATGGATCCTACTATCCATGGAAAGGTGGAAAAGGAATGGGATGAGAGATGAGATGGAGGTAGCGAGGACAGAGAGACATATGGGGCAATTCCATAAAATATGTACATGTACATCTGACCCCCCATGTGGGACCTTCGTGAAATTTTCTGTTTCTGATTTCTTGTTCTTTTGACAGTCTGTAATATTCTCAAATGGCCATGACTTGGTTAGTTTATGAAGTGAAGTAAAACTTGAGAAAGTGGGGGTCGGACGTACATGTACAATGTACAAAAGGGTTTATTATTTTATACAGGTATGCATAAGATAAATAGGGAAGGTTAAAGAGTCCAAGAAGGTGAGAGAGGCAGAGTCAGAAAGAAGAAAAGAAAATACAGACAAGAGACAAATAAAATCAGTAGAAGGAAAGAATGAAGAAAAATTCATACCAAGACAGGGTGTTAGGCAAAATATATTGTGGGTACAGTTCACGCCAGAGAAAAAAATTACACAGGGCCTCAGCCACTCGATTTCGCGCCCGAAATGCTCAAAATAGCCCTGGAATATTTCCATTCACTGTGTTATATTATAAAGCTAATCTAATGTTGCAGATATTTTACGCACTTACTGTAGGCTGTGATAGTAGCCCCCCCCCTGAAAATCAATCAATTTTTTGCCATGGCACACAATGGCCTTGGTCAGAAAATCAGAAATTTTTACATTCATTTCTTGATGCACACCTTTACCTGTCTGGCTCTCCACTTTACCTGAGCGAGCAGACAGACCGGCCGGTGTCTCTATAGATTTCTTGTGTTGCCCCTTGACCACTCTTACACACATGCATCTCTGAGAGCCTTATTAAACCATGTAAGAACTGCCCAGCTTTAGAAGTAGTGAGGTTGTATTACAGGTAGTTTCAGAAATATGCAAGCCAAGAAAGAAACATATACATGTAGGTTCCTCATACATGTAGTAGAAACATGTTTTAGCTTGAGTTACTATGAAAAGATTAAATCTAGAATCCAGGTGAAGTAAAATATTGAAATGAAAGTTTCCTAAATGAAACATTATTTATGACAAAAATACATAAATCAACCACTTTGTGCATCAAATGCAAACTATGTTACATCATGTAGGCCTGTATACATGTACAATAATATTTATATAGTCAGTGCAAAGGAAAATTGTTGGTTACAAGAAGGATTTTTAAGGGGAAAAAAAGCTTTAAAAACAATTGTTTCCCCTGAAATCTAGTTTTCATTGGGTTTTGCAATATTTTTTGGATCGTGCTTGCCTAACAAAGCAATATGTGTCGGTGTACATGCCTGGTAACACCCATTGAAGACAAACAGGGCTCTGATTGCATTCAATGTCAGGGGCAAACTGCTGTTCAATCCTCTTAGGATTATAAATGAGCATTATCCAGTATGTACATGTATTTAGATTTACCGTCACGAGACAATGCAGTTGTTTTCCGTGAATGCTTATGATTTTTATATTTTTGCTAGTGTGAATGCTTTGCCAGAGAAGCAGAGCAAAGTCAATACCTACGGTAGCCTCAAGTGAAAAAGTAATAACTACGCTTTGGGCAGGAGAAAAAGGGAGGAAGAAAATCAGCTCGATGTGTATTCTTTAAGATTAGACATAGACATGGCGAGCGATGAACTTTTCATTAACGTCAGACGATTGCAGGGGTCTTAACAGATCAGCAGAACAGTATTCTGCTAATTCTTCTACTCTCTCCTTTCTCTTTCACCTATTTCCTGTCTTCCTCTGTATTTTCTTTTGTGAATGTCTGTCAAATTTCTCCTTTTCTCTCATGTCCTCTCTTGAAGTGCATACATGTGTGTGTTTTGTTTTGTGTGTCCTCAGCTTCCCCTGCATTCATTTATTTCAGCGTTGCCCTGGAATTTTGCTACTTCTCTTCCCCATATCTTTTTCATCTCTTTTCTCCTACTTTACTTTCGTTTCGTCCTTGGCGGTTTCTCTGCCTTGATTACATGTAGGTCAGGATGTGAACCTGTGAGGCCTGAACATTTAAAATTATTGGAAATAAATGGATATTTAGAGTGGAGCTGTGTTTTTGTTTCCATTCTCTTTTACACTTTATCTTGCTATTCTTCTCATTCGCTTTCCTTTTCAACCTATTTTCCATCCGTTTTTAAATCCAGCTACCTCCCTTTCTTTCTGCTGCTGACATACCTTTTGGATGTGAGACTCAATTAATAATAAGAAACTGGGAAATAAGGGGTTTCATCAGAGATACTGTATGTGCAGTCTCCCATTTGGTCAATCGTATTGTAGTATGTTGCAGACATCATCACTTGCATAAACATGCTTTGGAATTGTAAGGGACATAGTGGGGTTTCACAGGAAGGAAATTAACATGAAAGAAAAAATGTTGAATAAGTATTTACACAAGTAGTATGCATGTACATCTTAAAAAAAAAAGACAGTTATACATGTAGGGGTTCAATCAGTAGTAAGATTCTGATGACCTTTTTTTTTTTTTTTACAAAAGAAAAGGTTTGAGGGGAGGGGGCGTCTAGTTTGCGTTTTGCACATACATTTATTGATGAAATTTGTGTACATTTGTACATGTATGTACATTGCATTGTACATGATCATTGTGGCTGTTTGAATAATTTAATGTTATTACTCCTGCCAAAGTAAGCTTACAAGTAATATTAGCCCACATTTTGTATGAAGAACTGGGGGGATTCTGAGGGGGATGTTTGTTTATGATAATATTGAGCTGACTGGGGCACTAGTGTTAGCTTTTTTAAGTCACTGGTTACAAAACAAAATGCATACAGTCTGCAAATATTCACCCTTAGATTTGCATGGAAGATGACTGATTGTATAAAGTAACAGTACAACTTAAGAATTGAAGGTGTACTATAAATGTTGCAAGAATTCGTTACTACAATGCAAAATATTGATATCCCCCCCCCCCCCACACACACACTTTTATTACACTTTCCCATGGTCCCATATAAATTTTGTCAGTGATAGAAAATTTGCATGCAGAAAAGGATGATTATGCAATTTAAGTGAAATATTGAGACAATATACATGTACATGTACTTGTACAACTTACCAATGGTCAGTGGATTGTTCCGTTATTCACAGTGAATAGGAATGTTTAAATTGTTCAAGTTTCTGGAGAGATGCCATGTCATTGATAAAAACAGGATGCTGGAATTGTGTCAAATTTGTAAAATGGGGTGCATGCTCAGTCTCTTTAAAAAAAATTATAATAATATTCCATGTCACTTTTTGTCAGTACTTAGTTCTCAATCTGTTTTTGCTCTTTCTTCCCTTTTTCATTCTTTCTTTTTTCATTCTCCTTTTACATGTACTCATAGTGAGGAATACTATTACCAGCATTCTTGTATTTTCATTGATTATACCTCATTCTCACTGGCGTGCGATCCTTTATGAAAGCTACGATTGGCCTATCGTAACTGATCGCGAAATTCTTTGAACCATTCAAAATTTTTCTACGATCAATACGATTGCCACCACTGATCTGATAAGATCACTACAATTACTCCACGATTAAGTACGCCGTTTGAATCATGGCGCAAATCATGACAGTAGGAACTAGGTTTTAGTAGAGAAAATGTAAAAATACCCTACAGGCCTGAATTAACTTAATTACTGCAAGATAGTATGCAAGTATTTTTAATATCATTTGCCATTGTACGAACTTCATCTTTAGAGGATATCATGTTTGCCAGAATCTTTGGTCAAGATATTTGCCAACTTTGCCTATTTGAAAAAAAAATGAAAATCCATATTGTTCACAATAGAAATCAGAAATTGAAATCTTCCGAAATTTCAGTTTGCCCTATTGATCGTGGGCCGGGCAGCCACTGAGCAGTGCCAGATGGACGTTGCTATATCCCTTAAATCATTGAACATCAGGGTAGCAGCAACTTCCATCTTTTAATGTATTCTGGTCTGATGCGGCCGGGGCTTGGACTCCCGACCTCCTGGTTATGAGGTGCACACTCTACCAACTAAACCATCACACCGGTCTTTTTAATCGGGACAGTTAGATTATTGGTGAAAGAGAGAGTCACTTCATCCACTGTGCCCCATTTGTATTTTTAATAAATCTGTTTGTGCTATAAAGATGTATAGAAAAAACTGCGATGTCCCTATTTTCAGCCTCTATTTTCCCATTCGTCCCCATCTCATGCTTGGCAGATATACATACATGATACATGATGTACAAGTCACTGGAGCAATTGATTAAATAATTCTTGAAATGTTATTTTGTTTTTCTTTACATAGATGCCAACTCTTTCCACCAGACATCAAAATGGATAGACGATGTCCGTACTGAAAGAGGGAGTGATGTCATTATAATGCTTGTAGGCAACAAAACTGATTTAGCTGACAAAAGGTGGGACAATAAAAAATTTTAATTCATTTTGCAATGTAATGTTGGTCATGCTAGCCATTACTTGAATCTATTGTTTGAAGTTTTCCAAGAAGGTTCAAAGGCATACCATACAATGTAAATAGGATGTCCTGCTCAGTTTCAATATTTGATCATTCAATTTATTGGTAAGAGCATTCAGATTCATGAAGGTCATGACCATTTATCATTGTAGTATATTATTTGTCTCTTGAATGAATTATTTGTACAGCTTAAACTTTCCCCCTGAATTTTGAGTGAGAGCCAGCTATTGAATTTTTTAGCTTGGAATTCATTATCTCAATAGAAGTAAAATGATAGTTTATATTCTTGTTATTTGCAAAGTCGAAGGTGTTTTTAGATGATCATTGACATTTGGGCATTGAATTGTGATACAACAATCCTTGATATTTTTTTCTATGTATTCCTATATTTATTTCTTTGCAGGCAAGTTTCAATAGATGAAGGAGAACGCAAAGCCAAGGAACTAAATGTAATGTTCATAGAAACTAGTGCAAAGGCAGGCTACAATGTAAAACAAGTAAGTATATTCTCCTTTTCATTCAAATAATTATGTGAAATGTGTTTTGAAAGTCACTCTTGCCCAGGAAATGTTGATAAGTATAGCCTTGGAAAACTGTATTGTCACCAGGAGTAAAGACTTGCTTCTACTATAGCATGGCCAGTAAGGCACAAGATGTTTGATAATAATAATAATAGTCAGTTCTTGTATAGCGCATAACACATTATGAATAACGTCTCTATGCGCTTCCAAAGGACTTGGATATTATTACCCTGGCTGTAGCTCAAGCAGCTTTTATGCGCTCGGCATTTCAAGGAATAAATTCCTGCCAGGTTTGTGTTGTGTCTGCCGTAGAAACTGTGTAGGAAATACGTACATGTAGCAATTCCCAAACCTATCACACCCAAAAAATCGCATATTTAATTGATGCATGTCCGGCTTATGTACATTTTCCAACAGAACAATTGTCCTCAGAGCAAATGCCAGAGAATCAAATTGTGACGCCTGTAATTTTTCTTTTTATTTCAGTTGTTCAGACGAGTAGCAGCAGCTTTACCGGGTATGGAATCAGCAGACCAAACTAAACCAGCTGGCGACAGTATCCTTTTTCATCAAAAACATATTCAAACATTCGATGGTAAACAAATATTGTCCATCTTAAGGGGCAATATGAAAAGCTATCCCACCAAGACCACTTCATGGCTACTCTTTGCTAAAAAGAGAATTGTTGCTCTTGAGATTGCCTCTTGAGTTAGGATCACCTTCATGCTCATCCATATGTTTGTGTTGAGGAAATTCTAAATTAAATGTCATAACTTTCAAACATATTACACATATAAATGTTGATCCTAATCGTTTTATTGCCAATATCAAAACACCAGGGCCGGTATTCTAAAAATTATATAATCTTTTATCTTATTTTAACTGTCATAGTGATGAGAAATATGGTGCGCCATTGGTGTGATATTGCACACTTTTCACTTGCATGCTGGTCTATTGGCACCGATTTTGCATACTTCAATTAATCACCAAATACCTCTTTTGAGTCTCTTATGACAGTTACAGTAATAAATATAAAATACATGGTAAAATAATTTTCAGAAACTGGCCCTGCCACATAAAGTTCTCCGACAATTTGATATCTTCATTGACATATTTTCCTATCTAAATCTCAGATTGGTCACATATTGAGAAAAATGATTGGAGTATACTGAACTGTATTTCATATACAAGTACTTTTACTTTTCAGAAACTTTTCATGTACAATTTTATCTTCTTTTTTTCATTTTTTTCTGAATTATTGTTATTAATTATTATATTTATTATATTTATCTTCTGTTTTATTTATTTTCTTATTAATCTTTTTTTTTGAGGGGGGGGGGGGTAATTTTACCTTGTTGTCAATATCAACTTTCAAAACAAAGCAAATAAACACATGGAAGATGAGATGTCTGCTTTCAATATTTTAGAAGGATCCGAGATGGACTTTGAACAAGGTAGTGTAAAGCCTGTATGCATGTCAAGTATTTAGTGCATGCCTGTTTGCTATGAAACACACACATAGGTCATTGTATGTGCAATGGCGCATATTGTATACCTTATATGTAGGTGTAATGTCTTTAAAAACCTTTTATATATTGATTTAAGCATTCTGCCTAGAATTAATATCGCTTTATGATCAGCATTATCAAATATAATAAAATTGAGTGAAAATTACTATGAGAAAAAATAATTTGAGCTTCCTCAGTCAATTTTAGTTTTACAGTAGTTCATTTATTTTTAATTCCTCCTTAAGTTCCTACCTAGAGAAGTTACATAAATCAAATATGTTGAGAAATTATTAGACATTTTGTCTCAAGGGAATTTCATCAATACGCTTTTGGAAGATTATTTGAAAATATGAATAGCAGTGTCACAATTCAGTACACAAAATAGAATGGAATTGGGGTTTTATATAGATTTTTTTTCTCTAAGAGTTTTTAAATTATCGATTGGTAGTTACACCAACAGACGTTATGTACCAGAGATGTAACATGTTTAACATCTGAGATCATTGTATGTTTTATTGTCTCTTCCAATCGAAAGTGTTCACCATAAATGGATTCAGTAGCTAAGGGCAGGATACATCAGAGCAAAGTATATATTTAGCTCTATTTGTATTTTCTTTGCTTCTCTTAATATAATTTGCCTTTTTAATGCAAGAAGGTTCTGGAATGCAAGATAATTAAATACAGATGTCATTATTCTATCTTTATGTTTTTTCAGTTGCATATTTGCTGCCTTTGGCTCTAATTCGTTGACAGTTTACAGTATTCCAAGAGCTCAGTTGCAAAAGGAGTTAGGTCTGGACATTTATCATCAAATTTGATTTTTTTTTTTGGTCTCAATGTATAGATTTTTAGTCGCTCTGATGATACCAAAGACAATTCGAAATTTATATTAAAACGTGAAGAAAAGTGGCAAAGAAAAATCACTTTTTTATTCAAAAGAGATTGGTTGGATTCATTCATTTTGCTTGCCAAAGGGGCTAGGTCCACAATGATAATTAAAAAAAATATATATAGAAATAAATTGAAGACAGGTAGATTTCTTTTATACCCAATTTTATGTTCACATGATGGGGTAGTAGGTCATGACAATTTAGTTTCTCATAAGAATATTGCAATAAGTGAGAATAAAAAACATGATTTTTCTCGGAGTGGTCCAAAGTGGACCCAACCCCTTTTGCAATCAAACTCTTCATTTGTTTAAAGTTGAATTTCTTTGTTTTTATTTACATTTGTATCATAATTCATCTCTGTATTATTTTATTTTTGCCATTTCATTTGCGGCCCCTTGTAGGTTTGCGACTTATCACAAAATGATGTTAGCCAGTTGAAGTTATCGTTTCATGCACATTCTGTTCAAAACACAGCCCAGTGACCAATCAGAATTGATGTTTTAAATTTGTGATTGTTGCAAACCTTCATAGAGGCCTATATTTTCTTGTTTATTTTTTGTGGCATGATTGTTATGTTTAGTTTCCTTGACTGCTTCCCCCATCTTTCCTCCACTCCTTCTCTCCCTCCATTTGTTCTACCTTCCTTCCATCCCGCAGTGATTGAAGTAAGTCTCGAGAAGAACCAACAGCAGGAAACGACGGGCAGCGAAGGTGGCTGCGCATGCTGAAATTGACCAATCATATGGACCTTATCTTGTAGATGTTGAACACTCCGTGCCATTCATGTTCTATGTGTCTTCTGGTAAACATGGACAGAGTTGTGCTTCTTGTATATCCTAGAGGGGATATTGCTGGCATTGTTCGTATAGGCCTCAGTAAACTGGTATAAGCAGCTGCTGAAACAAGTCAAAATATACCTGTTTAATGAAAAATATGGTTTAAAATGACAGACAATTTTACCTGGGTGGGTTTCATGAAGCAAATGTTAATTTTCAGTGACTAGCTTGCTCTGAGCCAATCAGATGCAAGAATTTCTGTAGCTTATAACAATATTCAATGAAAATCACTGAATATGCGTTTCATGAACTTTCCCAGGTTCATCATTTACCTTGCACTACAAAGCCTATAAAGTTGGAATGAGCTCAAAATTATCTTACTTTGGCAGTTTCACTCGGTACTTTTTTATGGTTTGTCACTGGCTCATATTTAGAAACAATGCTTTCCCCCCCCCAAAAAAAAAGCGGTGGCAAACTACAAATTTTGCATGCATGTTCTTTAATTTACCATTCCCTGAGATGCACAAGATTAAGTAGCGCACAAAGTGTTCCATGTTTACTTCAACTCCTGTTAGTTTAATTCCACAGTAGGTGGATGGAATAAGGAGTTCATGAATCAATTATAAGAATTTGATGCCCTCCTTATTAAAAAAATTGTATTATTTAAATAATTGCCTACTAGTACATTCTATTAAATTGATAAATACTTTGCTCTACATTTAGCTGTCCAAGAACAGTTACTTAAATATATATTTTTTATTTTATTTCACAGATGCCATACACTGTTTTTAATGATTATATAGGTTTTCTCTTTTCATAATGAAACAAAAGGGCAGGTTAAAAAAATATATATATCAAAGTAATGTAAGTCTCTAATGTACTTTTGAATGAAAGAATATGCTGCCTACTGTTTTTAGTGTAGTTGATTTGGGTAATTACTTCAAATGTATTGATGAATGTAGGTCAATATAGGTCAAATAAGGTCATTGTAGGATCATTTTGAACCAAGAAAGGCACTGGGCCTATTAACATAAATCACTGCAATTGATCATTGATATGATTTCTAGGATTGATATCATAGAGTATTGTGTGTGATCAATCGTAAAAATCAGCTCCAAGACAGATCACTAAGATTTATGTTGCAGGGCCCTGGTTTGTTAATTCAAATGATCTAAACATATCACCAACAGAAAATCTCCACCGGGCTGTCACTTTGTGTTTTTCTAGGTTTCCTATTCATTTTTGTCCGCATTTATAAATCATAATTTTATATTTGAGGCCTTGATTTATTCTATTTTGCCTTACTCTATAATGGATGCGAAATAGAAGGCTTAGAATGTACCATAGGCTATGTATTTGTATATAATTAATTCTTTATAGCTATCAAACTTTAATATAAACTGTAGGTATTGTATATAGTGTTGTAATCGGTCTAAAACCAAATCATGGTAAATGATGAATAAATTTGGTGCTGTGAGTTAGTCTGTCTTTTATCAAACATAAAGGATTCTCTGACCCAACTTTTGCTCCTGCGACAATTGCTCCTAAAGATGTATTTTGATTTTTCAACAAATTTGGGGTTATCGTTATAAACTTAGGATTGTGGTAGCATGTTTAAGTTTAGAACAATCTCATGCTTAAGACTTTAGTGTTCAAGATAGGTCTGAGGTTAGGTTTTTCTAATAATTTGCAGATTTTTTAAAGAAGGAGAGCAATTGTCGCTAGAGTAACAGGTGTGGAAACATTTGAATTCAACTCAAGTGCAACACTGACAGTCATGTTAAAGCCTTTAGATATATTGAATTAACCCCAAATCAGGCAGTGGATTGTAGTTTAGAGTTTTACAATTATAATTATTACTTAAAGCTTTGTGTTTGCAATATAATGGTATAGTCCACTAGCATTGTTTCAGTATACTCTGGATATATGCGAGTATTAATGATAGCATGATATTAAATTTTCATCCTTGAAAGTCTCTGTGCAATGCATCCAGATGTGAAAGAAAGATATCTTTAGTCCCCATTCACAAATGGTAATGATACCATGAAAATTAATGAATAATTGTCATTATAGAATTTCATTTTGATGTGAAATATTTTGCGTAATAGCCTCTGATTTATATGGCATACAGGTCACAGGACTGTCCCTTTAATGAAACCTGGTTGATCTTGATTTCTAGGTTACATGAAAATTCATGAAAAATATTTGATAAAAACAATATTACAAAGTAATCTTTGATGTGAGGCTTTCTGAAGAAACATAATGTATAAGCTCACTCAACCCCCCCCCAAAAAAAAAGAAAGTCATTCATGTTTTTTATAGCACTTGGAATTCTGAATGACATCACAATGTCCATGTAGTGTCTTTTCAGAACATGGTTAATAGGATATTAGTAAAGACCCTTATCCTATTGTCTTATTTACTAGTATGTGAATCTTTGGTTTATAAACTCTAAATTGAATGATTAATTTCTTATTTCAATTGCCCGTTTGTGTTATCCAGGGTTTGCTATGAAATAAGTTACATATATATGTTATTGAACTTTTAGCTCTAGATTAGATTAGATAGAAGAGACTGTTACACACATGTTCATACTGTCATGATATTGTTAATATATTTATAAAACTTGTTTTGTATAAAGAAAAAGTAGAGCTGGAATGATATTTTTTAATTACTTTTATTGTTATTCAATTTTCACTAGTTTATTTTGATACTGCTTGTATTCAACTAGGCTGCCAATTTTTATGATTTATTTTTCATGGATCAGAATGCATATTTGATTATAATCAATTATTCGATAAACTCAATACCTCTAGTCTATTACGTAATTAGGGAAGTTTCTGTCGTCAATAAGAATGTTCTTGGCATTACAATTGATTGTTGCATTTCCTTATGTTACACCCCTGGTGGGTGTTTCATAAAGCTGTTCGTAAGTTAGGAGCGACTTTAAAAACGACTGGTGATCCTTTCTTGTGGTAAATGGTATATTCATTGACAATGGTTAAGCGCCTAAGATAGGTTCACCAGTCGTTCTTAAAGTCGCTCTTAACTTACGAACAGCTTTATGAAACCCCCACCAGAACTGTATTACTATTATTATTTAACCATTTTGCTTTTTCTTCAACCTCCCATTAAGTAATCATTCCAATATTACCAGTCTCTGGAATTCACATGATAATTATCAACTGCTTTACATGGCATGTTATTGATCAATAAAATTGATTTACAATTTGTGCTTTAATCAAAGTCTTTTATGCAATTTTTCTTTTGTATTTTGTGTTTTGTTCTGCTTCATGGTATGTAGCATGTGATATGAATGATAAAATGAAATTCTCATTACATTGATTTCCCCTTTGTGCGAATATCCTTGTGCAAGTTTAATCCGAACCCTCCTGCTTGGTTTGAAATTTAGTATACTGCATGCCATTTTTGTTTGCGTAGTTGATATGTCACCTGCTTTCAGTGATTGATGAGTTTCAAAGTCGGACGTATGGATCATCAATAAAGGATTAGAGAGGCTGATTATTTGTGAGAAAGCCTCTACAAAGTCTGCACAACATATTCTGTGTAGAACTCTTCAAAATAACATTTCATCATCCTTCTTGCATATTTAAATCGTCACCATCATATTTTAATCACTTTAATTACAAGCACAACCACCATCTATCTGTTGGAACCTGTTAATTATGATATTGATATTCTTAACCATCATCACCATGAATACCATTATCACCATCAGGATAACCATCATCACGGTGACCATCATTACTATCAACATCATTACCATTTACCAGGGGACCGTTTCATCAACATTTTTGTCTGACAAGTTGTCAGATCTGACGTCTTTCCTTGATTCAGATTGACTGAGAGGCACCGTCACTATGGTAACTGTCAGATACAAAATGGGATTAATCAGATAAAACGTCTGACAAGTCTTCATGAAACCCTCCCAGGGGCTCCACACCACCACCATCCTTGCCACAACATTATGACAATCACCACCACCAGTACCACAATCACTACCACCAGTACCAAATCTTCACCAACACATTACGGCACCATTATTACAATCACCAACCTCATCATCGTCCCCACTATCACTTTACCACCACCACAATCGCTACCACCAATACCAAATCCTCACTTTTGCTGTAATCACCAACACAATCATCGTGCTCACTATCACTACACCACCACCAGTCACTATCACAACCATCATCATCATCACCACCAATGTGACTTATCTTGACCATCACTCAACAACATCACCCAACAAGATACTATAGTACAATGTACCTACATATAACACCTCCCTCCACCACCAGTAAACCATTGCATCACTGACACATAATATTCATCCCCACTAACCACCACTAACTCTCTATCATCTAGTTTCCACAGCATCATATTCCCAGCCCAAAGCCAATAGATATGGAAAGCAAAGCTAGACAAAAATGCTGATAGGACAAAGTGCAGATGAGTGGACTTTGCTTGTGGAAAGGACCAATCTGTTCACACTTAATTGTTGTCCAGCTTGGCTTTCCATAGAGATAGCCTCAAGCTGGAGTCGATTATGACCCTTTCATGAAACGGGGACCTATTTCTCAATAACCCCCTTTTTTCAAACTTTTATATCCATTTTGTGTGTGTTGTTTCCTTAACCCACTGCCTCCTAACTCCCAGTTCCTGTAACTCTCCACCAGAAGGAACCTGAGAACGACTACCAACAGGATGAAGCCGGCTGCTACTGCTGAAAGGCCACCATCTTGAACATAAATAATATTTACCAAAAAAAAACATCCCCACTATTCTTGCATGTTGATAACACCACTGTCATGTCACTCTAAAAATAAATGGTAAAATATCAGTCTAAAATTAATTTCAACAAATTGAAATGCTTGTGCTATATTTGGAAATGAGATGAGTGCTGCCCCTCTGTGGCAAAATGGACCAAGATTCCCTTTTTTTTTTAACATTGCAGCACAATTTGTTGCTGAATCATTTCTGCTATCATATTTTTTCTCTGAATGATGATCACAATTTTCCTTCTGATCCAAAGACTTGCAAGTTATCATGGTCAATGTCATTGATCAAGTATTTTGTTCAGATTCATTGATGGTACTAACACGATCTCTGTCGTTCAATTATATTGGTTCTCAAATTTCAATGCTTTTTGAAAGGTTATTTGAAACAAGAAGGCCAGTGCAACTTATCGAAAATGATTTCCAGGTGTGTGACTATATAAATCTTAATATTTCATCATATGCACATTTCAATCCTTCTTGAACCAAGTACAGGACCATTGATCATAAACATTACAACTCGAAATTAACAGAAATGATAAGGTAGCTATTAAAAACTTGGAAAACTGTTTGCCCCAACTGGATCCTATTACAATTTAGAATATGATAATTATTAAGGGCTACTTTCATATGGTTTTTATAAAAGTTGTGAATTTAATAATTTATATCTTAAACCTGCAATAAATGTATGATATGGATGATTTTATTCTGTTATTGTATAACAAAGTGGTCCCTTCAAAGTATCAACATCTGACAATTTGATAAATATCTTTGTTTTAAGGATGATCAGCTGGTGGTATCAGACATATTTTCTATGGCCGATCATTTCGATACTCGTGGCTGACTTTCATTGAAACTCGAGTAATAACATGACAGGTCTCCAAAACACCAAGACTTGCAATCAATTAAAGAATTGGAGTGACCAATCAGGATTGTTGTTACATACACGTTTGGTTCAAAATGGGGGTAGTAACCAATCAAAACTGTCTTTTCAAATTAGCCATTGAGTCATTCAGGGCATATATCAAAATTACTGAAAATGAAGAGTTTTCCAAAAGTGAATAAAAGCATGATTCTGTGGAGAAAAAAAACCTGCATAGGATAATACTAAGGAAATGATGCCCTGGCTGGTTTTGATACTTAAAAAATTGCATTAATTTTGGTCTGAAATTTCATATTCCAAATTGTTCACAACTGTTCTTTTCATTGGTTTGAAATGCATTTCTTCCAAAGTGAATAATGGGATATGAAATAATCATTGTCTAATAGATGATAATACTGAACGTCCATGCATAGAGCTGCCTTTATTGTTTTATTTGGTCTGTTTGTTTGATGATGGATTACTAATATGTTCTCTCCCTAAAATACATTGTAGTTTATAAATTTCATTGCAATTGACAGACAGAGATAGCAGAAAGTGAGCAAATACAAAAAGCAATGGTGTTGAAAGCAATTTCTTTGAAATAATTTGTATTGTTTTCTCCATTTCCATTTTTAAACTATGTCAGATGTACAAATGTATGCAAAAAGCTTTTTTGATCTCATATGCATTGTACATATTTCATTTTGGATATATGTTTTCAATAACCAAATGCTCTGTAATTATTTGTATTTAATATGTTACTGTACAGAAAATATGTGTTTATTTGTATTTTAGAAAGCATTAATTTAGTTAGTGAATGTACAAGCATCAGGCCTTGTAATGCGGCATTTGTGAGGAAGGAGGAATTGAAATGCTTTATTTGAGCGAGACATGAGTGACACACAACCGTTGTTAAATACATGTACTTGTTTTCCAGTGCCATTTGTGCAACTTCTGCTAAATCTCCATATTCAGCAAGCCCAATTTGCAAGCTCCAACTATCAAAGAATCAGATCTATAAAATAATAAGAAAAATGAACAATTATTGGAGTTTTTAAATATAGAATACAGAAGAAAAAGTTTAACCAATTAACATTCTCTATCATAGGTTAAAATTCTCCCCACATTGGATAATTTTAAGTTTAGTGTTAAGTGTTTAAAAATAAAATGAATCATAATTAATGATGTCTTCCCTAGCACCAACACCTAATGTTTATGAAAAATGATCCACATCACCTTATTGAGTATCTCAACACTAGCACAATTTATTTCAGGACCAGCTGTTTTAGGTTTGGTGTTGCGCTGGTGTAAAAAAACAACAACACCAACATGTCAACATCGAAGACCACTCTGTAGTAAATTATCTTCTGTCATGCATAAATCAATAATAAGCAGCAAGTATTTATATCTGTTTCCAAAAAATATATTTTATGTTTTAAGTTGGGAATTGATTTAGACTACCTTCATAAATGTGTGATTAAATTCATGGATGTTTTCAAATGAAATGACAGACAAGAAACAATGCTAAATATAAAGACCTTTTCTCTAATAATTTTCCATAAAATGACATGCACATGAAAAAGAATTAGAAATGGTTGTAGTGAGTGTATTTCATTTTATTTAGGGGAAAAGTAAGAGCTATCCTGAATGCAGATTTTCATATATCATCAGAAAATAGTAAATAAAATATAGGTGTGATGAATATTGATGATTGACTGTGGAGATTTGATGACTATTTTTCTTTAATTGACCTGTCATTAATTGTTTTCCTTTTCTCTAGCTTATATGCTCAGAAGCACATTGAGCATCTTATTAAGGGGGAAATAGTGCTTTATGACAATTTCATTAATTAGAGAGTATATAGTGACATAGTGAACATAGTCAAGTATATGTATTGTATATCCAGAGCTTAAAAGCTAATTAAAAGTTTGTGCTCTTTTTTTAGAAAAGAGAGGGATAATGACTGAACTGTGGCGGTATTTGTGTTCAGTGATTGATTACTAAGTGTGCCTTCTCGTATAATATTGACTGCAAGAAGGAAGTTAACTGATCATGGACCTATGCTCCGATAGATGATGATATAAACATACCTCCTTCTTGCTCTCAGTAGATGGCTAATTGTCTGCAAAAATGGATATGATTCCTTGTGTCTCTCACTTTTAAATGTGTCATGCCATTGCAATGTGACAAGATTTGCTTTCAGAAAATTTGCCTGAAATAGAAAATGTCAAACTACAGGTTGCTTAAAATAGTTTTCAATCCATTTATTCCTCCCTTTGTCATCCTCCTGTGTTGATTCTTGCTTCTTAAAGAGGAAAAGAGTTATTGCAATTAAAATAATTACTATGAAAGCATCATATGAAGAATGAACTACATGTATTACATTCTTCTTCTTTTTTCCATCTCTTCTTGAAAAGAAACATTGGCAAAGAATCCATCTAAACATGAAAATAAAATGTGTCATACTAAATAGGTTCATTATTGCGGAATGAAATAATCGCTAGAGGGTATTCATTTGTCTCGCAATCTACTATGGTCAACAAGGAAATTCGCAAAAAGTGTTCACTAGCTTACAAGTTCACGAGCTTTCGAGTGCCGCTGCAACTCTTTATCAAGTGACGAAAATTATCTGATACGGTAGTCAATTTATACCAATCCCCAGGACCGTACGCACGAACGCGGGAACAATAGGTGGGCACTGATCCGTTATGTGATTGGTCGGGCGTATATGCAAACAAGCCGGAGGTATATGCAAATACGCCGCGAGTCGGCAATATGCAAATAAGACAAAATTGGCGGGCTCGCTAGTTTCCCGTGGGTGGGGGTTGACTAGCTCATGTTCATCTCACTCACTTTCTCTTTCTTGCTAATAACACACAGAAAATAACCTGCTTAAGTCATTTCTAACACTTCGTAGGCATGAAAGAATGTTACTTTGACTATTCATGTACATCTGTAAGAATGCTTATTTTTGAAGGTGTTACCATTAAATTTTACAAAGATTTTGGTCATGAATAAACATCAACTTAACTGTTTTCATGAATTCCTCCTTTAATGATCAATGTAACTTAAATTCACAAAATGTGGATTTTTTTGTCATGATAGGTTATGTCGATATATATATAAAACTATATATATATATATATATAAATGTATGACTATGGGATATGCCAGATGATTATACGAAAGCGACAGTGGAGAATGCCGTGAATTGTACCAACGTGTTGTGTGTATGTTGCTAAAGCGTTTCACGACTGTAATATTTGGCAGAAATAAATTATGTGAAATAAACTACTGTGTGTCAAAAGAATCCATGGCTGTCTTTGTTCCTTATTGTGTGATTGTATGGATTTTAATCTGCAGGAATGCGATCAGGGGGGGGGGGGGAGGTCATGATGATGTTCATAAACTTGGGTATAACTTTACAATATAAAGAATGTCAGCCCAATCAAAAAGGCCAATGGGTCATATTCTTTGAAAAGAATATTTTTGAGACCTCATACAAAACATATATATTATTCCTGGATCCTTACGGGGGGGGGGGGGGGGGGGGGGAGGGGGGGGGGTCACAAAGAGTTAAGTATGAGTTAAGTATGACTTGATAGTTAAGCATGATATGTGCTACTCAATCTTATTGATTAATACGCAGTAACGCATGTCCTCTGCATGATTTGACCAATGCGTCGATGCTTTCATAACACAGGCAACTGTGAATTTAAGTCACACAGAAATCTTTGTGAAACCACCCCAATCCCCCCTGCTTGGAGTAACATTTTCATCTCAGTCTTATATGTCCACGAGAATGATGAATATATTGTTTGGAAAGTGTTCGGGTGGTACTCTTCCCTTAATCCCCCCACACACACACCTTCATGAAGTAACTAGTTTGTATTACTTCTTCTGGACACTCTTCTGAAATCAAACATCTAAGTAGTCTTCATTCTTGCAACCAGAAATAGAAATCTAGCAAAAGACAGAATTAAACTGAAAAATCATTTATTAATCAGCACTTAGTGTTCACAAATATATATCAGCATAAAACAGAGATGTATTAAAGCACCTCCACAAACAAACATCCAGTAACATAAAAATGTGTACATATTTCATGAACGTTTATCTGATGATTTTAAGGTAATCATCTAAATCATGAAAACATTGCAGCAATTAGAAGTTTATAGGTATTCCAGCTAATACAATTTTTAAAATGGTTGTAAATTTTCAAACGTGAAACTATTATATGAAACTATTATTATTCATATAAACCATTTCAGGCTTCCGTCGACTGACTAAAAACAAAATTTGAGGAGTTTTGGAAAGCTATTCATATCAAAGATAAATGAAACTAGATGCAGTAAACTCTCATTTCATGAGAACGTCTTTTAAACCAAGATTAATTTCATTATTGTGGAGCTAGATCTGGTACAGTAACACATACTAAACCTTGTGGACTCATGAAAGCTAAGCTGAAAAACGACACATGGTAGATTGCAAACACAGATAAGCATATGTGGGATAGTGCATTATCATTGCTCGGAGACATACCCCAAAATTTGTCCCAAATCCAATGCTTATTTTGCTAATTTCTCAGCAATTACAGAATTTCTTCCAGAATCTTTTGGCACATATTTTCTATTTATGGAAACAGACACTTGGGTAGTAATTTTATTGGATTTGAAATCGTTACCCCAACTGGCAATTATGTTTAAGGCAAAAAATTTGGTTACACTTCGTAATTCCGAAGGTTCTTTATTCCGAAGGTTCGTAATTCCGAAACACGTAAATTGCCTATACCTCGATGTTCGTTAATCCGAAAACGTAAAAGGGTTCGTTAATCCGAACATTTGTGGCGTTATTCCGAAGGTTCGATAATCCGAAAACGAAATAAGGTTCGATGTTCCAAAGGTTCGTTAATCCGAAAACGAAATAAGGTTCGTTGTTCTGAAGGTTCGTTAGTCTGAAAACGAAATAAGGTTAGTTAATCATTTAGTTTTCGGACTAACTTCGGAATTACGAACCTCATTTCTTTTTCGGATTAACGAACCTTCGAAATAACGAACCTCATTTCGTTTTAGGACTAATGAACCTTCGGAATTACGAACCTTCGGAAATACGAACCTTCGGAATAACGAACCTTCGGAATATCCGAACCTTCGGAATAACGAAGCTTCGGAATTACGAATGTATGCAAAAAATTTACATATGCGTCAAAATGTGTTTTTACAGTCAAAGGAAATAAACATCTGCATATAACCACTTCGGCTACATGTGTAATTTAAATGGGACAAACATTAGGCTTGCTGTAAATTAATTGTTCAAAGAAATGACTATGATATGAATAGCTTTATGGAACATTCTTCTGAGGAGGGTTTTCAAATAAGATCAGTTAGTCTGATCTAATACTTGATTAAAAAATGAACATGTTCCGTTTATCTCACTTTTATCAATCATAAATACAATGAGTGTTGGACCCATTTGATAGAAAATAAGACATTATAATGATAAAATTTCAGTAGTTTGTAACAGATACCCAAAGAAAAACAAATCCTAATAAAGTGGGGTGTGACAGGAGGGGGCTCGCTTGACCTCTCTTAAAAGAAAACAATCCCAATTATCACCTCTTCATTTTTGCCTAGGACCTTTTTATTGTATTGCTTTCTTAAACAAGCCCCACCCCCCCCCCCAACAAAAAAAAACACTAAAACATTAAGTTAATTAATCCACTGAAATCTAATGCCAAGCAATGGTGAAGAGCTAAAAATACATAAAATAAAGTGATATGTTACTAAATACATATAATCTACATACTAGAATATATATGTATATGAGTAAAAAGTGAATGTAATAACAAATACATAATCACTAGTTTTCGAAAGAAGAAAATATACTGGTATGAAGAGAGAATTGTTAGAACATGGAACAAATATAAATGATCACTCTGTTAATTTTCAGCTGTTTTCCATGTGAAATATCAAGAGATGAGAGGGAGCGGAGAGAAAAAGAGAGAGAGAGAGGAATGAAAGAAAATAGGGGAGAGAGAAACAAAGAAATGGGAGAGAAACAAAGAAATGGGAGAAAAACAGAGAGAAAGAGAAAGGGGTGGGAGGGGAAAAGAGAGAGATGAGTGAGAATATATTGCTTCATACACGAGCTGTTCAACAAGCTTTTATTATTCTGATTTAACATGTTGAAATCTCCAGGCAGATGGAAGGAGAGGCAGAGAGAGAGGATAAAGGAGAGTGACGGAGCATAAAATATGGACAGGGGGAGGAATGAAGAGAGAGAGAGAAGGCTAGAGAATGAAAAGATAAGAAAGAGAGCAAAAGAGAAATAAAGAGAAAGTGGCCCAATATTGGAACTGTTCTATTTACATTTGAAATGTAGGCATTGCAATTGGCTTGTATTTTTCAATAAAAGTCTTTTGAGTACATTATACAACAATTGAATAAATACTTGGTACTACCTACATACAAACAGCACGCTAATTATTTTTAAGTTTTCATCACATAAATGATGCTGTCAACTACATAAAACAAGGGAACAATTTGCATTTGTGTATAGGTCAATGGTCTAGAAAAATGATGAAAATAAAATGTTCATGTAATGCCAGTGGTGCCGGAATGTTTTAATCTATAACGAGTTGAAGGTTCATACCATTGCTAACATATAATATGATAGCTCAGCCCTCCTAACCTGTGTCTAAAGACCTCACTTTTCCATTCTCTAGAATTCCAATTCCGTGTTCTTCTGTATTGTAAACATCTCATTCCATGTTTTTCCACGACGTGTACAAAACATAAGCTTAAGCAATTTTAGATACCGGTAGTGAAAATCTGATAAAGTTTCCAAGCCAAAAAAGTTGGCAAATACATGTCATACACTGCAAACAAGGCTATAGATTAGCAGACTTGCCACTTAAGGAACAATTTTGCTTCATTGGATTTTGCTTTGATTTGAATAATTCTTACTGCATTTTTCCTAATCACTTTTTAAACTGAAAAATTGTGTTTTCCATGAAATACTGCGAATTCCATTTTCTTCCTGACATCTGTGAATAGTGTCTGTTAAACATATCGCAAAAAACTGGGGACTCTACCTTTGTCTTCTGACAATCTTCCAGCGCCACTGGTGCTAGCACGAAAAGGAACTCTTGGGGAACATTTCAACATTTGTTGTCTGACCTGGGGCCCGTTGCAGAAAGAGTTGCAATCAATCGCAACTCTAAATATCATGCACAACTTGATTTTCAACCAATCAACAGCGCGCATTTGGGACTTGCGATTGATTTTTTGACTTGCGTTTAAACGCAACTCTTTCTGCAACGGACCCCAGTTGTCAGATCTTACAACTTTACTAGAATTTGATTGGCTGAGAAGCACTGTTACCATGGTAACTGTCAGATAAAAGAGGACTTGTCACAGAAAAGTCCTTTCAGAGTTGGTATCACTCAAGATATCATATTTACAAGGATCGTGGACTTCGTTGTAAGTCCATGCAAGGACATACAGGGCCCTGTTGCATAAAATTCATTATAATAGTAACTTTGCCATCCAATGGCAACTACCATGGTAATGCTTATCAACAGCCTATCAGAATCAAAGATTTCATGCAAGTTACAATTGGATGGCAAAGTTGGTAACTTTTATGCGATGGTGCCCAGGTGTATCATTTAGTCTACTTACAAGACTGATAAACAAGGAATAAACATATTCATCATTGATTTGAAATGAAAACTGTCAAAGTGAAAAATAGATATTTTGTTGCCAAAAAGAGCATAATTACAATTTCTTGAATAATATTAATATCTTTATCTACATGAATTTAAATAAGAAGCCCCCCTGATACAAGTTTGTTTTAATAAAACCTGAAAAAATGACAAACATATATCGTTTTGTTAAAATCCATCAAAGAATAAAGTGTAGTGAATGTTAAAAGTATGGATCGTGTGACTTTCCATGCGAGTAGCTACCCCATATGTCCTGCAATATAAATTTTTTACATTCATTGGTTCACAATAACTGAAGAAATGGATGTACATGTATAATATAAATGTGTATAAAATAAGTTCTGATTAATATTGATTGCACAGATAAAATAATTTTCATTTCTTGAATTTTAGGGAATATATATCACATGGGGTAGCTGCCTCTGCTACTTTGTGGAATGCCCTTCTTGATTTCATAAGATCATCAAAGTAACTTTATGGCCCGTATTCTGAACTCCAGTTTAAATTGAAACCTAGTTTAAAGTTGCGGCTTAACTATGGATAGCCAATTGGGGCAAAAATCTCTATTAGTACAGGTTCAATTCATTAACTCACATGACACTCAAAGTATATGGAATCATAAGAAATATACAATGTAACCATAATTTTTTAGTTTTTGGCTCCCCATAATTTTAGCACAGAGTTAGACCAGAGTCTAAGTTAAACCTGACTTCAGAATACGGGGCTTTAAGTTAAAATTTCTTTCAAGAGGTACTTAATAAGTACTAACAGTACTTGCTAGTGAACTCACTGTCCAAAAATGTTGAATTGTATGCAAATGTACCTTCTTGCATCTAAGCTGTTTTATGCTTATTTTGTAATCTGCATCTGCTTTGTACAATACGCCAAAATAAACAAGTATTGTCATTATTTCTATTGCATGTGACATAACAAACTCTGCTATTCTTTGATAGACTCCAACCAAAACGTTCAACTATTTCATCATATTTCTCTCTTACTATTAAAACTAATTTGACATCAGGGTGAACTTCATTTTTAATAACACATATGTATACTTGCTGTCATGAATTGAGAAAAAATAATACCTCAACTGAAAGGAACCAACACATACACAATACTCAAAACACTTGGAAAGTTCCATTTTGTAGCAAGGGGAGGTCCATGTTCAAGCTTGAATGAGGGGTTCCTAAATGTAGAGTTAATGTCATGTACGTAGTAGAACCATAGTAACAAGTCCTAAGAAGAAATAAGAAGAAAAAAGTAGAGAGAGATTAGAAAAATTATCATCAATGAAAATCTGGATTACTTTCACCACAACATACATAGATTGAAATCAACCAGAAAATATTAGGTTTAATACAGTACATGAAATGGTTACAAACAGGCATTATTTATCTAATTTTGCAATTTGGTTCACTTTATTAGTTTTGCTTTGTTTTGGTTTTTCATATTAATAGTAATATTAATCATATAATTTATTAGATATCTCTATCCCCTCTGAAATGCTCAAAGAGTTGGACCTATCAACCGAAACGGAAAATAGGGAAAAATAAAGCGAGAGTTGTGACTTGTCTAAATTCTGTTTCTTTCCTCCAAATTCAGAAAGGTTAAAAGGAATGGAGAGTACAGATTGCAGAGTACAACATTAATGGATGGAAATGAAAGCCCATTTCCAGCTAATTATCAAATCCATTTTTAACATCCAAAGCAGAGGCGGATCCAGGATTTTCAAAAAGGGGGGCACATTTTCCGAGGAAAAATTTGACAAGCAAAAAAAAAAGAAAAGGTTTTTAATCCAAAATTAAGGACATTTTGTCCACGAAAAAGTTGGACAAGCAAAAAAAAAAAGGACTTCACTTTCAAGGGGGGGGGGGGGGTGGACACTTCTATTTTATCAGCATTTTTTCATTAAAAATTTTAATTGTGCCTCTCAAAAAGAGGGGGCACAGGCCGGCTTTGCCCCCCCCCCCCTCCCCTGGATCCGCCAGTGTTCCAAAGTCTAAACAAAATGGTGACATAATATCTGAATGAATCATAAATGTGTATTCATTCATGTACTGTAGCAATGTAATGCTGAATTACACATAAAACTCTGTTTCAATAGATCTGGTATTTAGAACGGGTAAAAGCATTTCTAAAGGCCACAGCTCACCTCACAACCTGAATTTGGATCAAATCGCAGTTTGCTTATACTTTAAACATGCAATGAATAGAATCTTTTCATTTTAGGTTCATATCAAATCTAAAAAGACTAATATCAAAATTTTGGATAATTGCAAGTCTCAATTTGGGAATAAAATCCAAAAGGTTTATTAAAGTTGTAGTGATCTTAAAATTATTAAGACATCATGATTACACTTTAAATTTGCTTTTTCATTTTTTTGAAGAGGTTAGCACAGTCACAAATTTGAACAGAAGTGTATTCACACTATGATTCAGAACTTTTCATGGTAAGATATTTATGTGTTAATATTCAGATTAAATATTATGCCATTTTTTTTCTCCAAATTTGGGTTGAGGACCAATCGTAAGTTGTGCAGTGACATTCACACTAGAGCATTACCTAAAACATAAGCAGCAATAAGTTTCTGGTTAACAGTCAAGTGAAGGTAGTCTGGAAGACGAGAATCCTTCTCTCCTTGAGTTGGCAACATCAGAGCAACGACACATATCAGGGCTAACAGGACCACTGTTGCACCAGGCCCAGCACGCCCTCTATTGGCTAAAAATAGAAAAGAGATTCAGTGTAGACTAATGCAGTAATTGTTGTTTTTGCAAGTTTTGCTGGTCCGACAGTTCCAAAAATTCATCTTGTGTGCATAACTGTAGCTATCACTGCACCAATATCATAAATTGGTATTTCAATAGCTAACTAACAAGCTGCCACTGTGCTATTTCATTTTTTCTTCCCATTTGTTTGAAATTGTTTGTCTTAACTTCACTTTATTACTTTTTCATGTTGGTAATATTTGTATTTATGTAGTAGGGTCTCCAAAAATCAGTATACCAGTTAATGATGGTGCCATCTTAAAAAAACTAATGAATAAGTACTTATGAATTACAGTAATAAAACATGCCAAAACACTGCCTTGTACAATATAAGTGGGTAAAATAATGATTATGACAAGTGATTATGAAAAGTTTAGTTGCTTAAAAGGTAATATTTACGAGTAAGAATGTAGAAATTTGCAATATAAGGATATCAATCTGATTAAAAAAATCATATTAAAGGCCAAGCCCATCTCCCCAAAAAGCTATTTTTCATAAACGTATAAAAATCAAACAAAAGAAAACTTCATCAAATTCAGATTAAAATAAATAAAATTTCGCTTAATATTACACAACAGTTATATCCAATCCTGGTCAGTATGGAATTGATACACTGCAAAAACTCCGGTGTTGATTTAACAACAGCCCATATCTATATGTGTCCACACCAGAGAAGTATTGAAACAACAACAGTTTGGAATCAATCCGATGCTGTTTCAATACTAATTTGTGTAGTATAAACACCTATCTGGTGTTAGACTAATACCAAACCGGTGTTGTTTGGCACTCCTCTGGTGTGGACATATATAGATTCCGGGCTGGTGTTAAATCAACACCAGAGTTTTTGCAGTGTAGGAATCGCCCGTGTAAAACACATACCATTAACAAAAACAGGATTAGAAGAGGAAGGGGAAGAGCCTTGAGAGCTGGTATCATCATTATCCTGATCACCTCGACCTTGAGCAGTGGCTACTAACAACCCCGCAACGTCCTTACGACCTATGACCTCACGCTGACCATGGTGGTAAAGGTTAAGACGGAACTTGTCTCGTTGGCCGAACCCAATTTCATTGAGTTCTTTGATCCGAATAAGTCTGAAATGGAGAGATAGAATTTTGATTGCTAAGATCTCTTTAAACAGGCCATCACAGACATTGAAATCAAGTACAGTACAACACAATTCAATTTAAATTTCTTCTATCAAAAAAATCTCGAGATTATTTTCGTTTCTATGTCCATTTTTTGTATTCTTTATGACAAGATAAATTTCAAATATCGACTTATAAATTCACAATTTTTTTTCAGTAACAAATACAAGTTCACTATTTTTACCTACTACAGAGAAACTAGCACAGATAAACAAAGGTTGGCAAGTCATAATCATACATTTCAGAAGTTATTCAAGGATTAAGGATTACAGTTAGTACAGAGAAAAGACTAACAGTTTTGAATTCTAACCCATTTACAGAAAAAGAATCTAATCAAACTTGCTTTAGCCATCACTTGTGTAGAACAAGAAGGATTGTCTATCTGTCTATAAGGCCACAAATTTTGTTTCGCCTAAAAATTTCACCCCATTGCAAAATGGAACTTGCCCATAAAGACTACATGCTCATGAAAATCGCTTCAGTGTCCCCAACTCATGGTCTTCATGCTCAATTTACACTGTATTAAGGGAGCATAGCTATAAAGTCCACTTGCTTGTAAAGACAGCTTTTACTATAAAAAATAATAACATAATATTTACATAGGGTAGCCACTTCAGTTCCAAAAACTGTTCTCCTGCTATTATTATAACCCGGCTTTAGCTTATTTCCTTCTACCAGGTACCCATTCACCTGACCTTGGTTGAGTGAAGCACAATGTGGGTAAATTCTTGCTGAAGGAAAACACGCCATGGCTAGGTATCGAACCCACCTCCCTCAAATCGAAAGACAAGAGTCATAACCACTAGACCACGACGCCCCCATGACTATATCCCCTTGATTATCAAAATAATAATATATTGGACTTATGCAGCACCTAATCCATTCAGTAGATTGGTCAAGGTGCTATTCAAGACTTATGGAGGAAATTAAAGGGGAATGAAACCTTTGGAATAAGAAGGCTTGTGTCAAAACAGAAAAATTAAAGAATAAGAACAAAGAAAGTTTGAGAAAAATCAGACAAATAATGAGAAAGTTATGAACATTTGAATATTGCAATCACTTCTTTTCAATTCTTCTTAAAGGAGAATGAAACCTTTAGAACAAAAAAGCTTGTGTGAAAACAGACAAATCAAAGAAACAGATCAATGAAAGTTTGAGAAAAATCGGACAAATAATGAGAAAGTTATGAACATTTGAATATTGCGATCACTAATGCTATGGAGATCCTCCAATTGGCAATGCGACAAGGATGTGTGATGTCACATGTGAACAACTTTCCCTTTTATGGACTATAAAATACCCTCAAAATGTCTCTTTCTGCTTTTTCTTGTGGTGATACAAACTCTTTATCCATGATGTATTCTTTAAAATCTGTATTACATGCCCTCCTATAGAAAGAACACATG
Organism: Lytechinus pictus; assembly: GCF_037042905.1. Classification (NCBI taxonomy): domain Eukaryota; kingdom Metazoa; phylum Echinodermata; class Echinoidea; order Temnopleuroida; family Toxopneustidae; genus Lytechinus; species Lytechinus pictus. The sequence continues at coordinate 28,954,562 of NC_087260.1, forward strand.
ATCTACTGATAGATGTGTTAAAAGAGGCAATTTAAGTGAAATATATACTAAAGTAATGAGGAGAGTTGTTCACAAGTGACATCACACATCTTTGTCGCATTGCCAATTTGAGGATCTCCATAGCATTAGTGATTGCAATATTCAAATGTTCATAACTTTCTCATTATTTGTCCGATTTTTCTCAAACTTTCATTGATCTGTTTCTTTGATTTGTCTGTTTTGACACAAGCTTTTTTGTTCTAAATGTTTAATTCTCCTTTAAGAAGAATTGAAAAGAAGTGATGTTCTTTATAGACAGGTTTCACTGTATCAGTGTAGTGACTTACATGTCTACACAACAGCCTGGTCTTACAGTGCCTTCTGAGTCAACAACGTTATATTTCCGAGGAGCCGTGCATAAAACTGAAAAGAATAGTAAATTTAAAAGGTTACTGAAGAAATAATTTGTACATACAGGTGTCCTCAAATACATTCTTGAAATTCATATTTGTCACGAGGAAGCTTTTATAACTCAACATTCAACCTGCAGATAGATGTAACTGCTGATTTTTTAATACCATGGGAAGAACATTAAAGAAAAAGACTTGAATTATGGAAAGTTAATCTAGGATGAATATTTTATCATAAAATCAAATATGCTATACAACAATCTGTGATTATCGGTCTCATCACACCTTGAAACCTTGCCTCCAATTTGATCTATTTAGTTTGTAGAAAGATTATGAAACATTCTTAAAATTACTATATTCTGAATTCTTTTTTTTTCTTCTTTTTCTTGCTGACTATGACTTATCTTCTGAAAGTACAAGTAGTACCTGTGCTTGAGTTGTCTTAAGACCCACTTAAAAAAATGTTTCAATCATGGTCTGTTCCTTCCTGCAGAATACTACATTTTGTCCCTGTTCCTCCCAAACACTCTCATTCACACTAACTTACCTTTGAAACGAAAGGGAAAATCATAAGGATTGTAGATGGTCAGGACTTGTTTATGGGATTTTCGGTCATCGGCATAAAAGGCTAGCTCAGTGGGGAACACAAAAACCGGAATCTTTCCATCTCGAAGACGGGGTTGCTGTTCTAAAGGCATAGGATTGGATGAAGCTGCCCAGTAGATTCACATCAGGTGTGAAGAATCAAAAAGCTGGATTTGGATAAAATAACATTTAAGAAATAAATGAAATTAAAACCACTCATGTGATTTTAATGATCTATTTCAATATCTTAGTAACATGATACTGATAATTTTTTCTTTGTGTGACCTACTGTAAATATAGGGTCACACAGGGTAATAAAATGAAATTAATAAATGCCAACGTTCCAATGTGTGGCTTTTATTTTCACTGCTTCTTGTCTTTTTTCTAAGTCTTCTAATGTACCTCCATTAAAATTCAATCAAAATCTAGATTAAGGTTTAGGAAAGAGATAATAACTTATAGTCTAGTCCTATAAAAGAATAATATATAGGAAGTTTTAAAATTTATTAAATTCACCAATTGATATTTTGCAAAAGTATTACACAATACAGTATGCATTTCTATGCTTTATAAATCAAATAGCAGCAGCTGTCGACAACCAACTTCACACAGTTGAGAATTCCTGGACTGCTCCAGCACCAAAGCCTTTGGAGCACAGAAACATTGTCAGTCTAATGAAGGTGTTGTGAAGCAAAACGCAGTCCAGGAAACTACCGGAAACACAGGGACTCAATCATTCAGTCTACGTGATGACTTGCTGATTATCCCAAATTTTTCACTTTAAATTTGAAAAAAAAAAAGAGATCGCATGTGCACTTAATTAATTCTTTTTTTTTTTTTTACTCAGTCATCGATCTATAAATTTCAAGTTCAAGTACTGACTGATTTATTCAATATTCAAAATTTTTCTTCATGAAAAAAAATAAAAATAAGCAGTGCATCCAACCTGCCTGTATGCAACTAGTTATGGACTTGCATGTTGATTTCTCTTCTTTTTAATTTCCATAAAATTAACAAAAAAAATTATTATGCCAAAAGTCAAAACAGTCTGCTTCTGACTTAGACAGCTTGCAGCTGTCTGTTTCAAGGATTTTTTAAACATTTTTATTTTTTTAAATTTCTCCTCATACACAGACGGCTCGTTATCGTGCAGCCACCATTAGGGGGTTAACAATGCAAAATCCCCCCGACGGGGCTCATCGATTTTTGTCTTTATTTCATAAAAATATATAAAAAGAACTGTACCAAAATAAAGATCATTATTCCGTTTTGGCCTGAAATGCACTAAAACGGGGAAAAATAAACTTAAAAGGGGAAAAACAGTGACTTACTTTGGCTGTCACGCAACTTCACTTCCCTGTTTTATCCGAACTTAATACATAAACATATGATATGGCCATTGAGTCCACTCTAGGCGACACCCCAATACTTACCCGTGTTAATAAACTGGGACTCCACTCACGCGCATTTGGGCCGCCCTAGCTTACAACTAAGCTTTGTTTTACGAAAAAATAAATATTCTTATAATTCAATACATGTTACTAAATAAATTTGTACTGTTAAATCGGTACTCACCGGTTCTTTTCTTGAATTTGCTGGCAATTTCCCACGCTTCTGGCTACAATTCTGCGACTAGCCCTGTCGCGGTAGACAGCTACATATGCAACTTTATTTATAAATGGAGCGCCCCTTACGAGAGTTGTTAATGCCGCGGAGAAATCGTTAGGCATTTTTGCCTGTGTTCAAGGCGTAGCTGTTCTATTTTTTTTATAGGTATGAGATCGAAATCACAGCGAACTCGTATTTACACTCTTCCATGATGATTCCGAAAGAGCGCATCACCCCCACCCACATGGGCGCAAATCCCAGGGGGACATGTCCCCCTCACCCAAAATAGTCGGGGGCACATTATGAAATGCCCCTCTACTATTTTTGGTCTTTTAATTCAAAATCGAAATAAAACATGTATTTTGGAAGAGACGATCTTACTTTTGGGGTGCCCTTTTTTTTTGGGGGGGGGGGGCTTGTTTGCTTGTAAAATTTATTTTGGTCAAGATGACCTTTTAATTGGGGTGATAAACCTTTTTTTTTTTTTTTTGCTCGTCAAATTTTCCAGCCCCTAGTCCCCCTACCTTTGGGGAGAGATTTCCGCCCTTGCCTAACACTACTCTTGATATTGTTTGCGAATCTGCACGGGCGTCGGGGGCTGGGGGATGAGGAAAAGCGGTGAGACAAGAAAAAAATAGAAGGGAAAAGAGGACAGAAATAAAGTGAACGAAAGATAAATTAATGGAAAAAAAAAGGGAGGAGAAAATAGTGAGAAAAGAGATTTTATGTGCCCGTGCAAAAAGAAATGAGCAGAGGTTGAGATGTTGTCCGTTTGGGCAAATGTTTGTCTGTTTGTTGGACTGGCGCCTGTTGCAAAAATTATTAAGCTGATTGAATCAGGAAATGTTCCAACTGCTTCATGAGGATTTAGCGGTTGTAGGTATAAATCCGTATAAATCGCGCTCTAACGCTCTAAAACTGTGTTCCTGGCTGTGTTCTTAAAAGTTGTCCTTCATATTCATTTTCGCAAAAGAATATCAAGTTTTCAATCAATTGTCTATAGTTATCCTGTTTATGATAAAAAATACTTAGAAATTGGGTTAGGTTAGGGTTAAAAAATATCAGGGCACAAAATATATTTTTTCAGCTCGAGCGTCGAGCTGGCAATATTTGATCTGTGAGATTATGTTTTTAATGACATTCTATTCACAGCAATATATTATTAAACATTGCCACACGCGCTGCGTGCCGCATGAATTATAGATAGGTCTATACTTATCAGGTCAGGTGAATGCTTTACCGCTTCACACTGATCATGCTGATACTGTTTTGTAAATTATAAAAAAGGGGAATTTCACCTTGATAAAAAGATTGTGATAATAAGAAAAATAATTTCAAAATATCGGTGAAGGCGTTATTATTTTTTTTTAAATTGGAGTTAATAGAATTTCGAATGCTTGATTTGTGACGCCAAAAACAAGCAGTTGCTCTATATTCTATGTAATATAAAATGCAAAAATTTCCCATTTTTAATGGTCCGTAATGACCCACTTTTTTTTTTGGAACGAGTAGGGGTATGAAGTTATCTATTGAAATACTGAATGTACAATAAAAGTCATTATCATGTATTTCTTGACATTTCATTTACTTTTTTTTACCATAATTATATCCTAAAGCTGCTCGCATAGGCCTACGCCGTCACAAATAATTTTTTTTAAAAATCTGACCTTTAATTTTTTTTTTGGGTGGGGGATGGATTTTCCTCGAACGCATACCAAATTTTCAAATTATTTTTTTCTGCTATTTTCATAATAAACTTTAAATGAATTCACCTTTGCACTACTTAATTTTTTCAAAGACAAAATTACATCTAGTCATCATAAAGTCATCAATAAAAAAGGGTAAAAAAATAAGAAAAGACTTTGAAACACTCACAACACGAGCATAATAAAAAAATTGGGAATAAGCAAGGACAAGTAGCTGAGGGACCCCCCCTCTCTCTATGGTTATTTATCTATCAAACTCGCATTTACAAGAACTTCTTACTAGTCAAAATATTGCGAGCAAAAAGCACGAGCTGGCATTTTTTTAAATATTCAAAACTGATAGAGATACACCTTTTAAACAATTCATGAAACATAATAATCATTCATTAGCTTAATCGAATCATTCGATTGCGAAAGGATCTGAGAATTTAGTGTTTTTAGGAATTCATTAGAAGCATAAAATTGTATCTCAACATTAAAATAAGATGGGCGCAACGCATGAGCTATTAAAGCTTTATATACCAATACAAAATTTGGACATTTAAAATATTTTCGTAGTTATGAAAAAGATTGATATTTCATGAAAGCTCGAATCCCGAGGAGGAATATTTTTTATTAATTGACTTTTTAAAAGGCTGTTCTAAGCCCCATTTAATATTTGATTATAAGTCGAATAAAACAGTAAAAGCTGAAAAAATAAATTATTTTTTATTCCATCATTATTCTCTTTCTCTTTAACCCTGGTTCCTTTTTTTCTGGGGGGGGGGGAGTATTTTGGTTTTAAAAAAGAGAGAAAAAAGATAATTGCTGGCTTGTGGACGGTAGTGGTAGGGACACCCCTCCCCCCCCCCCCCCCGTAGTTACACGTTACGCCATTATTGGACCAAATGATCCTACATGTCCGAGGCGAAACTTGTGCAATCAATTAAACGTTATTTAAAAAAAAAATTAAAGCTTGCGCTGTTTAACTTCAATCTCTTTCACCTAAATTTACGATGAATGCTAGCGTTATGAAATATATAACTATCAACGTCTGACGAAAAGAATAACCAACCGATCACCTGAAGAGAACGCGTATCACGTGATCTGCATATCAGCTCCGATCGCGAGTCAGAAGTGAAGAGCAACTGCCAAGAAAATCAAGAAAAAGTCGTCAAAATGTAAGTTTCCCTTAATTTCTTTCATTTTTTGTTGTTGCTAACAATGCATTTACACACTAAAATTTAAATTTAAATAAAAGAAACGAATTATAGCTTCTACTTCTATAGCTTCCAAAATACTACTGATGTCGCCTATGAGGTCCATACACGTAATGTTTGGACCTCATTGGTACTAGGAGTGATTGAGTCCCCTGTACAGATCACTCCTAGTACCAATGAGGTCCAAACATTAACATGTATGGACCTCATAGGCGACATTACCCAAATTATGGGTTGGACAATGCTGTTCTGATTTCCAACCCAAGACTTTGGTAAATGTACACCTTAATACAAGTTAGAGTTATCCGATATACCTTTCATTCGGACGGCAAACCTTTATTTAGTTGTAAAAATAGTTGAAATTAAAATGGATTATTGTTAAACTTACATTTCAGGCCCTTTTTGTTGATTTTCGGTGAACGTTCCACACACCTGCGACGAGTGATCAACTCCGAAGTGATACGCGTACTGGTCAGCTGATCGGTCAGGTGATCGGTTGGTTATCTTTTTGTCAGACGTTCATAATTTATGTTAAGCGTATCAATCTTCAGTATCTTGATTTCAAAGCATTAGTATTGCAGAGAAAAGTCATTATTGATTGGAATCAGTGGCGGGGGGGGGGGGGGGGGGAGGGGGGTATGGGTTGGGGTGAGCATTTCTGCCCGTTCCCCCTTTTGAGATTTATAGTAAACATTTTGGAATTAAATATGTTGTTAATACTAGTTATGTGCCCCCCCCCCCTCATGAGAATCACGTACAGCATTATTTGTAATGGGGATATTTCGTTCATATTCTTTTCTCTTTTTGGCCTTTTTTTTTATTGCCAAATTCAAAATTTTACTGGGAACAAATTAACAATATGACTTTCTATACATCACTTTTAGGGACAAACTTTTTTATGGGGGTGGGGGTTGGGGGCTTGCCAAATATAATCAATGGTGGAAAAAATGACCTTCTTTTTAGTGACAATTTTATAAAAAAATTGTCAAATTTTACGCGAGACCAAAATGACTTTCGATCATTGCTATAGTTAAAACCTTTTTTTTTTTTTTTTTTTTTTTTTTTTTGGGGGGGGGGGGTTGCCAAATATCACGTGGACAAAATGACTTTCCCTTTTCTTATTTTTGTGGGGGGGGGGGGGCTTGCCGAATATTACTCGGACAAAATGACTTTCATTTTGAGTGACCATTTTTTTTTAACTTGTCAAACTTTACGCGAGACAATATAATGACCGTTTTTTTTTTTTTAGTAAGAACCTTTTTTGGGAGTTGTCAAATTTTACTTGAGAAAATTCACCCCACCCCCCCCCCCCTACTTAATTTGGAAAATCTTGGATGCGCCTCTATTAGTTTGAATCATAATGAAGATTAAGATCATGCGTATACATCCACGGCAGAGGCGTAAACCGCCGGGGGCATGCAGGCTGGCCCTTGATCCCCGGTCCAGTGGATTTCACCAAAAAAAAAAACGGGATAAGAGAAAAGGAATGAAGGAAGGAAAAGAAAGAAAGAAAGAAAGAAAGACAGAAAGAGAAAGGGAAGAGAAATAAAAGGCCATAAAAAAGCAAAAGGAAAGAAAAATGCATGCGAGAATAATTCCGAATGTTATGTCAAAATCTATTGCAAAATTGATATTTGTAATAAAAGTGACAAAGGTTTTGCTCGCTCGCCTCTTCATCTGGTAGGCGCGTAGCTAGGGGCGGTGCCCCCCGAAAAGGTCCCTCCCCCCAAAAAAAATAAGGAGGGAATAGAGAAAATAAAAAGCGAAATGAGAAAAGGGGGATGTATATAACTTAGTTTATAATTGTTTTTCCTTTTTTTGGGGGGAAGGGGTCAAAACATGAACGTTATGTTTTTCTATAGATAGGTCTAATTGCTAAATATCCAGAGTTATCGAGACCCACCTGCTGATATTGCACTGGGGGTACACGATGGAAGGGTTAGGCCTAGGGAACCCCGAAAGTTCTACAACCAAGATAAAAAAGAAATGAAGGGAATTAATGAAAAGAAAGGAAAGTGTAAGTTAAGATATCTATCTCAAATTTAGATTTGCACGAAAAGTTTTTTTCTCGCTTGCTTCACTCGCTTAGAACATATAAAGCAACTTTATTCCCACGCGCCATGTATGCCTACATTGGCCCTCTTTCTTTCTTTTATTTTTTTTTTTTTTTACTCATCACGCTACCGTACTGCCACGTACGGGTTTGCCCTAATGATCGTGGACAATCATAAAAAATATCATTTTCATACCATGTGACTGGGAAATTTTTGGCTCCACCCCCCCCCCCTCTCGATCCCTGTATCGATTTTGACTTGATAGGGGCCTATACCTGATGGAATTTGCTTCATTCAATATAAAATCATAACGGATAGAACGCCTTGAATACAGGCCAAACAGCCTAACGACATTGCCGTGTCACGTGACAACCAGTATTAAACGAGAATGTGCACAACCCTATGGCGACAAAATTTGCCGCAAAAGTTGAGCAAGTTCTGGACAAAAAGGCTTCAATACCCCAAGAAAAGACCAGGCGAGTACTATTTATACATTTTTTCAATTTAGTAATATCTAGAGTCTAATTTAAGAACAGATTTCGTCATGGAGCTCCATGGTAAGATCTAGTAATTTAAGTCCAACATTTAATTCGCGTGCACTCACTTTTTTAACACAGGAATTAATAGCCTTGGTGCTTAGAGTGCTTTTGGTCTACTTCTGACTCTGAAGACTGAATGAGTGACACTTTTTTAAGTTTAATAATAATAATCATGCAATCAGCTATTATCAGTAGGCCTAAATCTAATAATCTTTTGAATATGATGCCAATGATCAATTCCGGTGGTTACTCTTACATCTGTACTATGCAAACTTCTAGAACTCTGCCTCAAACCACAACTGATACGTCAGCTCTACATCAGCGACACACCCGATGAACTCCAGTTTGGTTTCAGGAAGGGATTCTCATGTGCCCTCACATCCATCTCACTTGAGTTGATCATCGAACTGAACACTGCACATAAATTCCCTACATATCTTGCTCTCCTGGATGCAGAGAAGGCCTTTGACACCGTGTGGCATAGAGGGCTCTTCGAGAAGCTTAAGTCATCTCATCTAGACCCCAGTATTCAGGACATGTTAGAATCAATGTACCATGGGATTGAAAGCAAGGTCTTCTGGAAGGGTGCAGCCAGTAATCCAATCCCCATCACCCAAGGCGTACGTCAAGGAGGGGTCCTGTCTCCTTTACTCTACACAGCTTTTGTGGACGGTCTGATCAAGGAGCTGCGAGAGAAGAACCTCGGCAGCTCAATAGACGGCCGATTCTCTGGTGTTGTTGTTCTTGCGGATGATGTCGCACTGGTTGCCAACTCTCCAGACGAGCTTCAGCTGATGCTTGATGCCACATTCAACTATGCAGGGCTTTGGCACTATAAAATCAACCCTACCAAAAGTGCAGTGATTGTCTTCAACAACACCAAACATCCCACAAGATCCTCTTGGACAGTCAATGGAAGTGTTGTTGATGTAAAAACCAGTCATCCCCACCTTGGGATCTCAAAATCCGGTTCTCGGTCCGACCCGACCGACAACATCATCGGAACTGGCCTTCGAGCATTCTACTCCCTGTCTGGCTCTGGGGCATATACTGGCGGCCTAACCCCCATGTTGGTCACACACCTTTGGCGAACCTTCTGTATTCCAAGGATGTTGCATGGCGCTTCTATTACTAAACTCACTAAATCCATGCTACAGAAGCTCGACAAAGCTCAAACGCACCTATTCAAGAGGGTTCTTGGAGTCCCAATAACAGCTGCAGACGAGATAGTACATCTTCTCACCAACCTCTTGCCTCTCTCCATCCAGATAGATCTCGATAGATTGCTCCTTTTCGGCCAACTGTCCAATTTGGATCACAACCGTTATGAATACCGGACATTTCTAGCAGCTCTCGGAGCATGGACTCCAACTATCCAAATCATCCAGGACACGTTGAGAAAGTATGACCTTCCTGATCTTCACACCAATATCTCGAAACCACTTCCTTACTCCACCTTTAAGAAACTGGTTAAGCACAAGATCTATACTGCCGTCAATAATCTCGTCGCACAGGGCACTCGAGCGAAGTCTTCTCTCAAGTTCTGGATCGATCACATCCCACCCTCCACCAATCTCCTTTATCCGAAGACCACACATTCGCCTGTCATCCGATATGCGCTCATTGTCAGAGCCCAATTGCTTTCGTCCACGTACCTAACTCAATGTCGCCTCTACACATTAGGAAAGTCCTCCACCCGTATCTGCCCCCTCTGTGACTCTTATGATGAGACAGTAGAACACTTTGTCGGATCTTGCTCCTCTCTTGGTCACCTCCGCCAAGACTTCATACGCAGAGTCGAGGAGTGTCTCACCGACCACCCAGATTACATGGACTTGTAAGTTGTATACAGTTGTTGATCCACACCAATTTTCCTGTGCTACCCTATTAACCCATCAACCTGGTCTCCCTTCCGAAGTTAATAATAGTCTGCTCCTCAAATCTCTCTTTTTTCTACATAAAATTCATGACCACCGCTCCAACCTGATGTTGAATCCCTAAATTATCGGACTGGAATTGATTCGTCTCTGAGAATCTCCAAAACAGTGGAGGGATCACCTAAGAGAGAGATCATCAGATAGATCATACATTTTCAACAAACTTATCTTCATTATTTAATAGAAGTAAATTTCAGTTCTATCGTTACTTCTAAGTTCTAACTCAACTCCATAGACAATTTTTTTTACTTACGCAGAAATGTAGGTACGGGACTGCACCCGTTAAATCGCAGTGATCGTGACGAAATACCGGTATGATTACTTCTTTCTCGATCTACTGTAACAACTCAGCCTTGGCTTGATGTAACCAGTGAGTTCAGTTATCCATACTCGTAACAGACATTGATCTTGAATTTTTTAACTTTCTGAAGCAGAGTCTGTGACTGACTCGACTGAGTTCTTCTTCTTGTTCCAGTGCGTGAATTCATGGATAAGTACAATAACAAAAACAAACCTATTTCGACGTCACAGGTCACCCATGACGTTTCCGTTTTACACCCTGGCGAAGGCATTTTCCGGAAAAATAGCCACAAAGCGACTAGTGAAGAGTCTACGTCTACGTTTGTTTACATAATCAGCTGGGCGCCGCAGAACATACGTGCAAATGCGGTTCCATGACAATTGCTCCGCCGACATCTGCTCCGCCGACAATTGCTACGCAAAATACGACAACTGCTCCGCCGACAATTGCTCCGGACAGTTGCTCCGCCGACAGTTGCTCCGTCGACACTTGCTCCGCCGATATGTGCTCCGCCGATATTTGCTCCGCCGACATCTGCTCCGCCGACATCTGCTCCGCCGAAAATTGCTCCGCCGATATTTGCTCCGCCGACATCTGCTCCGCCGACATCTGCTCCGCCGAAAATTGCTCCGCCGACAATTGCTCCGCCGATAATTGCTCCGCCGACATCTGCTCCGATTAAACGACAATTGCTCCGCCGATATTTGCTCCGCCGAAAATTGCTCCGATTATACGACAATTGCTCCGCGACAATTGCTCCGCCGATATTTGCTCCGCCGACATCTGCTCCGATTATACGACAATAGCTCCGCCGATAATTGCTCCGCCGACATCTGCTCCGCCGTAAATTGCTCCGATAATGCGACAATGAATTTACAAAGTAAACTTAAACTATGCTTGCATGATATATTACATGTCATACACAGGGGCCGCGGGACGGTTTTCAAAGTGAGGGCTGAGTCAAAAGTGGGGGGGGGGGGGGGCTGTCCATGCTAAAAATCACAATCATATGGTCATTCTTACGTTTTTTGGTACACGGCTTTGGAAAATTGGGGGGCTAAAGCCCCCCGGCTCCGCGGCCCCTGATACATGCATATAGAAAGAAATAGAAAAAAAAGGGTAAGCACAAAGGAGGGAGAGATATTCTTAATGCTTATTCATGGTGGGGGGGGGGGGAGCTTTTGTGTAAGTTTTATTACGTGCCTGGCGATTAAAATGAAGAAAAAAAAACGTGTTTTCATGTAATTATTATAACCATATAGCTCCATGTTATAACAGTAGAAACAAATTAGACATACCCCATTCTTAGCGTCAAAGTCGCTCAGACTGGCGAAATATGCTCCGAAGTGGAGACATTTGCTCCAGGTGAAATTCAACGGTATACCCCACCTTATTTTGTCGAAAACCTGTACTGTAGTCACGCAAAATGTTTACTGTCGGCAAATTTTGTGCCACACAAACATGACCAAGACATTCAGTAAGTAAAAATTAATATTCAAGAAAATACCAACTTGTGAAAGGCTACATGTCGTGTCACCTTCTCGGCACACCCCTCCACTCTGGTTTCCATATCCTCTCGTACACACAGTGCTCTCAGTCTGGTCTCCACATCCACATCATGTCATACACACCGTAGGTTTTAGATTATGATAATATTGTATATAATAGTGAGTTGCTTTTTTTGTTTTATGTTGATCATGATTGTTTTCTTCACTGATAGAAAAAGGATAATTAATTTTTTTTAAATAATCCAAAAATAAAATCCATATGTTCTGTTTTATATAGTTATTAGTCAAGGTTACTTTAGTTCGCATTAGTTCTCATTGTTTATACGTTCTAATTCCTATGCATTATTCCGATTGATATTGTACTTTAAATTTGACTATGTATTGTTACTTTGATTATGTTGTGCTTTGTGAACGGAAAATGAATAAATATTAATCTAAATCTAAATATGGTCCGCCAATAGTCGAATTATATTCATTATGATGTTATAATGTAAGTAACAATTTGTTGTTGATGGGGGATATAATTTTACACGTAGTTTCAAAAAATAAAAAAAATCAATCAAACAAGATTTTCTTCTATAAATGATATACCTTCATGTGTATATGGCAGCCTATGTATTTTCCAAAAATGAACTATATGAGAAGAAAACGTGTGTTCATGTACTTATTATCATTATCATTGTACCACCATTATCATCATCAGCATCTTCATCATCATTATCATTGTCGTCGTCGTTTTGCTTATGCGGAAATCAAACAAAAATGATTGTGAAAAGGGTTATGGAGGGAAAGAGAGAGAGAGAGAGAGAGAGAGAAAGAGGGGGAGTGAGTGAGAGCTTGAGGAAAAAAGGAGGTGTATGACTTATTATTTCTGAATATCGCGATTTCTGTTTATTCATGGGATTGAAATAGAAGGATAAACTTAACAAGTTCTTGTCATTATCATTTTTTTATTTGATTTACTGATCAGAACATGAGATAAATGAAATCATGAAGACTGTACGTTCTCGACAGTTTTATTAACGTTTTCCAACCAAAACTACACTTTAATGACTGCAAACACCTTCATTTTCACACACTCGCAACTATGGACACAGTATACATGTAATTGAGAGTAGTGTCATTTTCAAAACCTTTCTTAGCTGCAAGGAATACTGAATCTCATTTCCACGATGTGCATCTGAATGCACAATGCCTGTGTTTTTAACATGTACCCAAATTACCAAATTTAAAGAACACATGTTAAGATCTAATGAATCAGCTAAATAATCCACATTCTATCATGATCAGCAGGCATAACAGCCTATATACTCTTCAATACTTCAATTACAGTTTGTCGAAAGAAATAACACAAAGAAAAAGAAATATATAGAATTGTAACTCTGGTAAATATATCAAAAATATTCAATTAACGCATCGTGCTCTCATTTCTTTTACGAGATATCCCCCCCCCCCCGAGATATGCTTCATGTTTACAATTTTAAAAAAGGCGTATAAATGTCCCCTTTCCATGTCAATAACAGCTCGTGCTTTGTGCTCGCATTATAAATTCAGTGAGATGCGTATTGGGTTTCATGAATTTGTAACTATATTATTGCTGGTATATATATTATTGTCTTTTAAAAATAACATTATTTGTTTAGACGTAATGAGAGAGATACATACATATATGCATTTATTATAATATATTTATATTGTCGCTATTGCACAGAATAGAACAAAAATACAACCGAAGTCTAGTTTAATAGTAACTCACCAGTAGTGTAATGAGCCAGCAACAAAAAATGGAGGGGGCGAGACAAGGATGACATTTATTTTCCTTTCCTTTATTCTTTTTTTTTCATTGGTAGGGAGAATGGGGGGATCCGTGACCCCTAGCACACCCCTCCCCCATCTGTACGCCAGTGATGATCATACTTTCGTTTGAAACAAATTGAAGGAAAAAAGTGCAAGGGTAGATAAGGCCGAAGACGTAAATAAAAATTATTGATAAAAATATTAATGATTATAATACTGATATATATACAATAAATCAAGCGGTCACCAATAAAAATAAACAACGTGAAAGAACAAAACGAGAAAGAGCCCGCGCGAATGTATGGTGTATAATTTGCTGGAAAGCAGAAGAGATATTGTGTCCAACACCCCCCCCCCCCCCCCCCCAAATTCTCTCCCCGCTCAAGACCGGAGTGAAACCAATGATAATAATATAATATATTAAAACAAAAATCCAGATTCACAATTTCAATGGGGAGTGTGTCATTCCCCTTCTCCGTTACAATTTGTCAAGTGGCAGCGGCAGGGAGAACAATTTGTTTTGTTTTTTAAGCAGAAAGCTGCGATGATAGGGAGAGAATAAAATAAATAAAACATTAACGAATAACAAGAACAAAACAACGACAAAACAATTTGTATCAGGATGAATTTCTTATCATTTAACCTAGACCAACTTGGAGAAATAAGATGTTCATGCAATTGTCGTATAATCGGAGCAGATGTCGGCGGAGCAAATATCGGCGGAGCAATTGTCGCGGAGCAATTGTCGTATAATCGGAGCAATTTTCGGCGGAGCAAATATCGGCGGAGCAATTGTCGCGGAGCAATTGTCGTATAATCGGAGCAATTTTTGGCGGAGCAAATATCGGCGGAGCAATTGTCGTATAATCGGAGCAGATGTCGGCGGAGCAATTATCGGCGGAGCAATTGTCGGCGGAGCAATTTTCGGCGGAGCAGATGTCGGCGGAGCACATGTCGGCGGAGCAAATATCGGCGGAGCAAATATCGGTGGAGCAAGTGTCGACGGAGCACATATCGGCGGAGCAAGTGTCGACGGAGCAACTGTCGGCGGAGCAATTGTCCGGAGCAATTGTCGGCGGAGCAATTGTCTTATTTTGCGTAGCAATCGTCGGCGGAGCAGATGTCGGCGGAGCAATTGTCGGGTCACCGTAAATATAGCGCGTGTTATATAATTATGTATTATATACGTGTATTCCAACAATTCCACTTTGGTCTGGTAATACATTCGCCGCTAATCGAAATCACCTTTTTATGTCTTGAAAATCGACCAAATTGATCTTTATAAATCACCTCATCGATCTAGGGGTGAACATTGGTGCACAGAAAAGGGGGACGGGGTCTACGATGCCCCGAAAGGTAGGGGGTGCATGGACGAAAATATAGCGCGTGTTATATAATTATGTATTATATACGTGTATTCCAACAATTCCACTTTGGTCTGGTAATACATTCGCCGCTAATCGAAATCACCATTTTATGTCTTGAAAATCAACCAAATTGATCTTTATTAATCACTTCATCGATTTAGGGGTGAACATTGGTGCATAGAAAAGGGGGACGGGGTCTACGATGTCCCGAAAGGTAAGGGGTGCATGGACGAAAATATAGCGCGTGTTATATAATTATGTATTATATACGTGTATTCCAACAATTCCACTTTGGTCTGGTAATACATTCGCCGCTAATCGAAATAACCATTTTATGTCTTGAAAATCAACCAAATTGATCTTTATTAATCACTTCATCGATTTAGGGGTGAACATTGGTGCACAGAAAAGGGGGACGGGGTCTACGATGCCCCGAAAGGTAGGGGGTGCATGGACGAAAATATAGCGCGTGTTATATAATTATGTATTATATACGTGTATTCCAACAATTCCACTTTGGTCTGGTAATACATTCGCCGCTAATCGAAATCACCATTTTATGTCTTGAAAATCAACCAAATTGATCTTTATTAATCACTTCATCGATCTAGGGGTGAACATTGGTGCACAGAAAAGGGGGACGGGGTCTACGATGCCCCGAAAGGTAGGGGGTGCATGGACGAAAATATAGCGCGTGTTATATAATTATGTATTATATACGTGTATTCCAACAATTCCACTTTGGTCTGGTAATACATTCGCCGCTAATCGAAATCACCATTTTATGTCTTGAAAATCAACCAAATTGATCTTTATTAATCACTTCATCGATTTAGGGGTGAACATTGGTGCACAGAAAAGGGGGACGGGGTCTACGATGCCCCGAAAGGTAGGGGGTGCATGGACGAAAATATAGCGCGTGTTATATAATTATGTATTATATACGTGTATTCCAACAATTCCACTTTGGTCTGGTAATACATTCGCCGCTAATCGAAATCACCTTTTTATGTCTTGAAAATCGACCAAATTGATCTTTATAAATCACTTCATCGATCTAGGGGTGAACATTGGTGCACAGAAAAGGGGGACGGGGTCTAAGATGCCCCGAAAGGTAGGGGGTGCATGGACGAAAATATAGCGCGTGTTATATAATTATGTATTATATACGTGTATTCCAACAATTCAACTTTGGTCTGGTAATACATTCTCCGCTAATCGAAATCACCTTTTTATGTCTTGAAAATCAACCAAATTGATCTTTATTAATCACTTCATCGATTTAGGGGTGAACATTGGTGCACAGAAAAGGGGGACGGGGTCTACGATGCCCCGAAAGGTAGGGGGTGCATGGACGAAAATATAGCGCGTGTTATATAATTATGTATTATATACGTGTATTCCAACAATTCCACTTTGGTCTGGTAACAAATTCGCCGCTAATCGAAATCACCTTTTTATGTCTTGAAAATCGACCAAATTGATCTTTATAAATCACTTCATCGATCTAGGGGTGAACATTGGTGCACAGAAAAGGGGGACGGGTTCTACGATGCCCCGAAAGGCAGGGGGTGCATGGACGAAAATATAGCGCGTCTTATATAATTATGTATTATATACGTGTATTCCAACAATTCCACTTTGGTATGGTAATACATTCGCCGCTAATCGAAATCACCTTTTTATGTCTTGAAAATCGACCAAATTGATCTTTATAAATCACTTCATCGATATAGGGGTGAACATTGGTGCACAGAAAAGGGGGACGGGGTCTACGATGCCCCGAAAGGTAGGGGTGCATGGACGAAAATATAGCGCGTGTTATATAATTATGTATTATATACGTGTATTCCAACAATTCCACTTTGGTCTGGTAATACATTCGCCGCTAATCGAAATCACCTTTTTATGTCTTGAAAATCGACCAAATTGATCTTTATAAATCACTTCATCGATTTAGGGGTGAACATTGGTGCACAGAAAAGGGGGACGGGGTCTACGATGCCCCGAAAGGTAGGGGGTGCATGGACGAAAATATAGCGCGTGTTATATAATTATGTATTATATACGTGTATTCCAACAATTCCACTTTGGTCTGGTAATACATTCGCCGCTAATCGAAATCACCATTTTATGTCTTGAAAATCAACCAAATTGATCTTTATTAATCACTTCATCGATTTAGGGGTGAACATTGGTGCACAGAAAAGGGGGACGGGGTCTACGATGCCCCGAAAGGTAAGGGGTGCATGGACGAAAATATAGCGCGTGTTATATAATTATGTATTATATACGTGTATTCCAACAATTCCACTTTGGTCTGGTAATACATTCGCCGCTAATCGAAATCACTATTTTATGTCTTGAAAATCAACCAAATTGATTTTTATTAAGCACTTCATCGATTTAGGGGTGAACATTGGTGCACAGAAAAGGGGGACGGGGTCTACGATGCCCCGAAATGTAGGGGGTGCATGGACGAAAATATAGCGCGTGTTATATAATTATGTATTATATACGTGTATTCCAACAATTCCACTTTGGTCTGGTAATACATTCGCCGCTAATCGAAATCACCATTTTATGTCTTGAAAATCAACCAAATTGATCTTTATTAATCACTTCATCGATTTAGGGGTGAACATTGGTGCACAGAAAAGGGGGACGGGGTCTACGATGCCCCGAAAGGTAAGGGGTGCATGGACGAAAATATAGCGCGTGTTATATAATTATGTATTATATACGTGTATTCCAACAATTCCACTTTGGTCTGGTAATACATTCGCCGCTAATCGAAATCACTATTTTATGTCTTGAAAATCAACCAAATTGATTTTTATTAAGCACTTCATCGATTTAGGGGTGAACATTGGTGCACAGAAAAGGGGGACGGGGTCTACGATGCCCCGAAATGTAGGGGGTGCATGGACGAAAATATAGCGCGTGTTATATAATTATGTATTATATACGTGTATTCCAACAATTCCACTTTGGTCTGGTAATACATTCGCCGCTAATCGAAATCACCATTTTATGTCTTGAAAATCAACCAAATTGATCTTTATTAATCACTTCATCGATTTAGGGGTGAACATTGGTGCACAGAAAAGGGGGACGGGTTCTACGATGCCCCGAAAGGCAGGGGGTGCATGGACGAAAATATAGCGCGTCTTATATAATTATGTATTATATACGTGTATTCCAACAATTCCACTTTGGTATGGTAATACATTCGCCGCTAATCGAAATCACCTTTTTATGTCTTGAAAATCGACCAAATTGATCTTTATAAATCACTTCATCGATATAGGGGTGAACATTGGTGCACAGAAAAGGGGGACGGGGTCTACGATGCCCCGAAAGGTAGGGGTGCATGGACGAAAATATAGCGCGTGTTATATAATTATGTATTATATACGTGTATTCCAACAATTCCACTTTGGTCTGGTAATACATTCGCCGCTAATCGAAATCACCTTTTTATGTCTTGAAAATCGACCAAATTGATCTTTATAAATCACTTCATCGATTTAGGGGTGAACATTGGTGCACAGAAAAGGGGGACGGGGTCTACGATGCCCCGAAAGGTAGGGGGTGCATGGACGAAAATATAGCGCGTGTTATATAATTATGTATTATATACGTGTATTCCAACAATTCCACTTTGGTCTGGTAATACATTCGCCGCTAATCGAAATCACCATTTTATGTCTTGAAAATCAACCAAATTGATCTTTATTAATCACTTCATCGATTTAGGGGTGAACATTGGTGCACAGAAAAGGGGGACGGGGTCTACGATGCCCCGAAAGGTAAGGGGTGCATGGACGAAAATATAGCGCGTGTTATATAATTATGTATTATATACGTGTATTCCAACAATTCCACTTTGGTCTGGTAATACATTCGCCGCTAATCGAAATCACTATTTTATGTCTTGAAAATCAACCAAATTGATTTTTATTAAGCACTTCATCGATTTAGGGGTGAACATTGGTGCACAGAAAAGGGGGACGGGGTCTACGATGCCCCGAAATGTAGGGGGTGCATGGACGAAAATATAGCGCGTGTTATATAATTATGTATTATATACGTGTATTCCAACAATTCCACTTTGGTCTGGTAATACATTCGCCGCTAATCGAAATCACCATTTTATGTCTTGAAAATCAACCAAATTGATCTTTATTAATCACTTCATCGATTTAGGGGTGAACATTGGTGCACAGAAAAGGGGGACGGGGTCTACGATGCCCCGAAAGGTAAGGGGTGCATGGACGAAAATATAGCGCGTGTTATATAATTATGTATTATATACGTGTATTCCAACAATTCCACTTTGGTCTGGTAATACATTCGCCGCTAATCGAAATCACTATTTTATGTCTTGAAAATCAACCAAATTGATTTTTATTAAGCACTTCATCGATTTAGGGGTGAACATTGGTGCACAGAAAAGGGGGACGGGGTCTACGATGCCCCGAAATGTAGGGGGTGCATGGACGAAAATATAGCGCGTGTTATATAATTATGTATTATATACGTGTATTCCAACAATTCCACTTTGGTCTGGTAATACATTCGCCGCTAATCGAAATCACCATTTTATGTCTTGAAAATCAACCAAATTGATCTTTATTAATCACTTCATCGATTTAGGGGTAAAAATTGGTGCACAGAAAAGGGGGACGGGGTCTACGATGCTCCGAAAGGTAGGGGGTGCATGGACGAAAATATGGCGCGTGTTATATAATTATGTATTATATACGTGCATTCCAACAATTCCACTTTGGTCTGGTAATACATTCGCCGCTAATCGAAATCACCTTTTTATGTCTTGAAAAGCAACCAAATTGATCTTTATTAATCACTTCATCGATCTAGGGGTGAACATTGGTGCACATAAAAGGGGGACGGGGTCTACGATGCCCCGAAAGGTAGGGGGTGCATGGACGAAAATATAGCGCGTGTTATATAATTATGTATTATATACGTGTATTCCAACAATTCCACTTTGGTATGGTAATACATTCGCCGCTAATCGAAATCACCTTTTTATGTCTTGAAAATCGACCAAATTGATCTTTATAAATCACTTCATCGATCTAGGGGTAAACATTGGTGCACAGAAAAGGGGGACGGGGTCTACGATGCCCCGAAAGGTAGGGGTGCATGGACGAAAATATAGCGCGTGTTATATAATTATGTATTATATACGTGTATTCCAACAATTCCACTTTGGTCTGGTATTACATTCGCCGCTAATCGAAATCACCTTTTTATGTCTTGAAAATCGACCAAATTGATCTTTATTAATCACTTCATCGATTTAGGGGTGAACATTGGTGCACAGAAAAGGGGGACGGGGTCTACGATGCCCCGAAAGTTAGGGGGTGCATGGACGAAAATATAGCGCGTGTTATATAATTATGTATTATATACGTGTATTCCAACAATTCCACTTTGGTCTGGTAATACATTCGCCGCTAATCGAAATCACCATTTTATGTCTTGAAAATCAACCAAATTGATCTTTATTAATCACTTCATCGATATAGGGGTGAACATTGGTGCACAGAAAAGGGGGACGTGGTCTACGATGCCCCGAAAGGTAGGGGGTGCATGGACGAAAATATAGCGCGTGTTATATAATTATGTATTATATACGTGTATTCCAACAATTCCACTTTGGTCTGGTAATACATTCGCCGCTAATCGAAATCACCATTTTATGTCTTGAAAATCAACCAAATTGATCTTTATTAATCACTTCATCGATTTAGGGGTGAACATTGGTGCACAGAAAAGGGGGACGGGGTCTACGATGCCCCGAAAGGTAGGGGGTGCATGGACGAAAATATAGCGCGTGTTATATAATTATGTATTATATACGTGTATTCCAACAATTCCACTTTGGTCTGGTAATACATTCGCCGCTAATCGAAATCACCATTTTATGTCTTGAAAATCAACCAAATTGATCTTTATTAATCACTTCATCGATTTAGGGGTGAACATTGGTGCACAGAAAAGGGGGACGGGGTCTACGATGCCCCGAAAGGTAAGGGGTGCATGGACGAAAATATAGCGCGTGTTTTATAATTATGCATTATATACGTGTATTCCAACAATTCCACTTTGGTCTGGTAATACATTCGCCGCTAATCGAAATCACCATTTTATGTCTTGAAAATCAACCAAATTGATCTTTATTAAGCACTTCATCGATTTAGGGGTGAACATTGGTGCACAGAAAAGGGGGACGGGGTCTACGATGCCCCGAAATGTAGGGGGTGCATGGACGAAAATATAGCGCGTGTTATATAATTATGTATTATATACGTGTATTCCAACAATTCCACTTTGGTCTGGTAATACATTCGCCGCTAATCGAAATCACCATTTTATGTCTTGAAAATCAACCAAATTGATCTTTATTAATCACTTCATCGATTTAGGGGTAAAAATTGGTGCACAGAAAAGGGGGACGGGGTCTACGATGCTCCGAAAGGTAGGGGGTGCATGGACGAAAATATAGCGCGTGTTATATAATTATGTATTATATACGTGTATTCCAACAATTCCACTTTGGTCTGGTAATACATTCGCCGCTAATCGAAATCACCTTTTTATGTCTTGAAAAGCAACCAAATTGATCTTTATTAATCACTTCATCGATCTAGGGGTGAACATTGGTGCACAGAAATGGGAGACGGGGTCTACGATGCCCCGAAAGGTAGGGGGTGCATGGACGAAAATATAGCGCGTGTTATATAATTATGTATTATATACGTGTATTCCAACAATTCCACTTTGGTCTGGTAATACATTCGCCGCTAATCGAAATCACCATTTTATGTCTTGAAAATCAACCAAATTGATCTTTATTAATCACTTCATCGATTTAAAGGTGAACATTGGTGCACAAAAAAGGGGGACGGGGTCTACGATGCCCCGAAAGGTAGGGGGTGCATGGACGAAAATATAGCGCGTGTTATATAATTATGTATTATATACGTGTATTCCAACAATTCCACTTTGGTCTGGTAATACATTCGCCGCTAATCGAAATCACCATTTTATGTCTTGAAAATCAACCAAATTGATCTTTATTAATCACTTCATCGATTTAGGGGTGAACATTGGTGCATAGAAAAGGGGGACGGGGTCTACGATGCCCCGAAAGGTAGGGGGTGCATGGACGAAAATATAGCGCGTGTTATATAATTATGTATTATATACGTGTATTCCAACAATTCCACTTTGGTCTGGTAATACATTCGCCGCTAATCGAAATCACCTTTTTATGTCTTGAAAAGCAACCAAATTGATCTTTATTAATCACTTCATCGATCTAGGGGTGAACATTGGTGCACAGAAAAGGGGGACGGGGTCTACGATGCCCCGAAAGGTAGGGGGTGCATGGACGAAAATATAGCGCGTGTTATATAATTATGTATTATATACGTGTATTCCAACAATTCCACTTTGGTCTGGTATTACATTCGCCGCTAATCGAAATCACCTTTTTATGTCTTGAAAATCGACCAAATTGATCTTTATTAATCACTTCATCGATTTAGGGGTGAACATTGGTGCACAGAAAAGGGGGACGGGGTCTACGATGCCCCGAAAGTTAGGGGGTGCATGGACGAAAATATAGCGCGTGTTATATAATTATGTATTATATACGTGTATTCCAACAATTCCACTTTGGTCTGGTAATACATTCGCCGCTAATCGAAATCACCATTTTATGTCTTGAAAATCAACCAAATTGATCTTTATTAATCACTTCATCGATATAGGGGTGAACATTGGTGCACAGAAAAGGGGGACGTGGTCTACGATGCCCCGAAAGGTAGGGGGTGCATGGACGAAAATATAGCGCGTGTTATATAATTATGTATTATATACGTGTATTCCAACAATTCCACTTTGGTCTGGTAATACATTCGCCGCTAATCGAAATCACCATTTTATGTCTTGAAAATCAACCAAATTGATCTTTATTAATCACTTCATCGATTTAGGGGTGAACATTGGTGCACAGAAAAGGGGGACGGGGTCTACGATGCCCCGAAAGGTAGGGGGTGCATGGACGAAAATATAGCGCGTGTTATATAATTATGTATTATATACGTGTATTCCAACAATTCCACTTTGGTCTGGTAATACATTCGCCGCTAATCGAAATCACCATTTTATGTCTTGAAAATCAACCAAATTGATCTTTATTAATCACTTCATCGATTTAGGGGTGAACATTGGTGCACAGAAAAGGGGGACGGGGTCTACGATGCCCCGAAAGGTAAGGGGTGCATGGACGAAAATATAGCGCGTGTTTTATAATTATGCATTATATACGTGTATTCCAACAATTCCACTTTGGTCTGGTAATACATTCGCCGCTAATCGAAATCACCATTTTATGTCTTGAAAATCAACCAAATTGATCTTTATTAAGCACTTCATCGATTTAGGGGTGAACATTGGTGCACAGAAAAGGGGGACGGGGTCTACGATGCCCCGAAATGTAGGGGGTGCATGGACGAAAATATAGCGCGTGTTATATAATTATGTATTATATACGTGTATTCCAACAATTCCACTTTGGTCTGGTAATACATTCGCCGCTAATCGAAATCACCATTTTATGTCTTGAAAATCAACCAAATTGATCTTTATTAATCACTTCATCGATTTAGGGGTAAAAATTGGTGCACAGAAAAGGGGGACGGGGTCTACGATGCTCCGAAAGGTAGGGGGTGCATGGACGAAAATATAGCGCGTGTTATATAATTATGTATTATATACGTGTATTCCAACAATTCCACTTTGGTCTGGTAATACATTCGCCGCTAATCGAAATCACCTTTTTATGTCTTGAAAAGCAACCAAATTGATCTTTATTAATCACTTCATCGATCTAGGGGTGAACATTGGTGCACAGAAATGGGAGACGGGGTCTACGATGCCCCGAAAGGTAGGGGGTGCATGGACGAAAATATAGCGCGTGTTATATAATTATGTATTATATACGTGTATTCCAACAATTCCACTTTGGTCTGGTAATACATTCGCCGCTAATCGAAATCACCATTTTATGTCTTGAAAATCAACCAAATTGATCTTTATTAATCACTTCATCGATTTAAAGGTGAACATTGGTGCACAAAAAAGGGGGACGGGGTCTACGATGCCCCGAAAGGTAGGGGGTGCATGGACGAAAATATAGCGCGTGTTATATAATTATGTATTATATACGTGTATTCCAACAATTCCACTTTGGTCTGGTAATACATTCGCCGCTAATCGAAATCACCATTTTATGTCTTGAAAATCAACCAAATTGATCTTTATTAATCACTTCATCGATTTAGGGGTGAACATTGGTGCATAGAAAAGGGGGACGGGGTCTACGATGCCCCGAAAGGTAGGGGGTGCATGGACGAAAATATAGCGCGTGTTATATAATTATGTATTATATACGTGTATTCCAACAATTCCACTTTGGTCTGGTAATACATTCGCCGCTAATCGAAATCACCTTTTTATGTCTTGAAAAGCAACCAAATTGATCTTTATTAATCACTTCATCGATCTAGGGGTGAACATTGGTGCACAGAAAAGGGGGACGGGGTCTACGATGCCCCGAAAGGTAGGGGGTGCATGGACGAAAATATAGCGCGTGTTATATAATTATGTATTATATACGTGTATTCCAACAATTCCACTTTGGTCTGGTAATACATTCGCCGCTAATCGAAATCACCTTTTTAAGTCTTGAAAATCGACCAAATTGATCTTTATAAATCACTTCATCGATCTAGGGGTGAACATTGGTGCACAGAAAAGGGGGACGGGGTCTACGATGCCCTGGAAGGCAGGGGGTGCATGGACGAAAATATAGCGCATGTTATATAATTATGTATTATATACGTGTATTCTAACAATTCCACTTTGGTCTGGTAATACATTCGCCGCTAATCGAAATCACCATTTTATGTCTTGAAAATCAACCAAATTGATCTTTATTAATCACTTCATCGATTTAGGGGTGAACATTGGTGCACAGAAAAGGGGGACGGGGTCTACGATGCCCCGAAAGGTAGGGGGTGCATGGACGAAAATATAGCGCGTGTTATATAATTATGTATTATATACGTGTATTCCAACAATTCCACTTTGGTCTGGTAATACATTCGCCGCTAATCGAAATCACCATTTTATGTCTTGAAAATCAACCAAATTGATCTTTATTAATCACTTCATCGATTTAGGGGTGAACATTGGTGCACAGAAAAGGGGGACGGGGTGTACGATGCCCCGAAAGGTAGGGGGTGCATGGACGAAAATATAGCGCGTGTTATATAATTATGTATTATATACGTGTATTCCAACAATTCCACTTTGGTCTGGTAATACATTCGCCGCTAATCGAAATCACCTTTTTATGTCTTGAAAATCGACCAAATTGATCTTTATAAATCACTTCATCGATTTAGGGGTGAACATTGGTGCACAGAAAAGGGGGACGGGGTCTACGATGCCCCGAAAGGCAGGGGGTGCATGGACGAAAATATAGCGCGTGTTATATAATTATGTATTATATACGTGTATTCCAACAATTCCACTTTGGTCTGGTAATACATTCGCCGCTAACCGAAATCACCATTTTATTTCTTGAAAATCAACCAAATTGATCTTTATTAATCACTTCATCGATTTAGGGGTGAACATTAGTGCACAGAAAAGGGGGACGGGGTCTACGATGCCCCGAAAGGTAGGGGGTGCATGGACGAAAATATAGCGCGTGTTATATAATTATGTATTATATACGTGTATTCCAACAATTCCACTTTGGTCTGGTAATACATTCGCCGCTAATCGAAATCACCTTTTTATGTCTTGAAAATCGACCAAATTGATCTTTATTAATCACTTCATCGATATAGGGGTGAACATTGGTGCACAGAAAAGGGGGACGGGGTCTACGATGCCCCGAAATGTAGGGGGTGCATAGACGAAAATATAGCGCGTGTTATATAATTATGTATTATATACGTGTATTCCAACAATTCCACTTTGGTCTGGTAATACATTCGCCGCTAATCGAAATCACCATTTTATGTCTTGAAAATCAACCAAATTGATCTTTATTAATCACTTCATCGATTTAGGCATGGACGAAAATATAGCGCGTGTTATATAATTAAGTATTATATACGTGTATTCCAACAATTCCACTTTGGTCTGGTAATACATTCGCCGCTAATCGAAATCACCTTTTTATGTCTTGAAAATCGACCAAATTGATCTTCATTAATCACTTCATCGATCTAGGGGTGAACATTGGTGCACAGAAAAGGGGGACAGGGTCTACGATGCCCCGAAAGGTGGGGGTGCATTGACGAAAATACGGCGCCTGCTATTATGGCGTGCTATATTATGTACGTGTATATTCCAACAATTCCACTTTGGTCTGGTAATACATTCGCCGCTAATCGAAATCACCATTTTATGTCTTGAAAATCAACCAAATTGATCTTTATTAATCACTTCATCGATTTAGGGGTGAACATTGGTGCACAGAAAAGGGGGACGGGGTCTACGATGCCCCGAAAGGTAGGGGGTGCATGGACGAAAATATAGCGCGTGTTATATAATTATGTATTATATACGTGTATTCCAACAATTCCACTTTGGTCTGGTAATACATTCGCCGCTAATCGAAATCACCTTTTTATGTCTTGAAAATCGACCAAATTAATCTTTATTAATCACTTCATCGATCTAGGGGTGAACATTGGTGCACAGAAAAGGGGGACTGTGTCTACGATGCCCCGAAAGGTGGGGGTGCATTGACGAAAATACGGCGCCTGCTATTATGGCGTGCTATATTATGTACGTGTATATTCCAACAATTCCACTTTGGTCTGGTAATACATTCGCTGCTAATCGAAATCACCATTTTATGTCTTGAAAATCAATCAAATTGATCTTTATTAATCACTTCATCGATTTAGGGGTGAACATTGGTGCACATGCAGAAAAGGGCGACGGGGTCTACGATGCCCCGAAAGGTAGGGGGTGCATGGACGAAAATATAGCGCGTGTTATATAATTATGTATTATATACGTGTATTCCAACAATTCCACTTTGGTCTGGTAATAAATTCGCTGCTAATCGAAATCACCTTTTTATGTCTTGAAAATCGACCAAATTGATTTTTTTTAATCACTTCATCGATCTAGGGGTGAACATTGGTGCACAGAAAAGGGGGACGGGGTCTACGATGCCCCAAAAGGTAGCGGGTGCATGGGCGAAAATATAGCGCGTGTTATATAATCATGTATTATATACGTGTATTCCAACAATTCCACTTTGGTCTGGTAATAAATTCACCGCTAATCGAAATCACCATTTTATGTCTTGAAAATCAACCAAATTGATCTTTATTAATCACTTCATCGATGTAGGGATGAACATTGGTGCACAGAAAAGGGGGACGGGGTCTACGATGCCCCGAAAGGTAGGGGGTGCATGGACGAAAATATAGCGCGTGTTATATAATTATGTATTATATACGTGTATTCCAACAATTCCACTTTGGTCTGGTAATAAATTCGCCGCTAATCTAAATCACCTTTTTATGTCTTGAAAATCGACCAAATTGATCTTTATTAATCACTTTATCGATCTAGGGGTGAACATTGGTGCACAGAAAAGGGGGACGGGGTCTACGATGCCCCGAAAGGTGGGGGTGCATTGACGAAAATACGGCGCCTGCTATTATGGCGTGCTATATTATGTACGTGTATATTCCAACAATTCCACTTTGGTCTGGTAATAAATTCGCCGCTAATCGAAATCACCATTTTATGTCTTGAAAATCAACCAAATTGATCTTTTTTAATCACTTCATCGATTTAGGGGTGAACATTGGTGCACAGAAAAGGGAGACGGGGTCTACGATGCCCCGAAAGGTAGGGGGTGCATGGACGAAAATATAGCGCGTGTTATATAATTATGTATTATATACGTGTATTCCAACAATTCCACTTTAGTCTGGTAATAAATTCGCCGCTAATCGAAATCACCTTTTTATGTCTTGAAAATCTACCAAATTGATCTTTATTAATCACTTCATCGATTTAGGGGTGAACATTGGTGCACAGAAAAGGGGGACGGGGTCTACGATGCCCCGAAAGGTAGGGGGTGCATGGACGAAAATACAGCGCGTGTTATATAATTATGTATTATATACGTGTATTCCAACAATTCCACTTTGGTCTGGTAATAAATTCGCCGCTAATCGAAATCACCATTTTATGTCTTGAAAATCAACCAAATTGATCTTTATTAATCACTTCATCGATTTAGGGGTGAACATTGGTGCACAGAAAAGGGGGACGGGGTCTACGATGCCCCGAAAGGTAGGGGGTGCTTGGACGAAAATATAGCGCGTGTTATATAATTATGTATTATATACGTGTATTCCAACAATTCCACTTTGGTCTGGTAATACATTCGCCGCTAATCGAAATCACCATTTTATGTCTTGAAAATCAACCAAATTGATCTTTATTAATCACTTCATCGATTTAGGGGTGAACATTGGTGCACAGAAAAGGGGGACGGGGTCTACGATGCCCCGAAAGGTAGGGGTTGCATGGACGAAAATATAGCGCGTGTTATATAATTATGTATTATATACGTGTATTCCAACAATTCCACTTTGGTCTGGTAATACATTCGCCGCTAATCGAAATCACCTTTTTATGTCTTGAAAATCGACCAAATTAATCTTTATTAATCACTTCATCGATCTAGGGTTGAACATTGGTGCACAGAAAAGGGGGACTGTGTCTACGATACCCCGAAAGGTGGGGGTGCATTGACGAAAATACGGCGCCTGCTATTATGGCGTGCTATATTATGTACGTGTATATTCCAACAATTCCACTTTGGTCTGGTAATACATTCGCCGCTAATCGAAATCACCATTTTATGTCTTAAAAATCAATCAAATTGATCTTTATTAATCACTTCATCGATTTAGGGGTGAACATTGGTGCACATGCAGAAAAGGGCGACGGGGTCTACGATGCCCCGAAAGGTAGGGGGTGCATGGACGAAAATATAGCGCGTGTTATATAATTATGTATTATATACGTGTATTCCAACAATTCCACTTTGGTCTGGTAATAAATTCGCTGCTAATCGAAATCACCTTTTTATGTCTTGAAAATCGACCAAATTGATTTTTTTTAATCACTTCATCGATGTAGGGATGAACATTGGTGCACAGAAAAGGGGGACGGGGTCTACGATGCCCCGAAAGGTAGGGGGTGCATGGACGAAAATATAGCGCGTGTTATATAATTATGTATTATATACGTGTATTCCAACAATTCCACTTTGGTCTGGTAATAAATTCGCCGCTAATCTAAATCACCTTTTTATGTCTTGAAAATCGACCAAATTGATCTTTATTAATCACTTTATCGATCTAGGGGTAAACATTGGTGCACAGAAAAGGGGGACGGGGTCTACGATGCCCCGAAAGGTGGGGGTTTATTGACGAAAATACGGCGCCTGCTATTATGGCGTGCTATATTATGTACGTGTATATTCCAACAATTCCACTTTGGTCTGGTAATAAATTCGCCGCTAATCGAAATCACCATTTTATGTCTTGAAAATCAACCAAATTGATCTTTATTAATCACTTCATCGATTTAGGGGTGAACATTGGTGCACAGAAAAGGGAGACGGGGTCTACGATGCCCCGAAAGGTAGGGGGTGCATGGACGAAAATATAGCGCGTGTTATATAATTATGTATTATATACGTGTATTCCAACAATTCCACTTTGGTCTGGTAATAAATTCGCCGCTAATCGAAATCACCTTTTTATGTCTTGAAAATCTACCAAATTGATCTTTATTAATCACTTCATCGATTTAGGGGTGAACATTGGTGCACAGAAAAGGGGGACGGGGTCTACGATGCCCCTAAAGGTAGGGGGTGCATGGACGAAAATACAGCGCGTGTTATATAATTATGTATTATATACGTGTATTCCAACAATTCCACTTTGGTCTGGTAATAAATTCGCCGCTAATCGAAATCACCATTTTATGTCTTGAAAATCAACCAAATTGATCTTTATTAATCACTTCATCGATTTAGGGGTGAACATTGGTGCACAGAAAAGGGGGACGGGGTCTACGATGCCCCGAAAGGTAGGGGGTGCTTGGACGAAAATATAGCGCGTGTTATATAATTATGTATTATATACGTGTATTCCAACAATTCCACTTTGGTCTGGTAATACATTCGCCGCTAATCGAAATCACCATTTTATGTCTTGAAAATCAACCAAATTGATCTTTATTAATCACTTCATCGATTTAGGGGTGAACATTGGTGCACAGAAAAGGGGGACGGGGTCTACGATGCCCCGAAAGGTAGGGGGTGCATGGACGAAAATATAGCGCGTGTTATATAATTATGTATTATATACGTGTATTCCAACAATTCCACTTTGGTCTGGTAATACATTCGCCGCTAATCGAAATCACCTTTTTATGTCTTGAAAATCGACCAAATTAATCTTTATTAATCACTTCATCGATCTAGGGTTGAACATTGGTGCACAGAAAAGGGGGACTGTGTCTACGATACCCCGAAAGGTGGGGGTGCATTGACGAAAATACGGCGCCTGCTATTATGGCGTGCTATATATTATGTACGTGTATATTCCAACAATTCCACTTTGGTCTGGTAATACATTCGCCGCTAATCGAAATCACCATTTTATGTCTTGAAAATCAACCAAATTGATCTTTATTAATCACTTCATCGATTTAGGGGTCAACATTGGTGCACATGCAGAAAAGGGCGACGAAGTCTACGATGCCCCGAAAGGTAGGGGGTGCATGGACGAAAATATAGCGCGTGTAATATAATTATGTATTATATACGTGTATTCCAACAATTCCACTTTGGTCTGGTAATAAATTCGCCGCTAATCGAAATCACCTTTTTATGTCTTGAAAATCGACCAAATTGATTTTTTTTAATCACTTCATCGATCTAGGGGTGAACATTGGTGCACAGAAAAGGGGGACGGGGTCTACGATGCCCCAAAAGGTAGCGGGTGCATGGGCGAAAATATAGCGCGTGTTATATAATCATGTATTATATACGTGTATTCCAACAATTCCACTTTGGTCTGGTAATAAATTCACCGCTAATCGAAATCACCATTTTATGTCTTGAAAATCTACCAAATTGATCTTTATTAATCACTTCATCGATGTAGGGATGAACATTGGTGCACAGAAAAGGGGGACGGGGTCTACGATGCCCCGAAAGGTAGGGGGTGCATGGACGAAAATATAGCGCGTGTTATATAATTATGTATTATATACGTGTATTCCAACAATTCCACTTTGGTCTGGTAATAAATTCGCCGCTAATCGAAATCACCATTTTATGTCTTGAAAATCAACCAAATTGATCTTTATTAATCACTTCATCGATTTAGGGGTGAACATTGGTGCACAGAAAAGGGGGACGGGGTCTACGATGCCCCGAAAGGTAGGGGGTGCTTGGACGAAAATATAGCGCGTGTTATATAATTATGTATTATATACGTGTATTCCAACAATTCCACTTTGGTCTGGTAATACATTCGTCGCTAATCGAAATCACCATTTTATGTCTTGAAAATCAACCAAATTGATCTTTATTAATCACTTCATCGATTTAGGGGTGAACATTGGTGCACAGAAAAGGGGGACGGGGTCTACGATGCCCCGAAAGGTAGGGGGTGCATGGACGAAAATATAGCGCGTGTTATATAATTATGTATTATATACGTGTATTCCAACAATTCCACTTTGGTCTGGTAATACATTCGCCGCTAATCGAAATCACCTTTTTATGTCTTGAAAATCGACCAAATTAATCTTTATTAATCACTTCATCGATCTAGGGGTGAACATTGGTGCACAGAAAAGGGGGACTGTGTCTACGATGCCCCGAAAGGTGGGGGTGCATTGACGAAAATACGGCGCCTGCTATTATGGCGTGCTATATTATGTACGTGTATATTCCAACAGTTCCACTTTGGTCTGGTAATACATTCGCCGCTAATCGAAATCACCATTTTATGTCTTGAAAATCAACCAAATTGATCTTTATTAATCACTTCATCGATTTAGGGGTGAACATTGGTGCACATGCAGAAAAGGGCGACGGGGTCTACGATGCCCCGAAAGGTAGGGGGTGCATGGACGAAAATATAGCGCGTGTTATATAATTATGTATTATATACGTGTATTCCAACAATTCCACTTTGGTCTGGTAATAAATTCGCCGCTAATCGTAATCACCTTTTTATGTCTTGAAAATCGACCAAATTAATCTTTATTAATCACTTCATCGATCTAGGGGTGAACATTGGTGCACAGAAAAGGGGGACGGGGTCTACGATGCCCCAAAAGGTAGCGGGTGCATGGACGAAAATACAGCGCGTGTTATATAATCATGTATTATATACGTGTATTCCAACAATTCCACTTTGGTCTGGTAATAAATTCGCCGCTAATCGAAATCACCATTTTATGTCTTGAAAATCAACCAAATTGATCTTTATAAATCACTTCATCGATTTAGGGGTGAACATTGGTGCACAGAAAAGGGGGACGGGGTCTACGATGCCCCGAAAGGTAGGGGGTGCTTGGACGAAAATATAGCGCGTGTTATATAATTATGTATTATATACGTGTATTCCAACAATTCCACTTTGGTCTGGTAATACATTCGCCGCTAATCGAAATCACCATTTTATGTCTTGAAAATCAACCAAATTGATCTTTATTAATCACTTCATCGATTTAGGGGTGAACATTGGTGCACAGAAAAGGGGGACGGGGTCTACGATGCCCCGAAAGGTAGGGGGTGCATGGACGAAAATATAGCGCGTGTTATATAATTATGTATTATATACGTGTATTCCAACAATTCCACTTTGGTCTGGTAATACATTCGCCGCTAATCGAAATCACCTTTTTATGTCTTGAAAATCGACCAAATTAATCTTTATTAATCACTTCATCGATCTAGGGTTGAACATTGGTGCACAGAAAAGGGGGACTGTGTCTACGATACCCCGAAAGGTGGGGGTGCATTGACGAAAATACGGCGCCTGCTATTATGGCGTACGCGTGCTATATTATGTACGTGTATATTCCAACAATTCCACTTTGGTCTGGTAATACATTCGCCGCTAATCGAAATCACCATTTTATGTCTTGAAAATCAACCAAATTGATCTTTATTAATCACTTCATCGATTTAGGGGTGAACATTGGTGCACATGCAGAAAAGGGCGACGAAGTCTACGATGCCCCGAAAGGTAGGGGGTGCATGGACGAAAATACAGCGCGTGTTATATAATTATGTATTATATACGTGTATTCCAACAATTCCACTTTGGTCTGGTAATAAATTCGCCGCTAATCGAAATCACCTTTTTATGTCTTGAAAATCGACCAAATTGATTTTTTTTAATCACTTCATCGATCTAGGGGTGAACATTGGTGCACAGAAAAGGGGGACGGGGTCTACGATGCCCCAAAAGGTAGCGGGTGCATGGGCGAAAATATAGCGCGTGTTATATAATCATGTATTATATACGTGTATTCCAACAATTCCACTTTGGTCTGGTAATAAATTCACCGCTAATCGAAATCACCATTTTATGTCTTGAAAATCTACCAAATTGATCTTTATTAATCACTTCATCGATGTAGGGATGAACATTGGTGCACAGAAAAGGGGGACGGGGTCTACGATGCCCCGAAAGGTAGGGGGTGCATGGACGAAAATATAGCGCGTGTTATATAATTATGTATTATATACGTGTATTCCAACAATTCCACTTTGGTCTGGTAATAAATTCGCCGCTAATCGAAATCACCATTTTATGTCTTGAAAATCAACCAAATTGATCTTTATTAATCACTTCATCGATTTAGGGGTGAACATTGGTGCACAGAAAAGGGGGACGGGGTCTACGATGCCCCGAAAGGTAGGGGGTGCTTGGACGAAAATATAGCGCGTGTTATATAATTATGTATTATATACGTGTATTCCAACAATTCCACTTTGGTCTGGTAATACATTCGTCGCTAATCGAAATCACCATTTTATGTCTTGAAAATCAACCAAATTGATCTTTATTAATCACTTCATCGATTTAGGGGTGAACATTGGTGCACAGAAAAGGGGGACGGGGTCTACGATGCCCCGAAAGGTAGGGGGTGCATGGACGAAAATATAGCGCGTGTTATATAATTATGTATTATATACGTGTATTCCAACAATTCCACTTTGGTCTGGTAATACATTCGCCGCTAATCGAAATCACCTTTTTATGTCTTGAAAATCGACCAAATTAATCTTTATTAATCACTTCATCGATCTAGGGGTGAACATTGGTGCACAGAAAAGGGGGACTGTGTCTACGATGCCCCGAAAGGTGGGGGTGCATTGACGAAAATACGGCGCCTGCTATTATGGCGTGCTATATTATGTACGTGTATATTCCAACAGTTCCACTTTGGTCTGGTAATACATTCGCCGCTAATCGAAATCACCATTTTATGTCTTGAAAATCAACCAAATTGATCTTTATTAATCACTTCATCGATTTAGGGGTGAACATTGGTGCACATGCAGAAAAGGGCGACGGGGTCTACGATGCCCCGAAAGGTAGGGGGTGCATGGACGAAAATATAGCGCGTGTTATATAATTATGTATTATATACGTGTATTCCAACAATTCCACTTTGGTCTGGTAATAAATTCGCCGCTAATCGTAATCACCTTTTTATGTCTTGAAAATCGACCAAATTAATCTTTATTAATCACTTCATCGATCTAGGGGTGAACATTGGTGCACAGAAAAGGGGGACGGGGTCTACGATGCCCCAAAAGGTAGCGGGTGCATGGGCGAAAATATAGCGCGTGTTATATAATCATGTATTATATACGTGTATTCCAATAATTCCACTTTGGTCTGGTAATAAATTCACCGCTAATCGAAATCACCATTTTATGTCTTGAAAATCAACCAAATTGATCTTTATTAATCACTTCATCGATGTAGGGATGAACATTGGTGCACAGAAAAGGGGGACGGGGTCTACGATGCCCCGAAAGGTAGGGGGTGCATGGACGAAAATATAGAGCGTGTTATATAATTATGTATTATATACGTGTATTCCAACAATTCCACTTTGGTCTGGTAATAAATTCGCCGCTAATCTAAATCACCTTTTTATGTCTTGAAAATCGACCAAATTGATCTTTATTAATCACTTTATCGATCTAGGGGTGAACATTGGTGCACAGAAAAGGGAGACGGGGTCTACGATGCCCCGAAAGGTGGGGGTGCATTGACGAAAATACGGCGCCTGCTATTATGGCGTGCTATATTATGTACGTGTATATTCCAACAATTCCACTTTGGTCTGGTAATAAATTCGCCGCTAATCGAAATCACCATTTTATGTCTTGAAAATCTACCAAAATTATCTTTATTAATCACTTCATCGATTTAGGGGTGAACATTGGTGCACAGAAAAGGGAGACGGGGTCTACGATGCCCCGAAAGGTAGGGGGTGCATGGACGAAAATATAGCGCGTGTTATATAATTATGTATTATATACGTGTATTCCAACAATTCCACTTTGGTCTGGTAATACATTCGCCGCTAATCGAAATCACCTTTTTATGTCTTGAAAATCGACCAAATTAATCTTTATTAATCACTTCATCGATCTAGGGTTGAACATTGGTGCACAGAAAAGGGGGACTGTGTCTACGATACCCCGAAAGGTGGGGGTGGGTGCATTGACGAAAATACGGCGCCTGCTATTATGGCGTGCTATATTATGTACGTGTATATTCCAACAATTCCACTTTGGTCTGGTAATACATTCGCCGCTAATCGAAATCACCATTTTATGTCTTAAAAATCAATCAAATTGATCTTTATTAATCACTTCATCGATTTAGGGGTGAACATTGGTGCACATGCAGAAAAGGGCGACGGGGTCTACGATGCCCCGAAAGGTAGGGGGTGCATGGACGAAAATATAGCGCGTGTTATATAATTATGTATTATATACGTGTATTCCAACAATTCCACTTTGGTCTGGTAATAAATTCGCTGCTAATCGAAATCACCTTTTTATGTCTTGAAAATCGACCAAATTGATTTTTTTTAATCACTTCATCGATGTAGGGATGAACATTGGTGCACAGAAAAGGGGGACGGGGTCTACGATGCCCCGAAAGGTAGGGGGTGCATGGACGAAAATATAGCGCGTGTTATATAATTATGTATTATATACGTGTATTCCAACAATTCCACTTTGGTCTGGTAATAAATTCGCCGCTAATCTAAATCACCTTTTTATGTCTTGAAAATCGACCAAATTGATCTTTATTAATCACTTTATCGATCTAGGGGTAAACATTGGTGCACAGAAAAGGGGGACGGGGTCTACGATGCCCCGAAAGGTGGGGGTTTATTGACGAAAATACGGCGCCTGCTATTATGGCGTGCTATATTATGTACGTGTATATTCCAACAATTCCACTTTGGTCTGGTAATAAATTCGCCGCTAATCGAAATCACCATTTTATGTCTTGAAAATCAACCAAATTGATCTTTATTAATCACTTCATCGATTTAGGGGTGAACATTGGTGCACAGAAAAGGGGGACGGGGTCTACGATGCCCCGAAAGGTAGGGGGTGCATGGACGAAAATATAGCGCGTGTTATATAATTATGTATTATATACGTGTATTCCAACAATTCCACTTTGGTCTGGTAATAAATTCGCCGCTAATCGAAATCACCTTTTTATGTCTTGAAAATCTACCAAATTGATCTTTATTAATCACTTCATCGATTTAGGGGTGAACATTGGTGCACAGAAAAGGGGGACGGGGTCTACGATGCCCCGAAAGGTAGGGGGTGCATGGACGAAAATACAGCGCGTGTTATATAATTATGTATTATATACGTGTATTCCAACAATTCCACTTTGGTCTGGTAATAAATTCGCCGCTAATCGAAATCACCATTTTATGTCTTGAAAATCAACCAAATTGATCTTTATTAATCACTTCATCGATTTAGGGGTGAACATTGGTGCACAGAAAAGGGGGACGGGGTCTACGATGCCCCGAAAGGTAGGGGGTGCTTGGACGAAAATATAGCGCGTGTTATATAATTATGTATTATATACGTGTATTCCAACAATTCCACTTTGGTCTGGTAATACATTCGCCGCTAATCGAAATCACCATTTTATGTCTTGAAAATCAACCAAATTGATCTTTATTAATCACTTCATCGATTTAGGGGTGAACATTGGTGCACAGAAAAGGGGGACGGGGTCTACGATGCCCCGAAAGGTAGGGGGTGCATGGACGAAAATATAGCGCGTGTTATATAATTATGTATTATATACGTGTATTCCAACAATTCCACTTTGGTCTGGTAATACATTCGCCGCTAATCGAAATCACCTTTTTATGTCTTGAAAATCGACCAAATTAATCTTTATTAATCACTTCATCGATCTAGGGTTGAACATTGGTGCACAGAAAAGGGGGACTGTGTCTACGATACCCCGAAAGGTGGGGGTGCATTGACGAAAATACGGCGCCTGCTATTATGGCGTGCTATATTATGTACGTGTATATTCCAACAATTCCACTTTGGTCTGGTAATACATTCGCCGCTAATCGAAATCACCATTTTATGTCTTGAAAATCAACCAAATTGATCTTTATTAATCACTTCATCGATTTAGGGGTGAACATTGGTGCACATGCAGAAAAGGGCGACGAAGTCTACGATGCCCCGAAAGGTAGGGGGTGCATGGACGAAAATATAGCGCGTGTTATATAATTATGTATTATATACGTGTATTCCAACAATTCCACTTTGGTCTGGTAATAAATTCGCCGCTAATCGAAATCACCTTTTTATGTCTTGAAAATCGACCAAATTGATTTTTTTTAATCACTTCATCGATCTAGGGGTGAACATTGGTGCACAGAAAAGGGGGACGGGGTCTACGATGCCCCAAAAGGTAGCGGGTGCATGGGCGAAAATATAGCGCGTGTTATATAATCATGTATTATATACGTGTATTCCAACAATTCCACTTTGGTCTGGTAATAAATTCGCCGCTAATCGAAATCACCATTTTATGTCTTGAAAATCAACCAAATTGATCTTTATTAATCACTTCATCGATTTAGGGGTGAACATTGGTGCACAGAAAAGGGGGACGGGGTCTACGATGCCCCGAAAGGTAGGGGGTGCTTGGACGAAAATATAGCGCGTGTTATATAATTATGTATTATATACGTGTATTCCAACAATTCCACTTTGGTCTGGTAATACATTCGCCGCTAATCGAAATCACCATTTTATGTCTTGAAAATCAACCAAATTGATCTTTATTAATCACTTCATCGATTTAGGGGTGAACATTGGTGCACAGAAAAGGGGGACGGGGTCTACGATGCCCCGAAAGGTAGGGGGTGCATGGACGAAAATATAGCGCGTGTTATATAATTATGTATTATATACGTGTATTCCAACAATTCCACTTTGGTCTGGTAATACATTCGCCGCTAATCGAAATCACCTTTTTATGTCTTGAAAATCGACCAAATTAATCTTTATTAATCACTTCATCGATCTAGGGGTGAACATTGGTGCACAGAAAAGGGGGACTGTGTCTACGATGCCCCGAAAGGTGGGGGTGCATTGACGAAAATACGGCGCCTGCTATTATGGCGTGCTATATTATGTACGTGTATATTCCAACAGTTCCACTTTGGTCTGGTAATACATTCGCCGCTAATCGAAATCACCATTTTATGTCTTGAAAATCAACCAAATTGATCTTTATTAATCACTTCATCGATTTAGGGGTGAACATTGGTGCACATGCAGAAAAGGGCGACGGGGTCTACGATGCCCCGAAAGGTAGGGGGTGCATGGACGAAAATATAGCGCGTGTTATATAATTATGTATTATATACGTGTATTCCAACAATTCCACTTTGGTCTGGTAATAAATTCGCCGCTAATCGTAATCACCTTTTTATGTCTTGAAAATCGACCAAATTGATCTTTATAAATCACTTCATCGATCTAGGGGTGAACATTGGTGCACAGAAAAGGGGGACGGGGTCTACGATGCCCCAAAAGGTAGCGGGTGCATGGGCGAAAATATAGCGCGTGTTATATAATCATGTATTATATACGTGTATTCCAATAATTCCACTTTGGTCTGGTAATAAATTCACCGCTAATCGAAATCACCATTTTATGTCTTGAAAATCAACCAAATTGATCTTTATTAATCACTTCATCGATGTAGGGATGAACATTGGTGCACAGAAAAGGGGGACGGGGTCTACGATGCCCCGAAAGGTAGGGGGTGCATGGACGAAAATATAGCGCGTGTTATATAATTATGTATTATATACGTGTATTCCAACAATTCCACTTTGGTCTGGTAATAAATTCGCCGCTAATCTAAATCACCTTTTTATGTCTTGAAAATCGACCAAATTGATCTTTATTAATCACTTTATCGATCTAGGGGTGAACATTGGTGCACAGAAAAGGGAGACGGGGTCTACGATGCCCCGAAAGGTGGGGGTGCATTGACGAAAATACGGCGCCTGCTATTATGGCGTGCTATATTATGTACGTGTATATTCCAACAATTCCACTTTGGTCTGGTAATAAATTCGCCGCTAATCGAAATCACCATTTTATGTCTTGAAAATCTACCAAAATTATCTTTATTAATCACTTCATCGATTTAGGGGTGAACATTGGTGCACAGAAAAGGGAGACGGGGTCTACGATGCCCCGAAAGGTAGGGGGTGCATGGACGAAAATATAGCGCGTGTTATATAATTATGTATTATATACGTGTATTCCAACAATTCCACTTTGGTCTGGTAATAAATTCGCCGCTAATCGAAATCACCTTTTTATGTCTTGAAAATCTACCAAATTGATCTTTATTAATCACTTCATCGATTTAGGGGTGAACATTGGTGCACAGAAAAGGGGGACGGGGTCTACGATGCCCCGAAAGGTAGGGGGTGCATGGACGAAAATATAGCGCGTGTTATATAATTATGTATTATATACGTGTATTCCAACAATTCCACTTTGGTCTGGTAATAAATTCGCCGCTAATCGAAATCACCATTTTATGTCTTGAAAATCAACCAAATTGATCTTTATTAATCACTTCATCGATTTAGGGGTGAACATTGGTGCACAGAAAAGGGGGACGGGGTCTACGATGCCCCGAAAGGTAGGGGGTGCTTGGACGAAAATATAGCGCGTGTTATATAATTATGTATTATATACGTGTATTCCAACAATTCCACTTTGGTCTGGTAATACATTCGCCGCTAATCGAAATCACCATTTTATGTCTTGAAAATCGACCAAATTGATCTTTATAAATCACTTCATCGATTTAGGGGTGAACATTGGTGCACAGAAAAGGGGGATGGGGTCTACGATGCCCCGAAATGTGGGGGTGCATTGACGAAAATACGGCGCCTGCTATTATGGCGTGCTATATTATGTACGTGTATATTCCAACAATTCCACTTTGGTCTGGTAATAAATTCGCTGCTAATCGAAATCACCATTTTATGTCTTGAAAATCAACCAAATTGATCTTTATTAATCACTTCATCGATCTAGCGGTGAACATTGGTGCACAGAAAAGGGGGACGGGGTCTAAGATGCCCCGAAAGGCAGGGGGTTCATCATAGTCGTAATGTAATTGTTATTGAGAATTTGATATAGATATCAATGTCTTCATGAATATTCATTAGGTGGGCTGATGATATCATATCGGATATCCCCCTCGTTCTTTTGTATATTATTATATGATTTTCTACCACTTTATTTTTACCTGGGACTAAAACAGTTGGAACTGATTCAGTATACTTCAGTTATTTGTTGCTGCAACTTATTTCATCATAATACTAAAAGAGACATCATTTACAAAAGAGTCAAATTTACAAAAGAGAATTTTGAGGTCAGCAGTATTTTGTGAAAATAAAATGCACGCAGTCATGACTATCCATTTGAAGTGATCATGATGTCGTGTTTCAACTTTCGTTTCGCTTATAAAATGTTCTTACATGAAGTCGTTTTTTAAATCATGTAATGTCTCTTATATTAAAATAATATCCATAAATTAATGAACAATTGCATTAAATTTTGTTTGATACAATATTTTTTATTCTAGGGGGAGGAAATTTGAATAATCATAAATTTATATGATTCAAAAAGATGGAATATACAGGAGAGATTACTTTTCTCCATTGAATGTTAAAGAAGAAATTTAAGGCCTATAGAACTGGCCGAAATGCGGATCTTTAGAATATCATAACTCTGTTATCCTTGTCCGAT
Source organism: Lytechinus pictus (assembly GCF_037042905.1). Classification (NCBI taxonomy): domain Eukaryota; kingdom Metazoa; phylum Echinodermata; class Echinoidea; order Temnopleuroida; family Toxopneustidae; genus Lytechinus; species Lytechinus pictus. The sequence continues at coordinate 28,996,127 of NC_087260.1, forward strand.
GTTGTTTACATTTTACCAAATTTGTTTGATTCTTCTTGATCTGAATTACTTTCAGCTGCACTCATGCCATGTCATATAGAAACATACTCCCTTTAATTCTTAATATATTCAAATGTTATACAAATCAGTCATATACTAATATTTGAAGCAATCATATTGTGGAATAGTGCATTATTGAAATTCCATATTTTCAGCCATCTGTAAGTTCGGATAACTATGTCTTTTAACTAAATACCATTTTCGTGCGCATTATGACAATCTTCGAGACGTTTGAATTTAAGGACGTTCCACAGTTAAAGTGAAATCCATGTCATTTTCACCAAACTTTGCACATAGATACTTTAGAACCTTAATATTCGAAATATGCAAAAATTAACATAGGTCCATGTGCTTGATTTTTTGCTATAGAGCTTCAAAGTTCACCCAAATTGATGCTCTTAAGAATTGCGCATTCAAAAAATTTGGCATTTTTAGACCGCCCAAGATTACTACAATGAGTTTAAACCTCCATTACTCAGTCAAAAAGTCATCAAATTTCGCAAGAGAGTTAATAATTGTATCGTTAGAATGGAGAATCTATTAATAGTGCTATTTGATTGCAATTTTAAGTTTAACAGCACTGTCAGTTCTTAAAAATGGCGTAAAAGATAACACAATCCCAATCTAAAAAATGTAAAATTTCAGTAACAAACTACAAACGTACAATAAATGCTGCACTTTATTCAAAATCCATGTCATTTTCACCAAAATTTGCAGAGTTGTAGAGGAAGGTATACCTAAGAGGTACAAACATTAAAAAATAGGGGTTCATGTGCTTGTTTTTAAACTATCAGCATTTTTATTAGAGCAAATGTGCTTTTTAACACACCAAAAATGGGCCGAATGCTTTGTATCTATGTGAAGAAAAAATCAAAACCACTCTACCATTTATTCAAACTCGGGGTAGTATTCGTGATTCTTGGCAGCACTGCAGAGTAAAGTATTTTGAAATTGTAGAGAATATTTTTTTGAATGGTCCATGGAATAATTCAATTTTTTAGCTTCATCAAATAACGCATCGGATCTGTAGTTAAAGTGCAGAAGATGAGAAAAATCAGCTCATACCCGCAGCTAATTAATCACCTGTTCATCCATTGTACTGTGCACTGGCATTAATCCGTGTTGATGGGTGGGGGGGATGACTGAAATTTTTTGGCATTTTTTTTGCACTCGTGTTTTTAGATATGCAAGGAATTGTCATTGATATGTCCACAGTGGCGTACCGTGTGTCACGGCATTGGGGGGCACCAGCAAAATGTTTGAATCACTGAGTGAGTGCGCTAGTGAGCGCGCGAATCGCGCTCAGTTGCCAGTTATACTGACCTAATAGAGAAATTTTAAGGACAATGTCATTAAACGGATATGTATCTCACTGATCAAATAATGCGAGCGCGAAGCGCGAGCTGAATTTTTTTTTTATATTCACACCTAAAAAGGGACATTATAATCAAATTTGTGTAATCATGATAGGTACCTGTCTCGCTAAACATTGCGAGCGCGAAGCGCGAGCTGAAAATTTAGATAATTCAGACCTGAAGTGGGGCATTCTAACTAAGGTTTCTTTGTAGGAATTAACTAGGACCATACGTATTTCATTAACCAAATGATGCGAGCACGAAGCGCGAGCTGAAAATTTTTGATATTCAGATCAGAAGAAGGGACATTTTAAGGACTGATTTTAGGAATTCATGAAGAGCAGACATATCTCACCAATCCACTAATGCGAACGTAATCACGTTCATATATACGAAGACCTTAACATGGGGCAATCACTTTTTGAGTCATGAAAAAGAAGCATATGTCACTACATAAAAAAATGATAACTATTCAATTTCAATTCAATTTAATATGTCTGCTCTTCATGAATTCCTAAAATCAGTCCTTAAAATGTCCCTTCTTCTGATCTGAATATCAAAAATTCAATTTTCAATTTCAATTCAATTTATTCAAATAACTCAAGTGCTAGGAAATATATTTGGTTTATATTGACTTGAAAACGGGATGTTTTAGTACAACATGATTATATATTTCGTTAAACAGACAATGCGAGCACCAGGAACAATGAAGACGTAGGCCCTGGGCAAATTATGTTTCATAAAGTTATGATAAAAATGTTTCTTATGTAATGTAACATAATTATAATATAATATAACATTATAATGAATAATATTTTCTTCTTTCCCACTACGTTTCTCTTCCTTTCTCCCTCTTTTCTCCTTTCCCCCCCTTTCCCCGTTTGTGTGTGTCAGCCGATGGGGGGGGGGGGATGTGCCCCCCATGCCCCCCGTAGTTACGTCACTGTATGTCCACATGGCAAATACCCCTCCAATATTATTATCTTTTTTACCCCATGATGGTTTAATGGTTTTATTAGAGATTACATTAAAAAAAATTGACATTCCATCTTAATCCCTTCCCAAAGACCCCAACATTGATGAATTGGAAGAAACGGGGGTTTCTCTTCAATGTTATAATAAGGACATAAGTATTTCGTTTGGAAATGGTGAACTGGCTCTTTATTTGCATTTTATGATTCAATAATATTGTTTTATTTGTTAAGCGGTATTTTAGGAAGAATTTTCACCATTAAAACAATTATCTCTTGTGATTTTTTTTTCATTTCTTTCGTAAAAAGTGGGGGGGATGTTTGTACAGGCCACCCCCCCCCCTCCTCGAAAAGTGGGGGGGGGATATATCCCCCCCATCCCCCCCCCCCCGGATTTACGCCAGTGGTACTGTGACGTCAGCGCGCAGAGTGTAAACTATGCGCAGATCATAATGCGCACAAATGAATCTCTTGGAGCAAGTTAGCTTTTGTGAAAGCAGAAAAATCAAAGAATAAGATCAACAAAAGTTTGAGTAAAATAGGACTAGCAATAGAAGAGTTATGAGCATTTGAATGTCGAGATCACTAATGCTATGGAGATCCTCCCATTGGCAATGCGACCAAGATCTATGATGTCACAGATGAACAACTCTCCCCTTTTGGACACTGAAAATATACCCCAAAACATCTCTTTTTGCTCATTCTAATCATATGACAAACGATTCATCAATGATATAATGTTGTGAAACCTCTGTACTTGTCCTCTCATAACACAGAGATACGATCTTACGTATACGTAAGCTCCCGAAGGGAGCTAGAGAGGGAACTCTTTCCGCGCGTTTTCATTTCCCATAGGTTTTGTACACAGCCAACATGGCTGCTGGTGGACAATTTGAAGGTTGATTTTGGAAGGTCAATGTTTAATTCATGAGTAATGACGTCAAAATACGCATAATGCACTTGTATGATTGGCTAAAGCGCTAATGTTTTATTCATATCGTCATGCATTAAACATTTTTTTCCGTCCCACAATTCCCTGCGATAGCTGTGCGAAGTGTCGTTCTTTTTGACTCTGCGAAATTCAACTTTCTGAAATACAATAGCAAGACTAATTATCTGTTTATAGAATTAGTATCCGGAATCATGATTTTCTGAGTGAAATGCAGCTGAGCAGAAAATATATGAGGGAACATCTACATCGAAATTATGGCATTCCATACAAATAAAAGTAAGTTAAGTTCAATTTCGTGCTTTGATCTCGGTTGTAATTGTAATGTGTTTGCCGCTGGGGTTCGGCGTTGCAGTCAGGGCCTTATGTACTTTGTGTAGTTTACTATAGGCCTAAACCACAATTTCCATTTCTTTTTCCTGATCCCAAATAAATCGGAGATCTGACTGACAGATTTTCTCAGAAAATAATACGGTTTTTCGTAGAACTAAGTTGGTTAATTAGAATGCTTCATGTCCGTCATTATTAAATATGTATTTCAGTACATTGTCAAATATCAGGGGTAGATGTGGACTTGTTCAGTAACGGCAAAGCTGCATTAAATAAAGCCAAATAATATACCGTAATCAGAGCGAGAAATGGGCATTGATACCGCCGGTGCCAGTCGGCTGCATATTTGCCGATGGCGATGTAGGCTAGGTCATTAGGTGTTGGGAATCAAGCAAGCTTGAGTTGAAGTTTAAAGTTGGGCCTGGGCCTACTGATTTTTTTGACACTATTCCATCTATTTATGAATCAATATAATTATCTGCATTTAAAAAGAAGTTAATTTAGATTAATTATTTATATGAACTAAATCTATTTGGAATGATCAATAGATTTCCCTCTGCATGCCCACTTATTACCACTGGAATGATTTGAGACAGATTTTAACATTAGTCCCTTTTTACTACAAAAAAGTAAGGCCCTAGGATAGGTCTAACTTAGATCTAGATTTCTAAAAATGAAATTCTAGATCTGTCTGGTTTGACAGAGTTAATATAACAGAGAGAATATAACAGAGTTAAATTTTTTTTTTTTTTTGGGGGGGGGGCAGCATTTCTTTGTCAGGTTTCAGACTGCTCAGTTATCGTATACCATGAGTGCAATTTTTATGGGAAGGGTTGAGAAAATTAAGTGCCCCATTTTCAATTTTGTAAGTATCTAGCAGAGAGAGGGCTGATCCAATTGATTTATCTCTATTGTCCTCCTCACTGGACCTTAATGGTGAAAGGCAAAGGGTCATTTAAACTTGCGAGCAAGCTAACTTTTTTTAATAAAAATCAAACTTAAAGAGGAACTCACTTAGACTTAGAGATTCACGGGTTTATAGATCTAGACAAAAAAAAATAATAATAATTGTCTTGCACTGGTGAATGAGCGAGAGCCAAATTATCACACAAATATTAATTATCCTACATCTGTCAAAGCTGGCTTGGTGTATAAGATTGACAAAAGGCCTCGCTATAGTAGGCCACGTATGCTTGAACCATTTACTGACTCTTATTGACAATGAAGATGGTCGGTGGAAACAGAGCCAGGTATGCCTATTTCGTCAGTGGAACATAATATAGAGAGAAGGAAGTTTTCGGTCAAGACCAGCTTTTTTCTAGTTGGGAATATTCATAGGCTTAGAATAGGACTAGCTGGAAATTTTGAAAATATTGTTTTAAAAGAGGAATTTTATTTATCACCTCTAAAATTCTAAACTGTATTGTGTGTATTTTGAATTGCAGATCCAATGGGATCAAGTTCTTAGCAGTCCCAGCCCAGTCAGAAGTACCAAGTCAACTACCATTTACACATCACCAAGAGTTACAATCTGATGAGGAACAGGATATATGAACTCAAAACTTGTAAGGTATGCTTGTTTTCGTTAAAGAAGGCCTCCTATTTCTTTTTTTTATTTGGGGGGGGGGGAGGGCTATAGCAACTTTTTCTGAATCATGTTATCCCATATAGTAAAGCTCCGTAGTGAGTTAATATTTATTTGGATTCATATTTACCAGTATTTCCATTCTCATCAATGCATACTTATTGTCCATGTCTCTTATCTACATGAGTCATATGTGAAATCACTTTAAAACTCAGTTAATCTGTAGACACAAATAAAAAAAAGGACAAAATATTGAGAGTAATCTTATGATATATATTTAAATGAGTTTACACACTTAATCAAAAAAGTTTTTTGAATAATGATCTACAAATAGTGATCTATGATTTTTATCTGGCTATATAGATTACTACATGTGCATTATCTTAATAATATTGCATGGAAGAGTAGGGCCTAATAAAAAAGTTTAAAACTTCTTAATAAACTGAAGTAGATGAGTTAGAATAATTTATATCAGCAGCTCATTTTTTTTTTTTTTTTTTTTTTTTTTTACCATGCAGGTTCCGCAGGCAGTTTGAGTATCACCAGGGCAGACTATAAGAAGAAATATGGAGGCCAAGTTCATAACAAGTAGTTACTTAATCACAATTACAGTATACACATTTTAAAAATTGAATGAATTTGAATAAACGTGTCAATACATATTTAATGTTGCTTGAATTACACATCTGTAGAAAAAAAAAATTGGAGTATAGATATTTAGGTCCATAGGTTTCACACAAGATTGAAATATTTTCCCAAAGGGCACACCTACCCACCCTTTATTAATGTTCTACTCATCTACATGTAGTAGTAGTGAAAGAACTTTTAATGATATAAGTAGTTTGAAAGGGATAAGTTGTATTATGGTAATATAATTAATTCAGAATGTGTCTTTACTAAGTTCTGGGCTATGTAATATACATGCCTACAGACATGCATAAGACAATAAGAAATAATTGGTTTTCATTGAAAAATGTGCATACTAAAAAACAAGGTGACAGAACAAAGGATTAAGAAATCACTCTCATTCCTGGACCCCATTTCATTAAGACTAACCACTACTCTAACTTTGCCATTCTGGTAAGTAACGTGGAAACAATGATTAAAGCAACAGATCAACATTGAGGTTCCAATGCTAGTTGCTAGTTACAATTGGGGCAAATTTACCATAATTGAAGTCTTTATGAAACAAGGATCTGTAGTGCTGGACATTAAGCTGTTAAATTTATTTTTTGGGGGAAGTGAAAAGTTGCACTGTTTTGTTCGTTTTTAATCTCTTTTTTGTTCTTGTAGCACTGTATTGTTCATGTCCCATATTATGAACTAAATTAGCTCTGCAAATGAAAAAAAAATTGTTGGAAATAGAACACAGCTCTAGCAGCACTTCACAACAATAGACAATAAGCAAATTTGTTACTAATTTACTAATGTGCAGATTTGGGAAGGCACTCTTTAGAGAAATGTGGCAATGTGGTCCCTTTCTTGTGAAGTGCCCTCAGTTAGATTAGCATGCTATTTCTTGTCAGCAAATGCTGAAAAAAAATTACTTGATATTTAAGTAACTGACTTTGAGATAGAGGTGTATCGTTAATTTTGTTTAATGACATCCTTGATGTCCCCTTATATTGACTATATATAAGGCTTATCAATACCTATGTAAGTTTTCTATATATATTTTTTTTTTCTCTCTAGATTTTACCAAAGAAATTACATCCCCTCCCTTGTAACAGCCTAGCCGTTTCTGTTGCAATCATTATATGCATTTTGCTGATGTAATGTGATGCTTTGGCTAGAAAAAAAGGATAGGAATATTTTGATCACGTATTCAGAAATTGATTCCTTAATAAATATTTTAATTTGAAATATACTTTCTAATCTTGATATTCGTGATTCATTTATTATTGCGTGAAAGATGTGATAATGATGTTATTGTTACCAAATTGTGTTGTGATGTAGGTAATGATGATACTGAAGAATACTTATATATGACTGGAATATGATGGTGCTACTGTTTGATTGATTTTGTTTGTCAGGTATCTATGGGTATAGTACTAGTGAGAGGCAAGATAACCCATAAAAGATGTTGCAACATGGCATACTGTGACATTTTAAAATCAAATTAAATATTCTTCCTAAAGAGATAAATGAGTTTGATTTAAGAGTGGGATAAAAATGATATAAGAATAATTGTTTGCTCGCATGATATGTGGTATGTGTGTGTGTGGAAGAGAGGGGGGGGGGGATGGGATCAATAGAGAGATTTGGGGGCAGGTAGGTAAAATAAAATTTTGTTTGGAAGTGACCTTTTTAAGATCTAGCCTTGATGAGAGTGAATTCATGAGGGGGGGGGGTACTGGGCTGTCTTAATTTTGCTCCCATCCCAAACTTGGAAAATGGGGGGGGGGGGGGTTGATCTTCATAAGATTTGCACCAGATTGTTCATTTCAATTTCAAAATATAGACAAAATGGCCTTTTAAATTGCTTTGCTCTCTTGCTCAGATTTTTCTGATCATTTTAAGTATTGACCCCCCCCCCCAAAAAAAAAAAAAAAAAAAAAACCCAAACATAATGATGTGTAATGAAAATATTATGCAGTGATGACTGCATGAATAGAGCAAGCAGATCCCTAAGTTCAATCCTATTTATGAATTCCTTGTAATAGCTTCCACATTTCTTCAAGGGAAATAGCTAGCAAATAATATGTAAACAAGGAAAGATGAATTAACAATTGAATGCCGGGGGGGGGGGGGTGAACGGGGGAATGAATGACATACTAAATCTACCTATATTATTTACCAAAGACGCAACGCCATGAATTCATTTCATATTCAATCACGTCGCGCATTATGCTAATTAGTAACAATATACTTATTTGCATATCTTTACGCTGTGCGCGCAGGCCAATTGTGACCACGCCTCCGTTTCGCTGGTGTGCCATGAAGTTGCGGTGTCCATAGGCTTGTACGCGAAAAATGGGAGCAGTGTGCAATTTTGACCTTCCAAAATTTCCCCATGTCTGACCGGATGCAGAAGCGGAGTTTCACCCCCCTGTCTCATAAAGAGAACACCTCACCTTGTGATCAGGGGGGTGAAACTCCGCTTCTGCATCCGGTCAGAATTGAAGAAAATTTCGGAGGGTCAAAAGTGCACACTGCTCCCATTTTTCGTATACAAGCCTATGGACACCGCCACTGTTTTGGTACACCAGCGAAATGAAGGCGTGGTCACGGAACGTCCTTCGCGCATAGCGTAAAATATGTAAATTAGTATTTTGTCACTAATTAGCATAATGCGCGACCTGATTAATATCGTTTATGGTGTCTGTCAGTGATTACATCATGTCAGATCATTCGTTTTTTTCCTCCTCAGAGTTTTATTATTCATATATTTTAATGATCTATTTGTTATTGCTTGTTACGATTATTACTGTATCTTTGCTTTGTTTTAGCTGCAAATGGCCAGGATCTTTGCTAAAAAATATTACAGAGGAGGTTCCCAAAGAAGATGTTGCCATATACGATGACATCTCTTTAAGTTTCTGGAACCCTTTTTTCTTTTTATTGCAGAAAACGAAATGAACCTCTTTTCATAATATAAACAAAGATAATAACAAATCAAATTCTTTTCCATAATTGTAGTCTCCAATATAAGTCCTATTATGAATAGCAGTCCTCGGAGCACTTAATTTTAAATGGCGACTTCTTTGTCAAACATCAATAATCATGACCTAGGTATATACCATATTTTAGGGGGGAGGGGGTTCTCAAAATTAAATAGGCAAGAGAGCAAACCGATCGTAGGCTATTTCTTTTTTTATTTTCAACTGAAAATGAATCTGGTGTAATTTTCATTTGGAAAGAAAAAATGAATTTTATATGCAGGTTTAAAAAATTTGGAGAAATAATTAGCCCCCCCCCCCCGTTATGAACAGTAAGGTCTTATAATTGCTTCTTTCAAAACAAACTGAACTTTCACCCCCCCCCCCCTCTCTCTCTCTTTCTGTCTGTCTCTCTCTCTCTCAGAAACTGACATAACTATATGCATACAAGCAAATAATTATCCTGTCATTTACTTTCTTTCCCACTCTTATCCTTATTTTTCTTGAATAATATTTTAATTGACTGCTGTTTGATCTCATGTAACAGTGGCATCATCACATTTCAGTACAGTGCAACATCTTGTGCCATTTGTGCATAACAGCTCAGAAGCAATACATCATCACAATTAATTGATAAATGAAAATTACCAAGATAAAAAAATTCAATTCAAAATTAACATGTTTATTAAGGAATCCATTTTCTAAAACATTGACATTAACATAAAAATAATAATTAGCATCTACCAAGCATTAAATTGTATTTTAAAAAGTGAAGGCAATGCATAGCTAAAAATGGCTGTTACTGGGTAAGGGTAGTATGGGGTGGGTATATAAATGTACAAAAATAGGATTAAGTACATTTTTCTACATTGCACAATGTTTGTTAAAATTTCATTCAAAGGATCTCGATGAGCCTATAGTTAATATTCCATAAAAGAGCATAAAAACCTTTGATATTCGTTTATTTTCTTCCACAAAAGTTTGCCACTCAAAAAAATTGGTAAATTCCTTTCAAATTTGCTGACAAGAAATAGTCTACTGATGTGAGAGCACTCCTCATAAGGGGGGCAGGGGGGGGTGGGACACAATGCCAGAATCCTAAAGAGTGCCTTCCCCAATCAATACATTAGCGAATCATTAACAAAATTTGATTTGTCTACTGTCACTGTGGTTAGAATTCAATCTATTTTTGAAATATAGTCTATTTATATATTATTGCAGTGGTAACCCATTTCACATTTTTTTTTAATGAAGATAACAATAAATGCAACTTAATAACCCTACATAATTTATGAAGACTTGCAGTGGCGTACCGTGGGTCACGGCATCGAGGGGGGCACCAGCAAAAATTTTGAGACCGTTTCATATCTCTTCTTGGCACTTATGTTGTGATACCAGTACTTAAACAGCTTAGGAAGTGGGAAACCTGCATGGTAAAAAAGAGAAAAGAACATAATAAGCTGTAAATTATTTTTACTCATCTAGTCCAGTTTAGTAAAAAAAAAGATGTAAACTCTATTTTATATCTTCAGTGATAAAACAAGTTTAGCACATGCAGTCACTTTCGTCCCACATCCAGATAAATTCATATATCAATATAACTATCTACAGTATGTTTTGAAAATAAAGAGTGCAAATTAATTCAAATATTTATCAGAATTTTGTGATAACTGTTAATATCTTGGGTTTTTTATGCAAATGCATGTATAGACAGGAGATATGGATAATTAGTATGCAGTGTTAGAAATGGAAATACTGGTGAATCTGAATTCAAACAAATATTAACTCACAATGGAACTTTAACATTACATGATATCGCATCATGTTTCAGCACAATTGGCCATAGCCCACCCCCTCCCAAAAAAGGGGAAATATTCATTTATTTGGTTTTATTTATTTTTTTTTTTTTTTGGGGGGGGGGTGATGAGCTTATATACAGCCTGTATATTATCAAAACAGTAAGCATACCTTGCAATTTTTCCATTCAGATATCCTGTTCCTCATTAGATTGTAACTAACACTTGCTGATCGGCATGGTTCTCAATTTTGTACTTCTGACTAGGTGTGAGCTGCTAAGAACTTGGTCCCATTGGATCTGCAATTGACAATTTAGATTTGAGAGTTTTAGAGATAAATAAAATTACTCTTCTTAAACAATATTTTTAAAAATTTCTAGCTGCCCATATCCCAGGTCTATGAATGAATATTCCAAACTAGAACAAAAAAGTTATCTGGACCCGAAACTTCATTCTCTATCACATAGAGGCATAGGCTTACCTCACTCTGTTTATAAAAGTAAAATGATTCCAACCACATATTTCTACAGCTGTATATAGCTGAATCTGGTCTATGCTGGGCCTGTATAACTTAAGAATCACATCACATTTGAATGAAGTAAACACTAAGAACGTTTTCAAATTACCACCCCAGGCCGGGCCCAGGGTATCCTGTTCAAATAGACTTGATTTAGGTTTAGGGTAGGCTACGCCATTTCATTCAAATCTAAGACTAAGACAAGTAACACTTAACATAACAGACATTAATGCCAAGTCAATCGTATTTCAACACTGATTATTCTGAAGTAAAGCGTTCCTGAATAAAAGAAACTGCTGAGAATTATACTTATTCATATGAAGATGAAATAGAGGGGACGGACTAGGCCTAAACTTCAACTTTCAAGCTTGAAGTTTGGGCCTAGTCCGTCCCCGCTATTTTCATACCCCATGACTACATCGACAATCTCGCTAGCCGGCTAGCACCGGTGATATCAAAGGCCGGATCCCGCTCTGACCATATCCCTACATTGACCTAAATTTGAATAGGCCTAAAATCGACAGTTTGTCGTTACTAAAAAACAGGAGGTCGGAAACAAGTCCACATCTACCCCTGATAATTGTCTAATCACAATAAAACTGAAATAAAGGTTTACTTTGGACCTACATGAAGCATTCCGATGAATGTCTAGATCTACGACAAACTATAGTCTATAGACCCCTAGTCCTAGATATAGTATTTTTGAGAAACTCAATGATCACACTTATTTGGAAGTCAGGCAAAAGAAATATTGAAATTGAGGTTTACATAGTGCGTAATACAGGATGAGCCCCGAACCCCGGCAAACACATTACAGGGGCGGATCCAGCTTTCGCCAATAGGGGGGGCCGACAAATATTTTTATCAACATTTTTTTCGATTGGCCGCTATAATCTGATTTTGTTGGTTTTTTAGGGTGTAGTTCTAACTAAAGACCGAAGTCTTCAGTATATGTTAGTTTTTATTGTTATAAACAAGATAAGGTATCTCATGTGGTCTTAATATATAATGCGAACGCGAAGCGCGAGCTAAATTTTTTGATATTTTATGTCCTTAAAATTGAATATTCTGAGCAGTTTTTGTAATCATGAACAAAGATAAGTATCCAACGAAACAATGCGAGCGCGAAGCGCGAGCCGAAATTTTATTGTAGGAACGTGAAAAGGGACTCAATTAGAACTGTTTTAGTGATTAATGAAGAGGATACAAGTATCACCAATTAAATAATGCGAAGCGCGAGCTCAAAATTTTTGATATTCCGACCTGAAAACTGAACAGTCTAAGCGCCTTTTTATTTAAAATTAAAGAACAAGCTTTTATGTCTCAAACAATTAAATGCGAGCGCGAAGCACGAGCTTAATTTTTTGATATACTGACATGATAAAGGAGCATTTTGACAAATTTTGGAAAGAATTTCCAAAGAGGATAGGTATCTCACAAATCAAACAATGCGAGCTGAAAATTTTGATATAACAATTTGTGTAAATCAAACAAATAATGAAAGCTTGATGTGCGAGCTAAAATATTGTGTGTAAAATTGATATCAGAACTGGATATATGAAGTGTCATTTAATCCTCTTGAATGGGATTCATTACATAGGTAAAGCGAGCGCGAAGCGTGAGCGAAAATTTCTATATAAAGTTTATTTTCCAATTCTTCCCCTTTCAGGGGTCGGGCCGGCCGTTACGAGGCTGTAAATTGCAAATCATTATCATAATACCTATTTCTTACTTTTCTTTCTGTTTTTCGTAGTTTCTATCAAGATAAAGAGTACACTTTTTTTCTGCAGGCTGTCAAAAAATAGGGGGGGCCGGGGCCGGCTCGGCCCCCTGCTGGATCCGCGCCTGCATTACAATTTGCAAGTGAGATCAAAACATGAAAATGAGCGTAACTTACTTTTATTCCTATGGAATGTCATTAGAATAGTATTGATGTTCCCTCCAAGATTTTCCGCTCCAATGAAGTTCACTCAGAAACCATGATTTCGAACATCAATTCTATAAACAGATAATTAGTCTAGCTATTTCGTTTCAGAAACTTCAAATTCGCAGAGTCCAAAAGAACGACACTTCGCACAGATATCGTAGGGAATTGTGGGACGGAAAAAAATGTTTAATGCATGAGTACATGAATAAAACATTAGCGTTTAATCCAATCATACAAGTGCATTATGCGTATTTTGACGTCATTCTCATGAATAAAACATTGACCCTCCAAAATCATCCTTCAAATTGTCCGCCGGCAGCCATGTTGGCTATGTACAAAACCTATGGGAAATAAAAACGCGCGGAAAGAGTTCCCTCTCTAGCTCCCTTCGGGAGCTTATACGTAAGATCGTATCTCTGTGCTTGTGATAGACTCTATAAAAGTGAGAATATAAGTGAAATAAGTATTAAAGTAATGAGGGAGTTGTACGTGTGTGACATCACAGATCTTGGTCGCATTGCCAATTGGAGGATCTACATGGCATTAGTGATCTCGACATTCTAATGCTCATAACTTTCTTATTATTCATTCAGTCTTCCTCAAACTTTCAACAATATGTTTCTTTGATTTTTCTCTTTGGTATGGATTCAGCTGGTTTCAAGGGTTTCATTCTCCTTTAAGCTGTATTTAGGGTCTGCAACTATTAGACTACGCACACGATGTAGGGCGGTTTGTATCGCGATAGCTCTGTGCGCTGGGTTTGTGCGCTGGCTTGCTTCAATATATTCTGTGCGCTGGGTTTGTGCGCTGGCTTCAGCCTGCGCATGTACCGGTACGCGCGTTTCCGTTTTACACCCTGGCGAAGGCATTTTCCGCAAAAATAGCCACAAAGCGACTAGTGAAGAGTCTACACACGTCGCTGGTTGCAGCGTGCGACACAGGCGAGTCCCACACCACCGCATGCAATCTGCACAGTTACTGATCAGAGCATTTCATGTACAGAGAGCAGTCATGTGAGTGAAATCCGAACATGCTTTTGCAGTTAGGTTTTTTTTATGAAAAGTTAAGAAAAAGTTTTTTTTCTAAATATAAATTATTAACTAAATGAATAGAATGACAGACAAAATAAAAATAAACAGATACATACAATAAAAAGAAAATTGAAGTTTGATGGATTGATACACTTAGATAGATATAGAAGACTGATAAATAGATAGAGACATAGATAGATAGATAGAAGTAGAGAGAGAGAGAGAAAGACAGAGAGATGGATAGATAGATAGATAGATAGATAGATAGATAGATAGATAGATAGATAGATAGATAGATAGATAGATAGATAGATGGGGGGAGAGAACTTGAGAGATGGAGAGATGTTATAGATAGATAGATAGATAGATAGATAGATAGATAGATAGATATATGGACGGATAAAGAGAAATAGAGAGAGAAAAAAAAAGACAGACAGATGGATAGATAGAGAGAGAGAGAATCTCAGAGATATAGATAGATAAAGAATGAGAGAGACAGAGAAGATAGACAAATTAACAGATAGATAGATACCAGCTGTAGTTACATAGATAGATAAATAGATAGAAGATAGATAGATAGATGGGGAGAGACCTTGAGAGAGGGAGAGATGTTATAGATAGATAGATATATATATGGACGGAAAAAGAGAAAGAGAGAAAGAGATAAAACAAGACAGATGGATAGATAGATAGATAAAGAATGAGAGAGACAGAGAAGATTAACAGATAGATAGATAGATACTGTAGTTACATAGATAGATAGAGATAGAATTTGAGAGATAGATTTAAAAATAGATAGATAGAAGATAGATAGATAGAGAGAGAGAAAGACAGAAAGATGGATAGATAGATAGAGAGAGGGGGAGAGAGAGATAGAGAATTGAGAGATATAGATAGATGTTAGATAGATAAAGAATGAGAGAGACAGAGAAGAGCGACAAATTAACAGATAGATAGATAGATTGATAGAGAGAGAACTAGAGAACTAGAGAAAGACAGATGGATAGATAGATGTTAGATAGATAAAGAATGAGAGACAGAGAAGATTAACATATAGATAGATACTGTAGTTACATAGATAGATAGATAGATAGATAGATAGATAGATAGATAGATAGATAGATAGATAGATCTATATAGATATAATTTGAGAGATAGATATATAGACGGATAGAGAGAAAAAGACAGACAGATGGATAGATAGAGAGAATTTGAGATCAAAGACTGAAATAAGTGAATGTTTACATACAAATAGAATCATAACAAAATATAAAGTAAACATTATAAATAAATATCAAATACAATACAAATTCATACAGATGAAAAAGAAATGTATCATAAATAAATACAAAGGGCCAAAAGTAATACAAAGTGTCACCAAAGAAGAAAAAAGCGGAATGAAATATTAAGAAGAAAGAGGTGAGAGAAGGGAAAGAAATTGGGATAAGACAAAGAGAAGGGAAAGCAAGAGGGGGAATTTGAAAGAGAATAGGAGGCAACCTTCAGAAAAAAAAAACTCATTATGCAATACAAGACATTTAACAATGGTAACAAGTAAATAAAGTAGTAATTGAATCGAATCGAGCACAAAAAAGGGAAAAGTAGAGCTGAGGAAATAGACTCCCGAAGGAAGTCGAGGCAGTGTTGATATTGCACATGAGTAGATTAATAGATGGATAGAGAGAAATAAAAGAGAGACAGATGTATAGATAGAGAATTTGAGAGATAGATGTTAGATGGATAGATAGATAGATAGGTAGATAGAGAATGAGAGAGACAGAGTAGATAGACAAATTAACAGATAGATATATCATGTAGTTCCATAGATTGATTTATAAGATAGATAGTGGATAGACAGATATGATAGATATAAGGATAGATATAATATGAAAAAAGGTAATTATGTGTTTTATTTTTCAATATTTTAGCTATTATTCGTTTTCATTCATATAAACGATCATGTGCGATAAAGTAAAAAAAAAATCATGAAGCCAACGTATATAGTTCAGCGGAACAACCAAAATACAGAGACTGAAGCTTTTGGTCTATAAGCTCAGCTGCATTTGCGGTGACCCGACAATTGCTCCGCCGACATCTGCTCCGCCGACGATTGCTACGCAAAATAAGACAATTGCTCCGCCGACAATTGCTCCGGACAATTGCTCCGCCGACAGTTGCTCCGTCGACACTTGCTCCGCCGATATGTGCTCCGTCGACACTTGCTCCACCGATATTTGCTCCGCCGATATTTGCTCCGCCGACATGTGCTCCGCCGACATCTGCTCCGCCGAAAATTGCTCCGCCGACAATTGCTCCGCCGATAATTGCTCCGCCGACATCTGCTCCGATTATACGACAATTGCTCCGCCGATATTTGCTCCGCCAAAAATTGCTCCGATTATACGACAATTGCTCCGCGACAATTGCTCCGCCGATATTTGCTCCGCCGAAAATTGCTCCGATTATACGACAATTGCTCCGCGACAATTGCTCCGCCGATATTTGCTCCGCCGACATCTGCTCCGATTATACGACAATTGCATGAACATCTTATTTCTCCAAGTTGGTCTAGGTTAAATGATAAGAAATTCATCCTGATACAAATTGTTTTGTCGTTGTTTTGTTCTTGTTATTCGTTAATGTTTTATTTATTTTATTCTCTCCCTATCATCGCAGCTTTCTGCTTAAAAAACAAAACAAATTGTTCTCCCTGCCGCTGCCACTTGACAAATTGTAACGGAGAAGGGGAATGACACACTCCCCATTGAAATTGTGAATCTGGATTTTTGTTTTAATATATTATATTATTATCATTGGTTTCACTCCGGTCTTGAGCGGGGAGAGAATTTGGGGGGGGGGGGGTGTTGGACACAATATCTCTTCTGCTTTCCAGCAAATTATACACCATACATTCGCGCGGGCTCTTTCTCGTTTTGTTCTTTCACGTTGTTTATTTTTATTGGTGACCGCTTGATTTATTGTATATATATCAGTATTATAATCATTAATATTTTTATCAATAATTTTTATTTACGTCTTCGGCCTTATCTACCCTTGCACTTTTTTCCTTCAATTTGTTTCAAACGAAAGTATGATCATCACTGGCGTACAGATGGGGGAGGGGTGTGCTAGGGGTCACGGATCCCCCCATTCTCCCTACCAATGAAAAAAAAAGAATAAAGGAAAGGAAAATAAATGTCATCCTTGTCTCGCCCCCTCCATTTTTTGTTGCTGGCTCATTACACTACTGGTGAGTTACTATTAAACTAGACTTCGGTTGTATTTTTGTTCTATTCTGTGCAATAGCGACAATATAAATATATTATAATAAATGCATATATGTATGTATCTCTCTCATTACGTCTAAACAAATAATGTTATTTTTAAAAGACAATAATATATATACCAGCAATAATATAGTTACAAATTCATGAAACCCAATACGCATCTCACTGAATTTATAATGCGAGCACAAAGCACGAGCTGTTATTGACATGGAAAGGGGACATTTATACGCCTTTTTTAAAATTGTAAACATGAAGCATATCTCGGGGGGGGGGGGATATCTCGTAAAAGAAATGAGAGCACGATGCGTTAATTGAATATTTTTGATATATTTACCAGAGTTACAATTCTATATATTTCTTTTTCTTTGTGTTATTTCTTTCGACAAACTGTAATTGAAGTATTGAAGAGTATATAGGCTGTTATGCCTGCTGATCATGATAGAATGTGGATTATTTAGCTGATTCATTAGATCTTAACATGTGTTCTTTAAATTTGGTAATTTGGGTACATGTTAAAAACACAGGCATTGTGCATTCAGATGCACATCGTGGAAATGAGATTCAGTATTCCTTGCAGCTAAGAAAGGTTTTGAAAATGACACTACTCTCAATTACATGTATACTGTGTCCATAGTTGCGAGTGTGTGAAAATGAAGGTGTTTGCAGTCATTAAAGTGTAGTTTTGGTTGGAAAACGTTAATAAAACTGTCGAGAACGTACAGTCTTCATGATTTCATTTATCTCATGTTCTGATCAGTAAATCAAATAAAAAAATGATAATGACAAGAACTGTCATCAAAAAATTAATTATCCTTTTTCTATCAGTGAAGAAAACAATCATGATCAACATAAAACAAAAAAAGCAACTCACTATTATATACAATATTATCATAATCTAAAACCTACGGTGTGTATGACATGATGTGGATGTGGAGACCAGACTGAGAGCACTGTGTGTACGAGAGGATATGGAAACCAGAGTGGAGGGGTGTGCCGAGAAGGTGACACGACATGTAGCCTTTCACAAGTTGGTATTTTCTTGAATATTAATTTTTACTTACTGAATGTCTTGGTCATGTTTGTGTGGCACAAAATTTGCCGACAGTAAACATTTTGCGTGACTACAGTACAGGTTTTCGACAAAATAAGGTGGGGTATACCGTTGAATTTCACCTGGAGCAAATGTCTCCACTTCGGAGCATATTTCGCCAGTCTGAGCGACTTTGACGCTAAGAATGGGGTATGTCTAATTTGTTTCTACTGTTATAACATGGAGCTATATGGTTATAATAATTACATGAAAACACGTTTTTTTTTCTTCATTTTAATCGCCAGGCACGTAATAAAACTTACACAAAAGCTCCCCCCCCCCCACCATGAATAAGCATTAAGAATATCTCTCCCTCCTTTGTGCTTACCCTTTTTTTTCTATTTCTTTCTATATGCATGTATCAGGGGCCGCGGAGCCGGGGGGCTTTAGCCCCCCAATTTTCCAAAGCCGTGTACCAAAAAACGTAAGAATGACCATATGATTGTGATTTTTAGCATGGACAGCCCCCCCCCCCCACTTTTGACTCAGCCCTCACTTTGAAAACCGTCCCGCGGCCCCTGTGTATGACATGTAATATATCATGCAAGCATAGTTTAAGTTTACTTTGTAAATTCATTGTCGCATTATCGGAGCAATTTACGGCGGAGCAGATGTCGGCGGAGCAATTATCGGCGGAGCTATTGTCGTATAATCGGAGCAGATGTCGGCGGAGCAAATATCGGCGGAGCAATTGTCGCGGAGCAATTGTCGTATAATCGGAGCAATTTTCGGCGGAGCAAATATCGGCGGAGCAATTGTCGTATAATCGGAGCAGATGTCGGCGGAGCAATTATCGGCGGAGCAATTGTCGGCGGAGCAATTTTCGGCGGAGCAGATGTCGGCGGAGCAGATGTCGGCGGAGCAAATATCGGCGGAGCAATTTTCGGCGGAGCAGATGTCGGCGGAGCAGATGTCGGCGGAGCAAATATCGGCGGAGCACATATCGGCGGAGCAAGTGTCGACGGAGCAACTGTCGGCGGAGCAACTGTCCGGAGCAATTGTCGGCGGAGCAGTTGTCGTATTTTGCGTAGCAATTGTCGGCGGAGCAGATGTCGGCGGAGCAATTGTCATGGAACCATATTTACGTCCATGCACCACCTACCTTTCGGGGCATCGTAGACCCCGTCCCCCTTTTCTGTGCACCAATGTTCACCCCTAAATCGATGAAGTGATTAATAAAGATCAATTTGGTTGATTTTCAAGACATAAAATGGTGATTTCGATTAGCGGCGAATGTATTACCAGACCAAAGTGGAATTGTTGGAATACACGTATATAATACATAATTATATAACACGCGCTATATTTTCGTCCATGCACCCCCTACCTTTCGGGGCATCGTAGACCCCGTCCCCCTTTTCTGTGCACCAATGTTCACCCCTAGATCGATGAGGTGATTTATAAAGATCAATTTGGTCGATTTTCAAGACATAAAAAGGTGATTTCGATTAGCGGCGAATGTATTACCAGACCAAAGTGGAATTGTTGGAATACACGTATATAATACATAATTATATAACACGCGCTATATTTACGTCCATGCACCACCTACCTTTCGGGGCATCGTAGACCCCGTCCCCCTTTTCTGTGCACCAATGTTCACCCCTAAATCGATGAAGTGATTAATAAAGATCAATTTGGTTGATTTTCAAGACATAAAATGGTTATTTCGATTAGCGGCGAATGTATTACCAGACCAAAGTGGAATTGTTGGAATACACGTATATAATACATAATTATATAACACGCGCTATATTTTCGTCCATGCACCCCCTACATTTCGGGGCATCGTAGACCCCGTCCCCCTTTTCTGTGCACCAATGTTCACCCCTAGATCGATGAAGTGATTTATAAAGATCAATTTGGTCGATTTTCAAGACATAAAAAGGTGATTTCGATTAGCGGCGAATGTATTACCAGACCAAAGTGGAATTGTTGGAATACACGTATATAATACATAATTATATAACACGCGCTATATTTTCGTCCATGCACCCCCTGCCTTTCGGGGCATCGTAGACCCCGTCCCCCTTTTCTGTGCACCAATGTTCACCCCTAGATCGATGAAGTGATTTATAAAGATCAATTTGGTCGATTTTCAAGACATAAAAAGGTGATTTCGATTAGCGGCGAATGTATTACCAGACCAAAGTGGAATTGTTGGAATATACGTATATAATACATAATTATATAACACGCGCTATATTTTCGTCCTTGCACCCCCTACCTTTCGGGGCATCGTAGACCCCGTCCCCCTTTTCTGTGCACCAATGTTCACCCCTAAATCGATGAAGTGATTAATAAAGATCAATTTGGTTGATTTTCAAGACATAAAATGGTGATTTCGATTAGCGGCGAATGTATTACCAGACCAAAGTGGAATTGTTGGAATACACGTATATAATACATAATTATATAACACGCGCTATATTTACGTCCATGCACCACCTACCTTTCGGGGCATCGTAGACCCCGTCCCCCTTTTCTGTGCACCAATGTTCACCCCTAAATCGATGAAGTGATTAATAAAGATCAATTTGGTTGATTTTCAAGACATAAAATGGTGATTTCGATTAGCGGCGAATGTATTACCAGACCAAAGTGGAATTGTTGGAATACACGTATATAATACATAATTATATAACACGCGCTATATTTTCGTCCATGCACCCCCTACATTTCGGGGCATCGTAGACCCCGTCCCCCTTTTCTGTGCACCAATGTTCACCCCTAGATCGATGAAGTGATTTATAAAGATCAATTTGGTCGATTTTCAAGACATAAAAAGGTGATTTCGATAAGCGGCGAATGTATTACCAGACCAAAGTGGAATTGTTGGAATACACGTATATAATACATAATTATATAACACGCGCTATATTTTCGTCCATGCACCCCCTGCCTTTCGGGGCATCGTAGACCCCGTCCCCCTTTTCTGTGCACCAATGTTCACCCCTAGATCGATGAAGTGATTTATAAAGATCAATTTGGTCGATTTTCAAGACATAAAAAGGTGATTTCGATTAGCGGCGAATGTATTACCAGACCAAAGTGGAATTGTTGGAATATACGTATATAATACATAATTATATAACACGCGCTATATTTTCGTCCTTGCACCCCCTACCTTTCGGGGCATCGTAGACCCCGTCCCCCTTTTCTGTGCACCAATGTTCACCCCTAAATCGATGAAGTGATTAATAAAGATCAATTTGGTTGATTTTCAAGACATAAAATGGTGATTTCGATTAGCGGCGAATGTATTACCAGACCAAAGTGGAATTGTTGGAATACACGTATATAATACATAATTATATAACACGCGCTATATTTTCATCCATGCACCCCCTACCTTTCGGGGCATCGTAGACCCCGTCCCCCTTTTCTGTGCACCAATGTTCACCTTTAAATCGATGAAGTGATTAATAAAGATCAATTTGGTTGATTTTCAAGACATAAAATGGTGATTTCGATTAGCGGCGAATGTATTACCAGACCAAAGTGGAATTGTTGGAATACACGTATATAATACATAATTATATAACACGCGCTATATTTTCGTCCATGCACCCCCTACCTTTCGGGGCATCGTAGACCCCGTCCCCCTTTTCTGTGCACCAATGTTCACCCCTAGATCGATGAAGTGATTAATAAAGATCAATTTGGTTGCTTTTCAAGACATAAAAAGGTGATTTCGATTAGCGGCGAATGTATTACCAGACCAAAGTGGAATTGTTGGAATACACGTATATAATATATAATTATATAACACGCGCTATATTTTCGTCCATGCACCCCCTACCTTTCGGAGCATCGTAGACCCCGTCCCCCTTTTCTGTGCACCAATTTTTACCCCTAAATCGATGAATTGATTAATAAAGATCAATTTGGTTGATTTTCAAGACATAAAATGGTGATTTCGATTAGCGGCGAATGTATTACCAGACCAAAGTGGAATTGTTGGAATACACGTATATAATACATAATTATATAACACGCGCTATATTTTCGTCCATGCACCCCCTACATTTCGGGGCATTGTAGACACCGTCCCCCTTTTCTGTGCACCAATGTTCACCCCTAAATCGATGAAGTGCTTAATAAAGATCAATTTGGTTGATTTTCAAGACATAAAATGGTGATTTCGATTAGCGGCGAATGTATTACCAGACCAAAGTGGAATTGTTGGAATACACGTATATAATACATAATTATATAACACGCGCTATATTTTCGTCCATGCACCCCTTACCTTTCGGGGCATCGTAGACCCCGTCCCCCTTTTCTGTGCACCAATGTTCACCCCTAAATCGATGAAGTGATTAATAAAGATCAATTTGGTTGATTTTCAAGACATAAAATGGTGATTTCGATTAGCGGCGAATGTATTACCAGACCAAAGTGGAATTGTTGGAATACACGTATATAATACATAATTATATAACACGCGCTATATTTTCGTCCATGCACCCCCTACCTTTCGGGGCATCGTAGACCCCGTTTCCCCTTTTCTGTGCACCAATGTTCACCCCTAAATCGATGAAGTGATTAATAAAGATCAATTTGGTTGATTTTCAAGACATAAAATGGTGATTTCGATTAGCGGCGAATGTATTACCAGACCAAAGTGGAATTGTTGGAATACACGTATATAATACATAATTATATAACACGCGCTATATTTTCGTCCATGCACCCCCTACCTTTCGGGGCATCGTAGACCCCGTCCCCCTTTTCTGTGCACCAATGTTCACCCCTATATCGATGAAGCGATTAATAAAGATCAATTTGGTTGATTTTCAAGACATAAAATGGTGATTTCGATTAGCGGCGAATGTATTACCAGACCAAAGTGGAATTGTTGGAATACACGTATATAATACATAATTATATAACACGCGCTATATTTTCGTCCATGCACCCCCTACCTTTCGGGGCATCGTAGACCCCGTCCCACTTTTCTGTGCACCAATGTTCACCCCTAAATCGATGAAGTGATTAATAAAGATCAATTTGGTCGATTTTCAAGACATAAAATTGTGATTTCGATTAGCGGCGAATGTATTACCAGACCAAAGTGGAATTGTTGGAATACACGTATATAATACATAATTATATAACACGCGCTATATTTTCGTCCATGCACCCCCTACCTTTCGGGGCATCGTAGACACCGTCCCCCTTTTCTGTGCACCAATGTTCACCCCTAAATCGATGAAGTGATTAATAAAGATCAATTTGGTTGATTTTCAAGACATAAAAAGGTGATTTCGATTAGCGGAGAATGTATTACCAGACCAAAGTTGAATTGTTGGAATACACGTATATAATACATAATTATATAACACGCGCTATATTTTCGTCCATGCACCCCCTACCTTTCGGGGCATCGTAGACCCCGTCCCCCTTTTCTGTGCACCAATGTTCACCCCTAGATCGATGAAGTGATTTATAAAGATCAATTTGGTCGATTTTCAAGACATAAAAAGGTGATTTCGATTAGCGGCGAATGTATTACCAGACCAAAGTGGAATTGTTGGAATACACGTATATAATACATAATTATATAACACGCGCTATATTTTCGTCCATGCACCCTCTACCTTTCGGGGCATCGTAGACCCCGTCCCCCTTTTCTGTGCACCAATGTTCACCCCTAAATCGATGAAGTGATTAATAAAGATCAATTTGGTTGATTTTCAAGACATAAAATTGTGATTTCGATTAGCGGCGAATGTATTACCAGACCAAAGTGGAATTGTTGGAATACACGTATATAATACATAATTATATAACACGCGCTATATTTTCGTCCATGCACCCCCTACCTTTCGGGGCATCGTAGACCCCGTCCCCCTTTTCTGTGCACCAATGTTCACCCCTAAATCGATGAAGTGATTAATAAAGATCAATTTGGTTGATTTTCAAGACATAAAATGGTGACTTCGATTAGCGGCGAATGTATTACCAGACCAAAGTGGAATTGTTGGAATACACGTATATAATACATAATTATATAACACGCGCTATATTTTCGTCCATGCACCCCCTACCTTTCGGGGCATCGTAGACCCCGTCCCCCTTTTCTGTGCACCAATGTTCACCCCTAAATCGATGAAGTGATTAATAAAGATCAATTTGGTTGATTTTGAAGACATAAAATGGTGATTTCGATTAGCGGCGAATGTAATACCAGACCAAAGTGGAATTGTTGGAATACACGTATATAATACATAATTATATAACACGCGCTATATTTACGTCCATGCACCACCTACCTTTCGGGGCATCGTAGACCACGTCCCCCTTTTCTGTGCACCAATGTTCACCCCTAAATCGATGTAGTGATTAATAAAGATCAATTTGGTTGATTTTCAAGACATAAAATGGTGATTTCGATTAGCGGCGAATGTATTACCAGACCAAAGTGGAATTGTTGGAATACACGTATATAATACATAATTATATAACACGCGCTATATTTTCGTCCATGCACCCCCTACCTTTCGGGGCATCGTAGACCCCGTCCCCCTTTTCTGTGCACCAATGTTCACCCCTAGATCGATGAAGTAATTTATAAAGATCAATTTGGTCGATTTTCAAGACATAAAAAGGTGATTTCGATTAGCGGCGAATGTATTACCAGACCAAAGTGGAATTGTTGGAATACACGTATATAATACATAATTATATAAGACGCGCTATATTTTCGTCCATGCACCCCCTACCTTTCGGGGCATCGTAGACCCCGTCCCCCTTTTCTGTGCACCAATGTTCACCCCTAAATCGATGAAGTGATTAATAAAGATCAATTTGGTTGATTTTCAAGACATAAAATGGTGATTTCGATTAGCGGCGAATGTATTACCAGACCAAAGTGGAATTGTTGGAATACACGTATATAATACATAATTATATAAGACGCGCTATATTTTCGTCCATGCACCCCCTACCTTTCGGGGCATCGTAGACCCCGTCCCCCTTTTCTGTGCACCAATGTTCACCCCTAAATCGATGAAGTGATTAATAAAGATCAATTTGGTTGATTTTCAAGACATAAAATGGTGATTTCGATTAGCGGCGAATGTATTACCAGACCAAAGTGGAATTGTTGGAATACACGTATATAATACATAATTATATAACACGCGCTATATTTTCGTCCATGCACCCCTTACCTTTCGGGACATCGTAGACCCCGTCCCCCTTTTCTATGCACCAATGTTCACCCCTAAATCGATG
This sequence comes from Lytechinus pictus, assembly GCF_037042905.1. Taxonomy (NCBI): domain Eukaryota; kingdom Metazoa; phylum Echinodermata; class Echinoidea; order Temnopleuroida; family Toxopneustidae; genus Lytechinus; species Lytechinus pictus. The sequence continues at coordinate 29,021,845 of NC_087260.1, forward strand.
AAGTGATTAATAAAGATCAATTTGGTTGATTTTCAAGACATAAAATGGTGATTTCGATTAGCGGCGAATGTATCACCAGACCAAAGTGGAATTGTTGGAATACACGTATATAATACATAATTATATAACACGCGCTATATTTTCGTCCATGCACCCCCTACCTTTCGGGGCATCGTAGACCCCGTCCCCCTTTTCTGTGCACCAATGTTCACCCCTAGATCGATGAAGTGATTTATAAAGATCAATTTGGTCGATTTTCAAGACATAAAAAGGTGATTTCGATTAGCGGCGAATGTATTACCAGACCAAAGTGGAATTGTTGGAATACACGTATATAATACATAATTATATAACACGCGCTATATTTTCGTCCATGCACCCCCTACCTTTCGGGGCATCGTAGACCCCGTCCCCCTTTTCTGTGCACCAATGTTCACCCCTAGATCGATGAAGTGATTTATAAAGATCAATTTGGTCGATTTTCAAGACATAAAAAGGTGATTTCGATTAGCGGCGAATGTATTACCAGACCAAAGTGGAATTGTTGGAATACACGTATATAATACATAATTATATAACACGCGCTATATTTTCGTCCATGCACCCCCTACCTTTCGGGGCATCGTAGACCCCGTCCCCCTTTTCTGTGCACCAATGTTCACCCCTAGATCGATGAAGTGATTTATAAAGATCAATTTGGTCGATTTTCAAGACATAAAAAGGTGATTTCGATTAGCGGCGAATGTATTACCAGACCAAAGTGGAATTGTTGGAATACACGTATATAATACATAATTATACCAGACCAAAGTGGAATTGATGGAATACACGTATATAATACATAATTATATAACACGCGCTATATTTACGTCCATGCACCACCTACCTTTCGGGGCATCGTAGACCCCGTCCCCCTTTTCTGTGCACCAATGTTCACCCCTAAATCGATGAAGTTATTAATAAAGATCAATTTGGTTGATTTTCAAGACATAAAATGGTGATTTCGATTAGCGGCGAATGTATTACCAGACCAAAGTGGAATTGTTGGAATACACGTATATAATACATAATTATATAACACGCGCTATATTTTCGTCCATGCACCCCCTACATTTCGGGGCATCGTAGACCCCGTCCCCCTTTTCTGTGCACCAATGTTCACCCCTAGATCGATGAAGTGATTTATAAAGATCAATTTGGTCGATTTTCAAGACATAAAAAGGTGATTTCGATTAGCGGCGAATGTATTACCAGACCAAAGTGGAATTGTTGGAATACACGTATATAATACATAATTATATAACACGTGCTATATTTTCGTCCATGCACCCCCTACATTTCGGGGCATCGTAGACCCCGTCCCCCTTTTCTGTGCACCAATGTTCACCCCTAAATCGATGAAGTGATTAATAAAGATCAATTTGGTTGATTTTCAAGACATAAAATGGTGATTTCGATTAGCGGCGAATGTATTACCAGACCAAAGTGGAATTGTTGGAATATACACGTACATAATATAGCACGCCATAATAGCAGGCGCCGTATTTTCGTCAATGCTGCCCCACCTTTCGGGGCATCGTAGACCCCGTCCCCCTTTTCTGTGCACCAATGTTCACCCCTAGATCGATGAAGTGATTAATAAAGATCTATTTGGTTGATTTTCAAGACATAAAAAGGTGATTTCGATTAGCGGCGAATGTATTACCAGACCAAAGTGGAATTGTTGGAATACACGTATATAATACATAATTATATAACACGCGCTATATTTTCGTCCATGCACCCCCTACCTTTCGGGGCATCGTAGACCCCGTCCCCTTTTCTGTGCACCAATGTTCACCCCTAAATCGATGAAGTGATTAATAAAGATCAATTTGGTTGATTTTCAAGACATAAAATGGTGATTTCGATTAGCAGCGAATGTATTACCAGACTAAAGTGGAATTGTTGGAATACACGTATATAATACATAATTATATAACACGCGCTATATTTTCGTCCATGCACCCCCTACCTTTCGGGGCATCGTAGACCCCGTCCCCCTTTTCTGTGCACCAATGTTCACCTTTAAATCGATGAAGTAATTAATAAAGATCAATTTGGTTGATTTTCAAGACATAAAATGGTGATTTCGATTAGCGGCGAATGTATTACCAGACCAAAGTGGAATTGTTAGAATACACGTATATAATACATAATTATATAACACGCGCTATATTTTCGTCCATGCACCCCCTACCTTTCGGGGCATCGTAGACCCCGTCCCCCTTTTCTGTGCACCAATGTTCACCCCTAGATCGATGAAGTGATTAATAAAGATCAATTTGGTTGCTTTTCAAGACATAAAAAGGTGATTTCGATTAGCGGCGAATGTATTACCAGACCAAAGTGGAATTGTTGGAATACACGTATATAATACATAATTATATAACACGCGCTATATTTTCGTCCATGCACCCCCTGCCTTTCGGGGCATCGTAGACCCCGTCCCCCTTTTTCTGTGCACCAATGTTCACCCCTAGATCGATGAAGTGATTTATAAAGATCAATTTGGTCGATTTTCAAGACATAAAAAGGTGATTTCGATTAGTGGCGAATGTGTTACCAGACCAAAGTGGAATTGTTGGAATACACGTATATAATACATAATTATATAACACGCGCTATATTTTGGTCCATGCACCCCCTACCTTTCGGGGCATCGTAGACCCCGTCCCCCTTTTCTGTGCACCAATGTTCACCCCTAAATCGATGAAGTGATTAATAAAGATCAATTTGGTTGATTTTCAAGACATAAAAAGGTGATTTCGATTAGCGGCGAATGTATTACCAGACCAAAGTGGAATTGTTAGAATACACGTATATAATACATAATTATATAACACATGCTATATTTTGGTCCATGCACCCCCTACCTTTCGGGGCATCGTAGACCCCGTCCCCCTTTTCTGTGCATCAATGTTCACCCCTAGATCGATGAGGTGATTTATAAAGATCAATTTGGTCGATTTTCAAGACATAAAAAGGTGATTTCGATTAGCGGCGAATGTATTACCAGACCAAAGAGGAATTGTTGGAATACACGTATATAATACATAATTATATAACACGCGCTATATTTTCGTCCATGCACCCCCTACCTTTCGGGGCATCGTAGACCCCGTCCCCTTTTCTGTGCACCAATGTTCACCCCTAAATCGATGAAGTGATTAATAAAGATCAATTTGGTTGATTTTCAAGACATAAAATGGTGATTTCGATTAGAGGCGAATGTATTACCAGACCAAAGTGGAATTGTTGGAATACACGTATATAATACATAATTATATAACACGCGCTATATTTTCGTCCATGCACCCCCTACCTTTCGGGGCATCGTACACCCCGTCCCCCTTTTCTGTGCACCAATGTTCACCCCTAAATCGATGAAGTGATTAATAAAGATCAATTTGGTTGATTTTCAAGACATAAAATGGTGATTTCGATTAGCGGCGAATGTATTACCAGACCAAAGTGGAATTGTTGGAATACACGTATATAATACATAATTATATAACACGCGCTATATTTTCGTCCATGGACCCCCTACCTTTCGGGGCATCGTAGACCCCGTCCCCCTTTTCTGTGCACCAATGTTCACCCCTAAATCGATGAAGTGATTAATAAAGATCAATTTGGTTGATTTTCAAGACATAAAATGGTGATTTCGATTAGCGGCGAATGTATTACCAGACCAAAGTGGAATTGTTGGAATACACGTATATAATACATAATTATATAACACGCGCTATATTTTCGTCCATGCACCCCCTACCTTTCGGGGCATCATAGACCCCGTCCCCCTTTTCTGTGCACCAATGTTCACCCCTAAATCGATGAAGTGATTAATAAAGATCAATTTGGTTGATTTTCAAGACATAAAATGGTGATTTCGATTAGCGGCGAATGTATTACCAGACCAAAGTGGAATTGTTGGAATACACGTATATAATACATAATTATATAACACGCGCTATATTTTCGTCCATGCACCCCCTACCTTTCGGGGCATCGTAGACACCGTCCCCCTTTTCTGTGCACCAATGTTCACCCCTAGATCGATGTAGTGATTTATAAAGATCAATTCGGTCGATTTTCAAGACATAAAAGGTGATTTCGATTAGCGGCGAATGTATTACCAGACCAAAGTGGAATTGTTGGAATACACGTATATAATACATAATTATATAACACGCGCTATATTTTCGTCCATGCACCCCCTGCCTTTCGGGGCATCGTAGACCCCGTCCCCCTTTTTCTGTGCACCAATGTTCACCCCTAGATCGATGAAGTGATTTATAAAGATCAATTTGGTCGATTTTCAAGACATAAAAAGGTGATTTCGATTAGTGGCGAATGTGTTACCAGACCAAAGTGGAATTGTTGGAATACACGTATATAATACATAATTATATAACACGCGCTATATTTTGGTCCATGCACCCCCTACCTTTCGGGGCATCGTAGACCCCGTCCCCCTTTTCTGTGCACCAATGTTCACCCCTAAATCGATGAAGTGATTAATAAAGATCAATTTGGTTGATTTTCAAGACATAAAAAGGTGATTTCGATTAGCGGCGAATGTATTACCAGACCAAAGTGGAATTGTTAGAATACACGTATATAATACATAATTATATAACACATGCTATATTTTGGTCCATGCACCCCCTACCTTTCGGGGCATCGTAGACCCCGTCCCCCTTTTCTGTGCATCAATGTTCACCCCTAGATCGATGAGGTGATTTATAAAGATCAATTTGGTCGATTTTCAAGACATAAAAAGGTGATTTCGATTAGCGGCGAATGTATTACCAGACCAAAGAGGAATTGTTGGAATACACGTATATAATACATAATTATATAACACGCGCTATATTTTCGTCCATGCACCCCCTACCTTTCGGGGCATCGTAGACCCCGTCCCCTTTTCTGTGCACCAATGTTCACCCCTAAATCGATGAAGTGATTAATAAAGATCAATTTGGTTGATTTTCAAGACATAAAATGGTGATTTCGATTAGAGGCGAATGTATTACCAGACCAAAGTGGAATTGTTGGAATACACGTATATAATACATAATTATATAACACGCGCTATATTTTCGTCCATGCACCCCCTACCTTTCGGGGCATCGTACACCCCGTCCCCCTTTTCTGTGCACCAATGTTCACCCCTAAATCGATGAAGTGATTAATAAAGATCAATTTGGTTGATTTTCAAGACATAAAATGGTGATTTCGATTAGCGGCGAATGTATTACCAGACCAAAGTGGAATTGTTGGAATACACGTATATAATACATAATTATATAACACGCGCTATATTTTCGTCCATGGACCCCCTACCTTTCGGGGCATCGTAGACCCCGTCCCCCTTTTCTGTGCACCAATGTTCACCCCTAAATCGATGAAGTGATTAATAAAGATCAATTTGGTTGATTTTCAAGACATAAAATGGTGATTTCGATTAGCGGCGAATGTATTACCAGACCAAAGTGGAATTGTTGGAATACACGTATATAATACATAATTATATAACACGCGCTATATTTTCGTCCATGCACCCCCTACCTTTCGGGGCATCATAGACCCCGTCCCCCTTTTCTGTGCACCAATGTTCACCCCTAAATCGATGAAGTGATTAATAAAGATCAATTTGGTTGATTTTCAAGACATAAAATGGTGATTTCGATTAGCGGCGAATGTATTACCAGACCAAAGTGGAATTGTTGGAATACACGTATATAATACATAATTATATAACACGCGCTATATTTTCGTCCATGCACCCCCTACCTTTCGGGGCATCGTAGACACCGTCCCCCTTTTCTGTGCACCAATGTTCACCCCTAGATCGATGTAGTGATTTATAAAGATCAATTCGGTCGATTTTCAAGACATAAAAGGTGATTTCGATTAGCGGCGAATGTATTACCAGACCAAAGTGGAATTGTTGGAATACACGTATATAATACATAATTATATAACACGCGCTATATTTTCGTCCATGCACCCCCTACCTTTCGGGGCATCGTAGACCCCGTCCCCCTTTTCTGTGCACCAATGTTCACCCCTAGATCGATGAAGTGATTTATAAAGATCAATTTGGTCGATTTTCAAGACATAAAAAGGTGCTTTCGATTAGCGGTGAATGTATTACCAGACCAAAGTGGAATTGTTGGAATACACGTATATAATACATAATTATATAACACGCGCTATATTTTCGTCCATGCACCCCTACCTTTCGGGGCATCGTAGACCCCGTCCCCCTTTTCTGTGCACCAATGTTCACCCCTAGATCGATGAAGTGATTTATAAAGATCAATTTGGTTGATTTTCAAGACATAAAATGGTGATTTCGATTAGCGGCGAATGTATTACCAGACCAAAGTGGAATTGTTGAAATACACGTATATAATACATAATTATATAACACGCGCTATATTGTCGTCCATGCACCCCCTACCTTTCGGGGCATCGTAGACCCCGTCCCCCTTTTCTGTGCACCAATGTTCACCCCTAAATCGATGAAGTGATTAATAAAGATCAATTTGGTTGATTTTCAAGACATAAAAAGGTGATTTCGATTAGCGGCGAATGTATTACCAGACCAAAGTTGAATTGTTGGAATATACGTATATAATACATAATTATAGAACACGCGCTATATTTTCGTCCATGCACCCCCTACCTTTCGGGGCATCGTAGACCCCGTCCCCCTTTTCTGTGCACCAATGTTCACCCTTAGATCGATGAAGTGATTTATAAAGATCAATTTGGTCAATTTTCAAGACATAAAAAGGTGATTTCGATTAGCGGCGAATGTATTACCAGACCAAAGTGGATGTTGGAATACACGTATATAATACATAATTATATGACACGCGCTATATTTTCGTCCATGCACCCCCTACCTTTCGGGGCATCGTAGACCCCGTCCCCCTTTTCTGTGCACCAATGTTCACCCCTAGATCGATGAAGTGATTTATAAAGATCAATTTGGTCGATTTTCAAGGCATAAAAAGGTGCTTTCGATTAGCGGTGAATATATTACCAGACCAAAGTGGAATTGTTGGAATATACACGTACATAATATAGCACGCCATAATAGCAGGCGCCGTATTTTCGTCAATGCTGCCCCACCTTTCGGGGCATCGTAGACCCCGTCCCCCTTTTCTGTGCACCAATGTTCACCCCTAGATCGATGAAGTGATTAATAAAGATCTATTTGGTTGATTTTCAAGACATAAAAAGGTGATTTCGATTAGCGGCGAATGTATTACTAGACCAAAGTGGAATTGTTGGAATACACGTATATAATACATAATTATATAACACGCGCTATATTTTCGTCCATGCACCCCCTACCTTTCGGGGCATCGCAGACCCCGTCCCCTTTTCTGTGCACCAATGTTCACCCCTAAATCGATGAAGTGATTAATAAAGATCAATTTGGTTGATTTTCAAGACATAAAATGGTGATTTCGATTAGCAGCGAATGTATTACCAGACCAAAGTGGAATTGTTGGAATACACGTATATAATACATAATTATATAACACGCGCTATATTTTCGTCCATGCACCCCCTACCTTTCGGGGCATCGTAGACCCCGTCCCCCTTTTCTGTGCACCAATGTTCACCTTTAAATCGATGAAGTAATTAATAAAGATCAATTTGGTTGATTTTCAAGACATAAAATGGTGATTTCGATTAGCGGCGAATGTATTACCAGACCAAAGTGGAATTGTTGGAATACACGTATATAATACATAATTATATAACACGCGCTATATTTTCGTCCATGCACCCCCTACCTTTCGGGGCATCGTAGACCCCGTCCCCCTTTTCTGTGCACCAATGTTCACCCCTAAATCGATGAAGTGATTAATAAAGATCAATTTGGTTGCTTTTCAAGACATAAAATGGTGATTTCGATTAGCGGCGAATGTATTACCAGACCAAAGTGGAATTGTTGGAATACACGTATATAATACATAACTATATAACACGCGCTATATTTTCGTCCATGCACCCCCTACCTTTCGGGGCATCATAGACCCCGTCCCCCTTTTCTGTGCACCAATGTTCACCCCTAAATCGATGAAGTGATTAATAAAGATCAATTTGGTTGATTTTCAAGACATAAAATGGTGATTTCGATTAGCGGCGAATGTATTACCAGACCAAAGTGGAATTGTTGGAATACACGTATATAATACATAATTATATAACACGCGCTATATTTTCGTCCATGCACCCCCTACCTTTCGGGGCATCGTAGACACCGTCCCCCTTTTCTGTGCACCAATGTTCACCCCTAGATCGATGTAGTGATTTATAAAGATCAATTCGGTCGATTTTCAAGACATAAAAGGTGATTTCGATTAGCGGCGAATGTATTACCAGACCAAAGTGGAATTGTTGGAATACACGTATATAATACATAATTATATAACACGCGCTATATTTTCGTCCATGCACCCCCTACCTTTCGGGGCATCGTAGACCCCGTCCCCCTTTTCTGTGCACCAATGTTCACCCCTAGATCGATGAAGTGATTTATAAAGATCAATTTGGTCGATTTTCAAGACATAAAAAGGTGCTTTCGATTAGCGGTGAATGTATTACCAGACCAAAGTGGAATTGTTGGAATACACGTATATAATACATAATTATATAACACGCGCTATATTTTCGTCCATGCACCCCCTACCTTTCGGGGCATCGTAGACCCCGTCCCCCTTTTCTGTGCACCAATGTTCACCCCTAGATCGATGAAGTGATTTATAAAGATCAATTTGGTTGATTTTCAAGACATAAAATGGTGATTTCGATTAGCGGCGAATGTATTACCAGACCAAAGTGGAATTGTTGAAATACACGTATATAATACATAATTATATAACACGCGCTATATTTTCGTCCATGCACCCCCTACCTTTCGGGGCATCGTAGACCCCGTCCCCCTTTTCTGTGCACCAATGTTCACCCCTAAATCGATGAAGTGATTAATAAAGATCAATTTGGTTGATTTTCAAGACATAAAAAGGTGATTTCGATTAGCGGCGAATGTATTACCAGACCAAAGTTGAATTGTTGGAATACACGTATATAATACATAATTATATAACACGCGCTATATTTTCGTCCATGCACCCCCTACCTTTCGGGGCATCGTAGACCCCGTCCCCCTTTTCTGTGCACCAATGTTCACCCTTAGATCGATGAAGTGATTTATAAAGATCAATTTGGTCAATTTTCAAGACATAAAAAGGTGATTTCGATTAGCGGCGAATGTATTACCAGACCAAAGTGGATGTTGGAATACACGTATATAATACATAATTATATGACACGCGCTATATTTTCGTCCATGCACCCCCTACTTTTCGGGGCATCGTAGACCCCGTCCCCCTTTTCTGTGCACCAATGTTCACCCCTAGATCGATGAAGTGATTTATAAAGATCAATTTGGTCGATTTTCAAGGCATAAAAAGGTGCTTTCGATTAGCGGTGAATATATTACCAGACCAAAGTGGAATTGTTGGAATACACGTATATAATACATAATTATATAACACGCGCTATATTTTCGTCCATGCACCCCCTACCTTTCGGGGCATCGTAGACCCCGTCCCCCTTTTCTGTGCACCAATGTTCACCCCTAGATCGATGAAGTGATTTATAAAGATCAATTTGGTCGATTTTCAAGACATAAAAAGGTGATTTCGATTAGCGGCGAATGTATTACCAGACCAAAGTGGAATTGTTGGAATACACGTATATAATACATAATTATATAACACGCGCTATATTTTCGTCCATGCACCCCCTACCTTTCGGGGCATCGTAGACCCCGTCCCCCTTTTCTGTGCACCAATGTTCACCCCTAGATCGATGAAGTGATTTATAAAGATCAATTTGGTTGATTTTTAAGACATAAAAAGGTGATTTCGATTAGCGGCGAATGTATTACCAGACCAAAGTGGAATTGTTGGAATACACGTATATAATACATAATTATATAACACGCGCTATATTTTCGTCCATGCACCCCCTACCTTTCGGGGCATCGTAGACACCGTCCCCCTTTTCTGTGCACCAATGTTCACCCCTAGATCGATGTAGTGATTTATAAAGATCAATTTGGTCGATATTCAAGACATAAAAGGTGATTTCGATTAGCGGCGAATGTATTACCAGACCAAAGTGGACTTGTTGGAATACACGTATATAATACATAATTATATAACACGCGCTATATTTTCGTCCATGCACCCCCTACCTTTCGGGGCATCGTAGACCCCGTCCCCCTTTTCTGTGCACCAATGTTCACCCCTAGATCGATGAAGTGATTTATAAAGATCAATTTGGTCGATTTTCAAGACATAAAAAGGTGCTTTCGATTAGCGGTGAATGTATTACCAGACCAAAGTGGAATTGTTGGAATACACGTATATAATACATAATTATATAACACGCGCTATATTTTCGTCCATGCACCCCCTACCTTTCGGGGCATCGTAGACCCCGTCCCCCTTTTCTGTGCACCAATGTTCACCCCTAGATCGATGAAGTGATTTATAAAGATCAATTTGGTTGATTTTCAAGACATAAAATGGTGATTTCGATTAGCGGCGAATGTATTACCAGACCAAAGTGGAATTGTTGAAATACACGTATATAATACATAATTATATAACACGCGCTATATTTTCGTCCATGCACCCCCTACCTTTCGGGGCATCGTAGACCCCGTCCCCCTTTTCTGTGCACTAATGTTCACCCCTAAATCGATGAAGTGATTAATAAAGATCAATTTGGTTGATTTTCAAGACATAAAAAGGTGATTTCGATTAGCGGCGAATGTATTACCAGACCAAAGTTGAATTGTTGGAATACACGTATATAATACATAATTATATAACACGCGCTATATTTTCGTCCATGCACCCCCTACCTTTCGGGGCATCGTAGACCCCGTCCCCCTTTTCTGTGCACCAATGTTCACCCCTAGATCGATGAAGTGATTTATAAAGATCAATTTGGTCGATTTTCAAGGCATAAAAAGGTGCTTTCGATTAGCGGTGAATGTATTACCAGACCAAAGTGGAATTGTTGGAATACACGTATATAATACATAATTATATAACACGCGCTATATTTTCGTCCATGCACCCCCTACCTTTCGGGGCATCGTAGACCCCGTCCCCCTTTTCTGTGCACCAATGTTCACCCCTAGATCGATGAAGTGATTTATAAAGATCAATTTGGTCGATTTTCAAGACATAAAAAGGTGATTTCGATTAGCGGCGAATGTATTACCAGACCAAAGTGGAATTGTTGGAATACACGTATATAATACATAATTATATAACACGCGCTATATTTTCGTCCATGCACCCCCTACCTTTCGGGGCATCGTAGACGCCGTCCCCCTTTTCTGTGCACCAATGTTCACCCCTAGATCGATGTAGTGATTTATAAAGATCAATTTGGTCGATTTTCAAGACATAAAAAGGTGATTTCGATTAGCGGCGAATGTATTACCAGACCAAAGTGGAATTGTTGGAATACACGTATATAATACATAATTATATAACACGCGCTATATTTTCGTCCATGCACCCCCTACCTTTCGGGGCATCGTAGACCCCGTCCCCCTTTTCTGTGCACCAATGTTCACCCCTAAATCGATGAAGTGATTAATAAAGATCACTTTGGTTGATTTTCAAGACATAAAATGGTGATTTCGATTAGCGGCGAATGTATTACCAGACCAAAGTGGAATTGTTGGAATACACGTATATAATACATAATTATATAACACGCGCTATATTTTCGTCCATGCACCCCCTACCTTTCGGGGCATCGTAGACCCCGTCCCCCTTTTCTGTGCACCAATGTTCACCCCTAGATCGATGAAGTGATTTATAAAGATCAATTTGGTCGATTTTCAAGACATAAAAAGGTGCTTTCGATTAGCGGTGAATGTATTACCAGACCAAAGTGGAATTGTTGGAATACACGTATATAATACATAATTATATAACACGCGCTATATTTTCGTCCATGCACCCCCTACCTTTTGGGGCATCGTAGACCCCGTCCCCCTTTTCTGTGCACCAATGTTCACCCCTAGATCGATGAAGTGATTTATAAAGATCAATTTGGTCGATTTTCAAGACATAAAAAGGTGATTTCGATTAGCGGCGAATGTATTACCAGACCAAAGTGGAATTAATGGAATACACGTATATAATACATAATTATATAACACGCGCTATATTTTCGTCCATGCACCCCCTACCTTTCGGGGCATCGTAGACCCCGTCCCCCTTTTCTGTGCACCAATGTTCACCCCTAGATCGATGTAGTGATTTATAAAGATCAATTTGGTCGATTTTCAAGACATAAAAAGGTGATTTCGATTAGCGGCGAATGTATTACCAGACCAAAGTGGAATTGTTGGAATACACGTATATAATACATAATTATATAACACGCGCTATATTTTCGTCCATGCACCCCCTACCTTTCGGGGCATCGTAGACCCCGTCCCCCTTTTCTGTGCGCCAATTTTCACCCCTAAATCGATGAAGTGATTTATAAAGATCAATTTGGTCGATTTTCAAGACATAAAAAGGTGCTTTCGATTAGCGGTGAATGTATTACCAGACCAAAGTGGAATTGTTGGAATACACGTATATAATACATAATTATATAACACGCGCTATATTTTCGTCCATGCACCCCCTACCTTTCGGGGCATCGTAGACCCCGTCCCCCTTTTCTGTGCACCAATGTTCACCCCTAGATCGATGAAGTGATTTATAAAGATCAATTTGATCTATTTTCAAGACATAAAAAGGTGATTTCGATTAGCGGCGAATGTATTACCAGACCAAAGTGGAATTGTTGGAATAAACGTATATAATACATAATTATATAACACGCGCTATATTTTCGTCCATGCACCCCCTACCTTTCGGGGCATCGTAGACCCCGTCCCCCTTTTCTGTGCACCAATGTTCACCCCTAAATCGAGGAAGTGATTAATAAAGTTCAATTTGGTTGATTTTCAAGACATAAAATGATGGTGATTTCGATTAGCGGCGAATGTATTACCAGACCAAAGTGGAATAGTTGGAATACACGTATATAATACATAATTATATAACACGCGCTATATTTTCGTCCATGCACCCCCTACCTTTCGGGGCATCGTAGACCCCGTCCCCCTTTTCTGTGCACCAATGTTCACCCCTAAATCGATGAAGTGATTAATAAAGATCAATTTGGTTGATTTTCAAGACATAAAATGGTGATTTCGATTAGCGGCGAATGTATTACCAGACCAAAGTGGAATTGTTGGAATACACGTATATAATACATAATTATATAACACGCGCTATATTTTCGTCCATGCACCCCCTACCTTTCGGGGCATCGTAGACCCCGTCCCCCTTTTCTGTGCACCAATGTTCACCCCTAAATCGAGGAAGTGATTAATAAAGATCAATTTGGTTGATTTTCAAGACATAAAATGGTGATTTCGATTAGCGGCGAATGTATTACCAGACCAAAGTGGAATTGTTGGAATACACGTATATCATACATAATTATATAACACGCGCTATATTTTCGTCCATGCACCCCCTACATTTCGGGGCATCGTAGACCCCGTCCCCCTTTTCTATGCACCAATGTTCACCCCTAAATCAATGAAGTGATTAATAAAGATCAATTCGGTTGATTTTCAAGACATAAAATGGTGATTTCGATTAGCGGCGAATGTATTACCAGACCAAAGTGGAATTGTTGGAATACACGTATATAATACATAATTATATAACACGCGCTATATTTTCGTCCATGCACCCCCTACCTTTCGGGGCATCGTAGACCCCGTCCCCCTTTTCTGTGCACCAATGTTCACCCCTAGATCGATGAAGTGATTTATAAAGATCAATTTGGTCGATTTTCAAGACATAAAATGGTGATTTCGATTAGCGGCGAATGTATTACCAGACCAAAGTGGAATTGTTGGAATACACGTATATAATACATAATTATATAACACGCGCTATATTTTCGTCCATGCACCCCCTACCTTTCGGGGCATCGTAGACCCCGTCCCCCTTTTCTGTGCACCAATGTTCACCCCTAGATCGATGAAGTGATTTATAAAGATCAATTTGGTTGATTTTCAAGACATAAAATGGTGATTTCGATTAGCGGCGAATGTATTACCAGACCAAAGTGGAATTGTTGAAATACACGTACATAATACATAATTATATAACACGCGCTATATTTTCGTCCATGCACCCCCTACCTTTCGGGGCATCGTAGACCCCGTCCCCCTTTTCTGTGCACCAATGTTCACCCCTAGATCGATGAAGTGATTTATAAAGATCAATTTGGTCGATTTTCAAGACATAAAATGGTGATTTCGATTAGCGGCGAATGTATTACCAGACCAAAGTGGAATTGTTGGAATACACGTATATAATACATAATTATATAACACGCGCTATATTTTCGTCCATGCACCCCCTACCTTTCGGGGCATCGTAGACCCCGTCCCCCTTTTCTGTGCACCAATGTTCACCCCTAGATCGATGAAGTGATTTATAAAGATCAATTTGGTTGATTTTCAAGACATAAAATGGTGATTTCGATTAGCGGCGAATGTATTACCAGACCAAAGTGGAATTGTTGAAATACACGTATATAATACATAATTATATAACACGCGCTATATTTTCGTCCATGCACCCCCTACCTTTCGGGGCATCGTAGACCCCGTCCCCCTTTTCTGTGCACCAATGTTCACCCCTAGATCGGTGAAGTGATTTATAAAGATCAATTTGGTTGATTTTCAAGACATAAAATGGTGATTTCGATTAGCGGCGAATGTATTACCAGACCAAAGTGGAATTGTTGAAATACACGTATATAATACATAATTATATAACACGCGCTATATTTTCGTCCATGCACCCCCTACCTTTCGGGGTATCGTAGACCCCGTCCCCCTTTTCTGTGCACCAATGTTTACCCCTAGATCGATGAAGTGATTTATAAAGATCAATTTGGTCGATTTTCAAGACATAAAATGGTGATTTCGATTAGCGGCGAATGTATTACCAGACCAAAGTGGAATTGTTGGAATACACGTATATAATACATAATTATATAACACGCGCTATATTTTCGTCCATGCACCCCCTACCTTTCGGGGCATCGTAGACCCCGTCCCCCTTTTCTGTGCACCAATGTTCACCCCTAGATCGATGAAGTGATTTATAAAGATCAATTTGGTCGATTTTCAAGACATAAAATTGTGATTTCGATTAGCGGCGAATGTATTACCAGACCAATGTGGAATTCTTGGAATACACGTATATAATACATAATTATATAACACGCGCTATATTTTCGTCCATGCACCCCCTGCCTTTCGGGGCATCGTAGACCCCGTCCCCCTTTTCTGTGCACCAATGTTCACCCCTAAATCGATGAAGTGATTAATAAAGATCAATTTGGTTGATTTTCAAGACATAAAAAGGTGATTTCGATTAGCGGCGAATGTATTACCAGACCAAAGTTGAATTGTTGGAATACACGTATATAATACATAATTATATAACACGCGCTATATTTTCGTCCATGCGCCCCCTACCTTTCGGGGCATCGTAGACCCCGTCCCCCTTTTCTGTGCACCAATGTTCACCCTTAGATCGATGAAGTGATTTATAAAGATCAATTTGGTCAATTTTCAAGACATAAAAAGGTGATTTCGATTAGCGGCGAATGTATTACCAGACCAAAGTGGATGTTGGAATACACGTATATAATACATAATTATATGACACGCGCTATATTTTCGTCCATGCACCCCCTACCTTTCGGGGCATCTTAGACCCCGTCCCCCTTTTCTGTGCACCAATGTTCACCCCTAGATCGATGAAGTGATTTATAAAGATCAATTTGGTTGATTTTCAAGACATAAAATGGTGATTTCGATTAGCGGCGAATGTATTACCAGACCAAAGTGGAATTGTTGAAATACACGTATATAATACATAATTATATAACACGCGCTATATTTTCGTCCATGCACCCCCTACCTTTCGGGGCATCGTAGACCCCGTCCCCCTTTTCTGTGCACTAATGTTCACCCCTAAATCGATGAAGTGATTAATAAAGATCAATTTGGTTGATTTTCAAGACATAAAAAGGTGATTTCGATTAGCGGCGAATGTATTACCAGACCAAAGTTGAATTGTTGGAATACACGTATATAATACATAATTATATAACACGCGCTATATTTTCGTCCATGCACCCCCTACCTTTCGGGGCATCGTAGACCCCGTCCCCCTTTTCTGTGCACCAATGTTCACCCTTAGATCGATGAAGTGATTTATAAAGATCAATTTGGTCAATTTTCAAGACATAAAAAGGTGATTTCGATTAGCGGCGAATGTATTACCAGACCAAAGTGGATGTTGGAATACACGTATATAATACATAATTATATGACACGCGCTATATTTTCGTCCATGCACCCCCTACCTTTCGGGGCATCGTAGACCCCGTCCCCCTTTTCTGTGCACCAATGTTCACCCCTAGATCGATGAAGTGATTTATAAAGATCAATTTGGTCGATTTTCAAGGCATAAAAAGGTGCTTTCGATTAGCGGTGAATGTATTACCAGACCAAAGTGGAATTGTTGAAATACACGTATATAATACATAATTATATAACACGCGCTATATTTTCGTCCATGCACCCCCTACCTTTCGGGGCATCGTAGACCCCGTCCCCCTTTTCTGTGCACTAATGTTCACCCCTAAATCGATGAAGTGATTAATAAAGATCAATTTGGTTGATTTTCAAGACATAAAAAGGTGATTTCGATTAGCGGCGAATGTATTACCAGACCAAAGTTGAATTGTTGGAATACACGTATATAATACATAATTATATAACACGCGCTATATTTTCGTCCATGCACCCCCTACCTTTCGGGGCATCGTAGACCCCGTCCCCCTTTTCTGTGCACCAATGTTCACCCTTAGATCGATGAAGTGATTTATAAAGATCAATTTGGTCAATTTTCAAGACATAAAAAGGTGATTTCGATTAGCGGCGAATGTATTACCAGACCAAAGTGGATGTTGGAATACACGTATATAATACATAATTATATGACACGCGCTATATTTTCGTCCATGCACCCCCTACCTTTCGGGGCATCGTAGACCCCGTCCCCCTTTTCTGTGCACCAATGTTCACCCCTAGATCGATGAAGTGATTTATAAAGATCAATTTGGTCGATTTTCAAGGCATAAAAAGGTGCTTTCGATTAGCGGTGAATGTATTACCAGACCAAAGTGGAATTGTTGGAATACACGTATATAATACATAATTATATAACACGCGCTATATTTTCGTCCATGCACCCCCTACCTTTCGGGGCATCGTAGACCCCGTCCCCCTTTTCTGTGCACCAATGTTCACCCCTAGATCGATGAAGTGATTTATAAAGATCAATTTGGTCGATTTTCAAGACATAAAAAGGTGATTTCGATTAGCGGCGAATGTATTACCAGACCAAAGTGGAATTGTTGGAATACACGTATATAATACATAATTATATAACACGCGCTATATTTTCGTCCATGCACCCCCTACCTTTCGGGGCATCGTAGACGCCGTCCCCCTTTTCTGTGCACCAATGTTCACCCCTAGATCGATGTAGTGATTTATAAAGATCAATTTGGTCGATTTTCAAGACATAAAAAGGTGATTTCGATTAGCGGCGAATGTATTACCAGACCAAAGTGGAATTGTTGGAATACACGTATATAATACATAATTATATAACACGCGCTATATTTTCGTCCATGCACCCCCTACCTTTCGGGGCATCGTAGACCCCGTCCCCCTTTTCTGTGCACCAATGTTCACCCCTAGATCGATGAAGTGATTTATAAAGATCAATTTGGTCGATTTTCAAGACATAAAATGGTGATTTCGATTAGCGGCGAATGTATTACCAGACCAAAGTGGAATTGTTGGAATACACGTATATAATACATAATTATATAACACGCGCTATATTTTCGTCCATGCACCCCCTACCTTTCGGGGCATCGTAGACCCCGTCCCCCTTTTCTGTGCACCAATGTTCACCCCTAGATCGATGAAGTGATTTATAAAGATCAATTTGGTTGATTTTCAAGACCTAAAATGGTGATTTCGATTAGCGGCGAATGTATTACCAGACCAAAGTGGAATTGTTGAAATACACGTATATAATACATAATTATATAACACGCGCTATATTTTCGTCCATGCACCCCCTACCTTTCGGGGCATCGTAGACCCCGTCCCCCTTTTCTGTGCACCAATGTTCACCCCTAGATCGATGAAGTGATTTATAAAGATCAATTTGGTCGATTTTCAAGACATAAAATGGTGATTTCGATTAGCGGCGAATGTATTACCAGACCAAAGTGGAATTGTTGGAATACACGTATATAATACATAATTATATAACACGCGCTATATTTTCGTCCATGCACCCCCTACCTTTCGGGGCATCGTAGACCCCGTCCCCCTTTTCTGTGCACCAATGTTCACCCCTAGATCGATGAAGTGATTTATAAAGATCAATTTGGTTGATTTTCAAGACATAAAATGGTGATTTCGATTAGCGGCGAATGTATTACCAGACCAAAGTGGAATTGTTGAAATACACGTATATAATACATAATTATATAACACGCGCTATATTTTCGTCCATGCACCCCCTACCTTTCGGGGCATCGTAGACCCCGTCCCCCTTTTCTGTGCACCAATGTTCACCCCTAAATCGATGAAGTGATTAATAAAGATCAATTTGGTTGATTTTCAAGACATAAAAAGGTGATTTCGATTAGCGGCGAATGTATTACCAGACCAAAGTTGAATTGTTGGAATACACGTATATAATACATAATTATATAACACGCGCTATATTTTCGTCCATGCACCCCCTACCTTTCCGGGCATCGTAGACCCCGTCCCCCTTTTCTCTGCACCAATGTTCACCCTTAGATCGATGAAGTGATTTATAAAGATCAATTTGGTCAATTTTCAAGACATAAAAAGGTGATTTCGATTAGCGGCGAATGTATTACCAGACCAAAGTGGATGTTGGAATACACGTATATAATACATAATTATATAACACGCGCTATATTTTCGTCCATGCACCCCCTACCTTTCGGGGCATCGTAGACCCCGTCCCCCTTTTCTGTGCACCAATGTTCACCCCTAGATCGATGAAGTGATTTATAAAGATCAATTTGGTCGATTTTCAAGACATAAAAAGGTGATTTCGATTAGCGGCGAATGTATTACCAGACCAAAGTGGAATTGTTGGAATACACGTATATAATACATAATTATATAACACGCGCTATATTTTCGTCCATGCACCCCCTACCTTTCGGGGCATCGTAGACGCCGTCCCCCTTTTCTGTGCACCAATGTTCACCCCTAGATCGATGTAGTGATTTATAAAGATCAATTTGGTCGATTTTCAAGACATAAAAAGGTGATTTCGATTAGCGGCGAATGTATTACCAGACCAAAGTGGAATTGTTGAAATACACGTATATAATACATAATTATATAACACGCGCTATATTTTCGTCCATGCACCCCCTACCTTTCGGGGCATCGTAGACCCCGTCCCCCTTTTCTGTGCACTAATGTTCACCCCTAAATCGATGAAGTGATTAATAAAGATCAATTTGGTTGATTTTCAAGACATAAAAAGGTGATTTCGATTAGCGGCGAATGTATTACCAGACCAAAGTTGAATTGTTGGAATACACGTATATAATACATAATTATATAACACGCGCTATATTTTCGTCCATGCACCCCCTACCTTTCGGGGCATCGTAGACCCCGTCCCCCTTTTCTGTGCACCAATGTTCACCCTTAGATCGATGAAGTGATTTATAAAGATCAATTTGGTCAATTTTCAAGACATAAAAAGGTGATTTCGATTAGCGGCGAATGTATTACCAGACCAAAGTGGATGTTGGAATACACGTATATAATACATAATTATATAACACGCGCTATATTTTCGTCCATGCACCCCCTACCTTTCGGGGCATCGTAGACCCCGTCCCCCTTTTCTGTGCACCAATGTTCACCCCT
The DNA here is from genome assembly GCF_037042905.1 of Lytechinus pictus. Lineage (NCBI taxonomy): Eukaryota > Metazoa > Echinodermata > Echinoidea > Temnopleuroida > Toxopneustidae > Lytechinus > Lytechinus pictus. The sequence continues at coordinate 29,042,126 of NC_087260.1, forward strand.
AGATCGATGAAGTGATTTATAAAGATCAATTTGGTCGATTTTCAAGACATAAAAAGGTGATTTCGATTAGCGGCGAATGTATTACCAGACCAAAGTGGAATTGTTGGAATACACGTATATAATACATAATTATATAACACGCGCTATATTTTCGTCCATGCACCCCCTACCTTTCGGGGCATCGTAGACGCCGTCCCCCTTTTCTGTGCACCAATGTTCACCCCTAGATCGATGTAGTGATTTATAAAGATCAATTTGGTCGATTTTCAAGACATAAAAAGGTGATTTCGATTAGCGGCGAATGTATTACCAGACCAAAGTGGAATTGTTGGAATACACGTATATAATACATAATTATATAACACGCGCTATATTTTCGTCCATGCACCCCCTACCTTTCGGGGCATCGTAGACCCCGTCCCCCTTTTCTGTGTACCAATGTTCACCCCTAGATCGATGAAGTGATTTATTAAGATCAATTTGGTCGATTTTCAAGACATAAAATGGTGATTTCGATTAGCGGCGAATGTATTACCAGACCAAAGTGGAATTGTTGGAATACACGTATATAATACATAATTATATAACACGCGCTATATTTTCGTCCATGCACCCCCTACCTTTCGGGGCATCGTAGACCCCGTCCCCCTTTTCTGTGCACCAATGTTCACCCCTAGATCGATGAAGTGATTTATAAAGATCAATTTGGTTGATTTTCAAGACATAAAATGGTGATTTCGATTAGCGGCGAATGTATTACCAGACCAAAGTGGAATTGTTGAAATACACGTATATAATACATAATTATATAACACGCGCTATATTTTCGTCCATGCACCCCCTACCTTTCGGGGCATCGTAGACCCCGTCCCCCTTTTCTGTGCACCAATGTTCACCCCTAGATCGATGAAGTGATTTATAAAGATCAATTTGGTCGATTTTCAAGACATAAAATGGTGATTTCGATTAGCGGCGAATGTATTACCAGACCAAAGTGGAATTGTTGGAATACACGTATATAATACATAATTATATAACACGCGCTATATTTTCGTCCATGCACCCCCTACCTTTCGGGGCATCGTAGACCCCGTCCCCCTTTTCTGTGCACCAATGTTCACCCCTAGATCGATGTAGTGATTTATAAAGATCAATTTGGTTGATTTTCAAGACATAAAATGGTGATTTCGATTAGCGGCGAATGTATTACCAGACCAAAGTGGAATTGTTGAAATACACGTATATAATACATAATTATATAACACGCGCTATATTTTCGTCCATGCACCCCCTACCTTTCGGGGCATCGTAGACCCCGTCCCCCTTTTCTGTGCACCAATGTTCACCCCTAAATCGATGAAGTGATTAATAAAGATCAATTTGGTTGATTTTCAAGACATAAAAAGGTGATTTCGATTAGCGGCGAATGTATTACCAGACCAAAGTTGAATTGTTGGAATACACGTATATAATACATAATTATATAACACGCGCTATATTTTCGTCCATGCACCCCCTACCTTTCGGGGCATCGTAGACCCCGTCCCCCTTTTCTCAGCACCAATGTTCACCCTTAGATCGATGAAGTGATTTATAAAGATCAATTTGGTCAATTTTCAAGACATAAAAAGGTGATTTCGATTAGCGGCGAATGTATTACCAGACCAAAGTGGATGTTGGAATACACGTATATAATACATAATTATATGACACGCGCTATATTTTCGTCCATGCACCCCCTACCTTTCGGGGCATCGTAGACCCCGTCCCCCTTTTCTGTGCACCAATGTTCACCCCTAGATCGATGAAGTGATTTATAAAGATCAATTTGGTTGATTTTCAAGACATAAAATGGTGATTTCGATTAGCGGCGAATGTATTACCAGACCAAAGTGGAATTGTTGAAATACACGTATATAATACATAATTATATAACACGCGCTATATTTTCGTCCATGCACCCCCTACCTTTCGGGGCATCGTAGACCCCGTCCCCCTTTTCTGTGCACTAATGTTCACCCCTAAATCGATGAAGTGATTAATAAAGATCAATTTGGTTGATTTTCAAGACATAAAAAGGTGATTTCGATTAGCGGCGAATGTATTACCAGACCAAAGTTGAATTGTTGGAATACACGTATATAATACATAATTATATAACACGCGCTATATTTTCGTCCATGCACCCCCTACCTTTCGGGGCATCGTAGACCCCGTCCCCCTTTTCTGTGCACCAATGTTCACCCTTAGATCGATGAAGTGATTTATAAAGATCAATTTGGTCAATTTTCAAGACATAAAAAGGTGATTTCGATTAGCGGCGAATGTATTACCAGACCAAAGTGGATGTTGGAATACACGTATATAATACATAATTATATGACACGCGCTATATTTTCGTCCATGCACCCCCTACCTTTCGGGGCATCGTAGACCCCGTCCCCCTTTTCTGTGCACCAATGTTCACCCCTAGATCGATGAAGTGATTTATAAAGATCAATTTGGTCGATTTTCAAGGCATAAAAAGGTGCTTTCGATTAGCGGTGAATGTATTACCAGACCAAAGTGGAATTGTTGGAATACACGTATATAATACATAATTATATACACTGTAAAACGTAGTGTTTAGCTTTTGAACACTTTCTTAAACACTTATCTGTAATACTTTATAAACACATAAACACGTTTATTCATTATTGATAAACACTATGATGAACACTTTCATAAACACTTAAACACGTTCATAAACACACCACCAGAACACGTTCATAAACACTTAAACACGTTTATTAACACTTCACCAGAACACTTTCATAAACACTTAAACACGTTCATAAACACTTCACCAGAACACTTTAATGAACACCACATCTAAACACATGTTTAGATTATAAACATCATGTTTAATCTTTAAACACGTCAGTGTATTTATTTTATAAATGGTTTGACACATTTACTGTTAAACACTTTTTTGTAACAGTTTGTAAACGTTTAAACATGTTTATGACTTTTAAAATAAACACTTCTGGTATAAAGCGTTTACAATACAAGAAATGTAAATCTGAAACAGAACATTCCAAAATTGTGAAATCCTTGCAAGCTTTATAAACAGATTATATATACATGGTGTGCCAAAACAAAAACTACTTGATCAAAACTAATTGGCTAATTTTCTTTATGAGTTGATATAATTCTTCACACTTGAATCATGAAAGAAAAAAAAAAAACAGATATAAATGGAATATTGAGAAACATTAAGGGCACTGCAGGGATGTGAGGTCCACTGTAGGGAAATTTACTATTCAAAATTTTCCTGAGTCGTAAAGTAAAATTTTCTTGAATCTCAGAATTGCTATTGATAGCTCACTGTCGAGATGAATTATAAGTCAACCAACAGAGTTCAAGGCCCATATACTTGTCAATATCTTTTGCTTTAGCAACAGTCAGAAGGTGCCGTGTCATAAACTTTTCCAACTGTTGTAATTCTCCATGTACTGTAAATATCATGGCAATAGCTGTAATGCTGTATGCTGATTGGTTGCCTCCATGGAAGTTACAATAATCGGGAATGTTACAACAATGTCTGGTAAATGTTTATGAAGTTCTCATATTGTGTAACATATAAAATAATTGTAGAGCGCTTAGATCAATTTGTTTGCTTAAGCCCTATATGAATATTCCATATTGTATTGTACCGTATTGAAATAAATCATTTAAAGCAAAATGATTCCAATCATGCATCACACAAGTTATATTACCTTGTTCTTGAATACATGCAAATAAAATTTCATTTGATAATATTAATGAAATGGGGGAAAAAATTCTATATACAAGGGTATTGCAAGGATTTGCATAGTGAGAACATGTGAAAGTCAAAATATGGAAAATCACAATTCAAAATCATTCTAGTCACCGACGTGCATCACACAGTATATATTACCTTGTTCTTGAAAACATGAAACTTAAATTTCATTTGATAATATTAATGAAATGGGGAAAAACATTTCAATGTACAAGGGCATTGCAAGGATTAGCATAATGAAAACATTTGAAAGCCAAAATATGGAAAATCACAATTCAAAATTTTCCTTAATGTCTCTGAGCAACACAGTAACTGATCAAAAAACTAGTGCTTTTTTCATTAAATTTGAATTTTGCCAATGGAAGCATCATTTGCTCCATTTAATTTATTCAGAACAACACTGATCTCTCCATGGCTTTTCTTGCATGTGACTTGAAAACATTATACTGGGAATTATCAAAATTTACTCTTGGTACCCTCCAATGAGATGTGTACAAGAGTTTAAAGTTTGCACTTGATTACACTTAGTGCTTGCCCCTTCTAAATTTTACACTATAGTTTGGACCAAGCATTTTGCATACTGGAGAGAACAATGTAGAAAGAACAACTTCAATACTCCTAGAAATTAAATGAGACTTTTGATTATGTGCACATAATACTTTCACTTGCTAATAATGAACATGGGCTTAAATCTTAGTAAGGTTTTGACTTGACCAATTGATTAATCACACTATAAAATACATGTACATTCAATACTGACAATGTAAATCTTTAAAATGCAATATGAATTAGGCATGAAATGTAAAATGCACACAAGGATTTTTACAAAGGGACCATGAAGTGTCAACGGATTATAAGCGCTTGTCACACTACAGCGGTTCATTCGTTCCATTTCCACCCCCCCCCAAACCCATTCCTTTACTGCCGATGTTCGGTGGTTTTCGTCAACAGATGGACATGTGCATGCAAAAAACTGTAACTTTCTGTAAAACAGAAACCACCGAACGTTGCTGGAAAAGGAAAAACAAAAACACTGCCATCATCTGTGATATAATTCTTTTCATCTGATGAAAAAAATTCTAACAGATTTACGTCTGTGGAAAAAAAAAACACGAAAAGGGAACAAATGACGAACAAATGCACACAGAATGAAGCTGGGTGACTGTAAAGTGTACATGTGTTTTTAAAAAAGCGATCAAATGAGAAGAATGTGGGGGGGGGGGGGCGTGACTAGTATCTTTTTATTTACAAGGTTGTGCCTCAGCTACCCTCCAAATTGCAGTCTGAAGAACTGCCTGCAAGGGCAAAATATAGGGTCTTGAAATGATTGCATAAATGATTGTCTTTCAGATTGTGTGTGTGTGTGCATATGTGTGGTAGGTGTGTGTTTTGGGTGTTTTTCGGAGGTTGACCGAGGCACAACCTTGTCAGTCACAAAAGATCCGAGTGCCCCCCCCCCCCCCCACATGACTTGGGACCATTTCCTACCAATTCCTTATTTTCAGGAAGATTCCACACAAATCCTTTATACTGATTAGATGGTAAAATATAGGAATAATTTTCTTTCACTAGCTGCGAATACATCTTCAGATATTCGAGGTTGAAGACATATTATGCAGCGCTAAGCTGCATGAATGCCTTGGTGAGATTTGTAACTTTGCAATCAATTGTGACCTCATCAGATACGATGAAACATCCAGTCACATCTTCCTCTCAGGTATTACAAAGATGACAAGTTAGTGTGTGATAAACATGTACATTATGCCCACATATGTAGTAACACCCTCCCACAAATGTAGCAATCTTAATTCTCCCACCAATGTAGTAAACTGACAAAAAAAATTGCTTCCAACAAATGTAGCAGTTCTTTAATAGTCAAATTTCTCTCACAAATGTAGTAATATTGCATGTGTGGGAGAAATTTGACTAAGAATCACATCATTTGTGGGATGCACTTATACTATGTTTATGAGCACTACAGGGCCTAGCCTAGCTGGTTTGGTTACTGTTTGACAGGTATCTGGCCAGAATCCTTATTTGCCCCAATATTAGAAAACCATCGTCTGGCAGATTCTATGTGGTGAACTAGGAGTGAGAGCAAATAATTGAAGGGATTTTCCCATAGGGTAATGTATTATGGGGGGGGGGGGGGTAAGCGGCACTTAGAAATGAAAGTCTATGGAGGGTTTTCTTGTTTTTTTCCATAGCATATATTTGAATATGCTCATTTCGCAATAAAAAGCATGATTTTTTTTGGCCTTTGAACATCGAGAATCACCTGCGGTCAAAGATGTATATCTAAGGAAATAAAGCTGTCCGATATAGCGGCGAACTTTCGAAATAGCAATTCTTTCCCGTTTATCAGTGGCTGAGGGCACTTGCCAGATACCATTTCAGAATCATTATGACCGAAAACCAAAAATCATAAAATCAGTGTATTCAAATGTAAGCTATGGAAAAATAGATGCAAGGATCCGGCAAAGACTGATGTGTTATACAGTGCCACTTCAAAATACCCAAGGCTGTCTAAATCTACTGCATCCCCAACTGCTGTCGGAGGAGAACCTCAAAGTTTCTATACTTGGAACTCTTTTGGCCGTTGTATGGTTCCTTGAGCACATAGCTCTGCACTAGACCCAGCAGCTGCGAATACATCTTCGGATATTCGAGGTTGAAAACGTAGTATGCAGCGATAAGCTGCATGAATGCCTTGGTGAGATTTGTAACTTTGCAATCAATTGTGACCTCATCAGATACGATGAAACATCCAGTCACATCTTCCTCTCCGGTAACAAAGATGACCAGTCGAGGCGGCTCTTTCTTGCCACTTGTCAAATGGGCTTCTACGTCCTCATCCGGAACTTCCTGTAATTATGGATAGAGAGATTAAAAAACAAACAAAAAGTCTCAAATTCTTAACAAACTGACTTGAAGAATGTTTGATAGCCAAGAATGAAATCTGAATATATCAGTGAACTGTCTATTATCCAATGAATAATCGATCATACATTTTAGGTTTGTTCCATTTACCTTAACCTAATTTTGATACCAACTGAGACGATGGGGAAAATGGGGGGTATAGATATCATCAAAAGTGTGCAACATATGCTTGTCAAAACTACCCAGTAAGTCCACCAAGTTTGCGTTTATGTACTCAAATCCAGTTCAAGTTCAAGATGCTTTGTCATTTGGACCTGAATGGAAAAAAATACATGCATACTTTGAGATTTCGATACTTCTGAATAATAATTAATGGACCTGTTTGAGATAGTCAAACTATTAACTTGGCTTTCACCTCGTGTCACTCATTTGATCCCACCTTGTTCATAGATTATACCAAGAAACCCAATAATCAGTTGTTTATCACATAGAAAATAGAAAACTACTGATGTTGTAAGAATATTAAGATAAGAAATCTGCTACATCATCTTAAAAGATAAAAGTAATTATTTTTGTGATATTCCACATGAGTGTATAGCCTTTGATCTTGTGACCTAAAAATTTAATGAGGTCATTACCTCTCCAGTAAACGTGCATATTCAGTGTTGTTTAACCCTAACAAAGGTGATCAGTAAATTCACATCCACAAAAATGAGAATAAACAGAATGATACACGAACCAACACCAATGGCCAGCTGGCTACAGGGTGCAGGAGCATGTTTAATTTCTGTAATGGGGAAAAATATGGGGAAAGAAATCCACACGTACCTTTTTGATTGAGATGACAGCTTCAGTTTTACTCCCTTTTCCCCTGTCAAATGCCGTCTTTTTTTCGATGTACTGGATAAGGGGAAGCAATTCCAGTGGTCCCTGCAGTAGATTGAAACAATAATAGAATTATAATGCTTATGACATATAGAATATGATTCTAAACAATAACACTACCTGCATGCAGGAGACACTACAACACCACTAGACAATGGTAAAGATGGGTTGACTGCATGTGTTGTGAGTCAAACGTGTTTGGTGTATATATATATATATATATATATATATAAGAGAAAACATCATGTTCTTGTGCCATTTCCCATTTTTAAACACAATTTGTTCAAAGTTGGGTTCTATTTTTTTTTTTATATCGTTATAGTTTGCAGCCCAATTTCTTTCTGATTCCATGGATCCCCCTCCCCCCCAAAAAAAAAGAAGAGAGAGAGAGGAGAAAGAAATAACACTGAGTACAATTTTTAACTCTTTGAACTGGACTCCAACAAGATTCGAACTCACAACTCACAATCTTCAACTTGTTTGGCAGACATTCTACATAACAACTAGTTGGGGGAAAAAGACATAAAAACGAGCTCCATGTGGCATCACCTGAGGAAGGCAATCAATGCATTTGACACAATTTTCCTAAAGTCATTTATTTACATCATTACAGTGAAGTCCCCCCCCCCATTTTCTTTTTAACCCCAAAGATGGCTTCCACCAAGTCTGGTTGAGATCTACCCACATGTTCTGGAGAAGATGAAAATATAAAATGGTTTTTGGACAATGCACTACGGATGATAAATGGGATGTGATAGCAATACCTCACATGAATCTTTGACTCAGGTGAGGTTTATAAAACAAATCTACAAGGTATTCCATTCCAACTGAAACCTCAACATTAATGCCATACCAAAATATACCTGGAGTCTGTTGCATACAAATTAAATTTGAAAACAAACGATTTATGCAGTGACTTTTGACATAAATTATACATAAGGTTTTATGCAACAGGCCTCATCATACACAAAATAAATGGGCTTACCTCTTTGCTGCCAGTACTCTTGAGTTCTTCAATGGCTCTCATGAACTTTTGAAGACAAGATTCCAGTTCATCTAATGAGTCACGTCCTCTTAAGAGCTGAAAGTCATGGAGGATCTAAAATAAAAAAGAAAGAAAACAACAAAATTTATGTTATGTGAACATCTACACAACCTAATTGCTACCTTTGATTAGAGAATTGATTCACTTCCACATGGTATGGAGATTAATGCCATGACAAAATAATGTTAGGTTGGCCAAATTACAAAAAAATAACAAGTTCTGAAATGGAAAAAAGTGCCCCTAGCCAGTCAGGCCAGGTATCTGTAGATAATTGCTATTAATTAATGATAAACAATTATTCACATCTTTGAAACTACAGGGTTCTCACAAAAAAGAAACGTAGGCATGACTGAAATAAACCATAAGTAAAACGAAAATACCCATATTTGCACAAAATTATTAATTTTAAAGATGCATTATGAACAGCAAGTGTGGCTTGCATGTACTATATATTACCTTTTTATTTTGTTTCCATTACTTTTTAATGTGAATAACGTTTTGTGTGGAAAATTACAAAGAATTCACATCGAGTATCCCCCCCCAAAAAAAAATGCTCACTTAGCCATCAAAGGATGACTTTTATTTTCAGCAATGCAAATGACGTCGAAACTTGCAAGAGTACTGAAGGCCAGCTGCAGCTAATTACCTTTGTCATAATGCATAAATACATGTAATCCTCAAGAACAAACTTAAGGCCATTTCCCATGATTACTTTCTTCAGGTATACTAGTCTTACCATTCTTCCATCACTGTAGCATGGGATTCGCTTCAATATGGGCTCTACTTGGGCATCAGGAAGAGACATTATCCATTTTTGATTCGTTGCAAATGTCTTTTCCAGCAGAAGACGGATATGTCCCAAGCACCTTTTTTCTGCAGGCTTGGTCCACTCTTTTGACAGTTCCTTGAGACACTGATCTGCACTGTCATCTGTCACAGTGTTTTCTGAAAGAGAGATAGAGTAGGCTAATAATACAGTAATATCATTATTTTTTATTATGTAGTCCTTTTCATGAATGATACTCAGATCAAAGTACTTTAATACTGGGGGGATGAAAAGGAAAAAGAAAAAAAATGCCGAACATTTCTCTGTAACACTAAAAAAGCCGGGTCTTTTGGACCCATCTCACAGCCGAGGGGAGGCAGAATCCCCCCCCCCCACCAAGATCTCTTGAACAGGGCAAGCAGTCTTAACATAATTTCCTATTTTAGACCCTTAACAGGGATTTTAATATCTTGCATGGTAATGTACACCATATATGAGGATTGCCAATGCTATCCTGTTTTTTGATACCCTAAACACGGTATGTGCATTACATGTATGCGCCAGTGATGAAAAAGATATCATTTTCACACAGTTTTGTGTTTGCTGATGATGTACACTGCTCAATGTGGAGGGGAGAGGGATTGAGAGGAATAAAACCTACCTTGAGCCATTTGAGCACATCGCGCTCGTTTTGCCATTCCCGCCTGATCATTCACATTGGTTCTCTTTACCTTTCCTTGATCTGGTTCTGTTTTTGGATTCGTCTTCTTTTTCTGTTGCCATCTGATGTGCCGAATTTTCTGACTGAGACATTTTGTGAAGAAGGACTATATCATAAGAGAAATTGAAGAAAAACAAGTGGGTAAAGATATCTTATTGGGTATTATTTACAGGTCATGAAAGGGGGCCTACACCAATTTCAGTCAAATTTATGACTTGAAGGTTATTGTAGTAATTGAAATGACGACCATGGTCGTTGTTCCTCGGTCTAAAAATCCTGAGAATTCAATTATCTGATATGTGAACGCTGATTTAGGCTAACAATAATTTTTAATAATTGAGTAACCCAATTATTGCCCCAAAATGGAAGCTTTGGGGAAAGGTGTTGTAAAAATGCCTTGAACGCCATATACAATTTTGTTTTAGGTCACAAAATAAAGTTTATATCATTTTCTTTGAATTATGGAATTGTCATTTTTCATTTTCTTGTGTATATGGGAAAAATTCTTACAGATGTTTAAAAAAAAATCAGTATCTTTGAAGATAAAATTTCTACCCCGTGACCACAACTCATCATTACCTTCAAGTTCTGTGTTAAATTTCATTGTTCGTGTTACCTCTCTAAACTGTACTCTAACTTCAGCACTCACACTGAAAATATCTGAATGTGATAGTGCAGACATTGTTGGCAAGTTTAGACAGCTAATATCGACACCAAAGGGTAGGATCTCGATACCAGCCCAGCTCCAAATTTGGCTTCATTAGCCATAACCCATAAGTAGGTTGGAGCTGTAACCTTGGAAAATGGAGCTGAGCTGGTATCGAGATCATACATACAAATAGCCTCAAATCGCCCAATGCAGGCATGGATACATACCCACTGGTGTTCCCCTTCACGTCGTATTGTAGGGTACTGCGAGTATATTTTCTGGCCAATCTTGGCATACTCGGTGGAGGAGTTGATGGTTGGAAATTCTGTAAGATAGTAATTGGCAGCTTCTGAGATCAGTTCTTTCCAGATCACATACTCCTTGCCAATCTCTAGGTGTCGTAGTACTCTTTGGCTGAAAGGTGGTAGTGGCGTTCCTGCAGTAATCCGCCGTTCAGTGTCATTAGCATTTTGTGGACTTTGTTCAGTTTCTTGGAGTCTGAAGTTATCGCCATCTCCTCCAGCTGCTGCACCTGTCAAATGTCGATTTTCCACTTTTTGCTCTGCTTCACCCCTCAATTCCCAGTGCTCTCCCTCCTCTAAAACCATCAAGGTAGAATTGCTACATTCCAGCAGAACCTCGTCGTCGTCGATTTCAGTACCATCCTCCTCCAGCACGATTCCCTCAATTCTTGCCATCCCAAGCTTCACTTTAGCTATGGACACAAATTAGAGAAAATTCACTTGAAATATTAACTATCGTAAATTGCTTTTGCCATGTTTAAATGCTCTCATTATCATACCATTAATGTCCATAATATTGATCACATAACTTGTGTGTTTCATAAAAACTGAGGTAAAACATCATTTCAAATGGAACTAGAAATATAGCCGAAGGTGATTAATACCACCATCAAACAATCTAGTATCACCTTACCTCACTTTTTTGGCCATAATATGCTGTTACTATGGCAATGCACCTTTCACCGCTGTTGATATGTGTTTTGCACATCTACACCTTAAGACCTATATTTGTGCTATAAAAGTTATCACACAAAAAAAATGAAACCGTAACATGGAACATAAAACATATGCACATGACATAATTCATGCATGGAACTGAACCATCACTGGTGGACTGGTGGTTATCAACAAGAAAAAATACCTTTTTCGCAGAGTTCTTCATATGTGTTCGCCACAGCCATCTTTTTTTCAAGGCGGTTGGCCCTCCACAGCTTGAATACTGGCATGCTGCAGTTATACAGTGTAATGTTCTAAATCTGCTTGATTAGCCTCTAATGGCAGACAGTAGTTCTGTGCAGAATACAAAAGAAATCCTGTATTTACATATGTTTACAAACAGACTGATTTTCAATCCAAATTTCATTAATCATACATAGACTCATAGTGTAAATCCAAATGTGCATAAGAATTTGAGCAGCGATATTATATCAATTTCATCAGTTTTCCTTCCACATGATACTAATAAATTACTATCATAATATTCTACAAGATTATTTTTTTTCCTGTTGAATTTGATTTTGTTGATCTATTATGATTCTAATTATAGAGAGGGTGTTCAAAGTCACCCCAAGGTGGGATGAGTGGTGACCTTGAACAACCTGCAAAAATGGACCCATGCTTTAATACTTCACACTTGAGTGTATCTATCAAACTGTACACGTGAAAGAGTGTACCATAGACCGTATTTTAGAAACAAAATAACTGAGCTTCTAGCGGATTATAAAACTTTATTTTCACAAATCCAGTGTTCAAAGTCACCCCGTCATGGTGACTTTAACACAAAAATATTATACTGATTGAATGAAATTATGCCTTTGTAGTTATTTGATCTCGACCTACATTGTATTAATAAACATTTACCCCTAATTTGTACATATCGGCCTTACTGTCTTACACTGTATGTTTATAAATGAAATGAAATTTAATAATAAAGCTAAGCAAAACAAAATGCTGCTCATTTTGTCAGCAACTTCTCAAAGGCTTTCACAAGTGTAAGTATACTTGTTCATGACACATATGTCACCATGATGTTTATGCACGCTCAGAGGCCATTTGGAAAATAGCTTTGCATATGGTACAATCCGGTACTCACGAGTTGGTTCAAGGATATATGCCAAGACATGGGTGTCAAAGCATTGAATATGCATGCACTTCACTATAAACATTGTATTTCCTTCAAAGAGGAAAATGCCCTCAACAAGTCCGAACTGTGGCATGTCATCTTGGTAAGCCAAAACCAGACAGCAACCACATCTGTATAGTCACGACCCAAAATCACAACATCGTTTGTCCCGTACACACGGAAGTTCTCGTCCATTTCATGACCAAGGATATCAGTCATGGACGCAACAAGGTGAGGAAATGCTTCTTGGAAGACAACAGTATCTCCTTCCTTGACGATGTCACCTGCATATAGGAAGGACTCTGATCTTTTACCATTTGTGGCACCATGTTGTTTGTAACACATGTACTTTTGGTGTTTAGTGCTTATGCTCAAAGGCAAATTTTTGAAGCATCTCCATTTCTTTGTCTTGAAAAAGCCATGTTTGGCTTCAAAGCGCATACACCAGTGGTTCCTCAAGGGACCATACTGCACAAGCTGTTCCGGCAAATGCAAGCAATAGTGCATTTTTGGAATGACCCGTGCCCTTGGATAGAGAGACACAAATTTTGTGTGATGTTCATACGTAAATTGTCTTAGAAGTGCTGCAGTAGTCAACATACAAGTTGGGGATGTGGCAAGAAGGGTCATTTGAACAAGCCTGAGAAAATTGAGCCATTTTTCATTCATCTTTGGTACTTTATCAGCAACAACCAGAGGAAGGATAGTAATAAGGGTCATCATTGCTGCAGATGTCTGTTTGATTCTGCCCTTATCCTTGAGGGAATTAGCATCAATTATTTCTGGACGGGCTGCACACTCCAAATAGGTGTATGGGAAAGAAAGAATTTTGAAATTGAGCCACTTCAAGGTGAAATACTTGGACTCTTTAACAAAATCTGTAAGCAAAAGCTTGAGCTCATATGGGACTAAGCCTTCAAGCAAAATGTGCATGGGGTCTTGTACAAAACCTGAGCAAAGTTTGAAATCAGGAATTTCAGACAGACAGCTTCTGGTGTTCACACCCCATTCCTTGCTCCAGTATGTTTTTGCTTCTTTAGATAGGGGTGATTCTAGGGCATCACATCTCCTTTTATGTTCTTCCTCATCCCTCTTCCTAAAGTTGCTATCGACAAACTCTCTTTGCATTTCAACTTGTGTAGCCTCACATTCTCTGCATGCCTTGTGGGCAAATCCAACACCTTCTTTGAAGCCAGCAAGCCATTGTGCTGCAAGGGTGTCACATGGCACAATGACAAGATTTCCTTCAATGAGCACTTGCTCACCATTTATTTCAACATTGATTCCTCCACTTGACAATGACCTCACTGTTGTGATGAATTCATCCAACAAAGATTGAGGCCCATACTTCCTAATATCCTTTGCTTTAGCAACACCCAAAAGTTGTATGGCATGTAGTCCTGATCTCAATTCTGGGGGAATGTTTGCAAGAGTGAAGTAAAACATACTCAGTTTGTGTTTCTTTGTGTGAGAGCCAATTGGGTTGACAATTTCAATGTCATCTGTGTTGAGGATTATTTGAAGGGCTTTTGGGTTTCTGCTGAATAAGTCATTAGACTTGACGTAATTTCCATCTCCAATGTCACACATGAAACCAGAAGAACTTGCATGCCCATTGTTTACATACTTCCATATTTCTGGCACATGAAGCAAATTAACAATGCTCTCCAAAAAAGGAATCTTATACGCTGTGACATCTTTCTTCACAAGTCTGCCCTTAACAGTAACATATCGTTCACCAAGTTTAACTGCAGCTGGTGGGATGTACGACAATTCTTTCTTGTAAAATGAGTCTCTGGACCTCTTTGTTGTTAAATCATGCAAAGGTGTTGACGAGTTGGGTCTCTTGATGGAGTTTACCACTTCTGCAGAAACATTTGCATTTAATAACATGTTGCAAATTTGTGCATTATTTTTGGATAACTGTTCATAAACCACATTAACAACAGACTCAATAATCTTATTCACTGATTTTTTAGATAGATTATGTTCACATTCCAGAGCTAGTGTAAATGAAGCAGCATTCAATTTCTCAACACTAGTCTGTGACATTCTCACATCTTGATTTTCTGCAGCATGCACATCAACACCATCATTCTCCCCATCACCAGGAACGTCCTCATCTCTCTCGATACCACCATTATCAATTACATCCTTGTGCTTTCGACAAACATGAGCTTTGAATGCTCCCCATGATTTGCTTGAATACAAACAATCAGGGACACTGCAACAAACTAAAAAATTTGGATCATGCTGATGTAAACGAACCACATGAGAAACGAATTTATCATATGAATTGCAGGCAAAGCAGCACATATAACATTTGAAATTCTGCTCATCACCTGGACCAACTATTTCAGCCATTTTGCATGATGTAGAAAATGGAGCAGTCAATTTAAATTGTGACAGTGTGAGTGCAACAAGCAACATTAATCATTAATATTTTATCAGCCATGAACGTACCTGAGCTAAGAATAAATATTGCCACTTCAGCAACAAAACTTAGACCTAGACCTAGGCTAGGCCTATGTCCACACTCTTCCTAATTCAAACAATATTCCAAGAAAGTCAGACTCAAAGTCAACTCAAACCCATTTTCAGTGGCAGTGATTCAATAAATTAAGAGTCTTTAACTAAGACTTTAAAGTTTTAATAGACCCATTAGACTTAATTGCTACATGATGTATGTACTTTAGTTCAGATAGACGTGTGCTTAATGAGACTAAGCTAAGTTAATTCCAATTCCTGAGAAGTTTCAGAAGCACCCCAGCGGGGCCCAGGCTATAGACTAGTCTATAGACTGCGAAGACTATCTAACGTTAGAGACTAGAGTAAGACCAAGCAAAAGACCGAGTCCGAGACCCGAATACGGAATAGGCCTAGACCAAGTTACTGATTAGAGTCATAGAGATCGATCTAACTTGCATGTACTGAGGCCGAGATCTGTAAAGACTAATTAGCCTACTAAGGCTAAGCCACTAACAGTTAGAACATCTCTAAGCTAGCGTTAGCTCTACTGATCGAAATAACTACTCTCACTGGCCCGCGGCGCGGCTGACACGTAGACCTATAATGATGTAGATCTACTGTACACTGACAGCTCTTTACGGTTTAACATTTGAAGAATATTCGTAAAAATTATGAGTCCATGTACTATTGGTAATATTTTTGACTTGTTGATCAAATTCATAAACTTACATTAAAAGATTGACAGGATTTCCCGCAGATTACACCAGAACTCCAGCGCAGCCAGCACATTTAGACAGTCGATGTGGCGTTAAGGAATTGCACCAACGCGCATGCGTTGTGCGCCCCCAAAAACGATCACGCGATCGATCATAACCAAGTGTTTATGCTAGAAGTGTTTATTTGACTGATGTAATAAACATTATCGCGTTAAACGTAAAATTTCACAAAATTAATTGTTATAAATAAAACACGTTATAGATTAAAAGCATCATAGTCATATAATAACCTGTATATGTGTATAACATAAAAGCTTTCAATGAATTTTGGAATTTGGAAACATGCTTATTTATCAATGATCACGCCGCCGATAAATAAACACCTAAACGGCACCTAAACCCCTAAACGTATGAGAAAACTATACCCGCATTCCGTAAACACATAACGTGTAATTATAAACGCAAGCCTAAACACACCAGTGACATAATAAACACGTCATGTGTTCTGTCTTTTTACAGTGTAACACGCGCTATATTTTCGTCCATGCACCCCCTACCTTTCGGGGCATCGTAGACCCCGTCCCCCTTTTCTGTGCACCAATGTTCACCCCTAAATCGATGAAGTGATTAATAAAGATCACTTTGGTTGATTTTCAAGACATAAAATGGTGATTTCGATTAGCGGCGAATGTATTACCAGACCAAAGTGGAATTGTTGGAATACACGTATATAATACATAATTATATAACACGCGCTATATTTTCGTCCATGCACCCCCTACCTTTCGGGGCATCGTAGACCCCGTCCCCCTTTTCTGTGCACCAATGTTCACCCCTAGATCGATGAAGTGATTTATAAAGATCAATTTGGTCGATTTTCAAGACATAAAAAGGTGCTTTCGATTAGCGGTGAATGTATTACCAGACCAAAGTGGAATTGTTGGAATACACGTATATAATACCTCTTAACGCGCGAAGCGAGTTAATGAGAGGTTATCTCAGGTCAGACTAGCTGGACAACAACATAGCCCGCCAGCGGTACTAACAGGTGTTTTACAAGAAAGGGGCCTGGTCAGGCGAATTCCTTTGCCCTGGCGGAGATATGTTGCGATGCCAAATATGGTATTTTGTCGGACTTCACGAGGAGGCGTGGCCAAAAAATGTTGCGTTGCGAATTTTGGTATTTTTCGGACATTACAAGGAGGCGTGGCTAAAAATGCTACGTCGCGTTAGCTGACGTGGTAATTTCGGGAGGGGGCAAAAGCCAATTTCTAACAAGTTAGCATTCTTCTTCGTGGAGTCGATTTGAAAGCATCTTCCATCTCAATTCACCTGTCTTGTGCAACATACTTCCTGTATTTTTGTTATTCGTTCGTGGAACTCTTTACTTTAGTTGTGATCCTTCTAATTGTCTTTCTTACCCATTCATATATCTTAGAGAACGCTTTGCAGTTGAGAATTTATTCTTTTATCTTGGAACATACCTGTATATTTGTGTTATATCCGTTTGTTGGACTTTTGAGCTGTTAGCAGTCACAGTTTGCTCTAAGGACTTTTCAATTTCGCCACCCCTGCATTATTCAATCATGCCCAAGGTTAAGCCAGGCAAAAAGTTAAGTCAGAGGAAGTCTACTCGTCGTTCGGTCCGAGATGCCGCCAGCCAGCCTTCTCCTGTCGACCTCGAGACAGACGTCGGCCAAGTTTTTACTTCTACGCAGAGCCCAGCTGCTGGAAGTTCGGCGTCGACAACCAACGGTGAGTTCGGGACAATGGGGGGCTCCTGGCCTCTTGTGACTTCTCCACAAGATCCGGTCATTCCCCAAATTCAATCCCAAGCTCCCCCTTCTATCCCTCCTGCCCCTGTAGTTGAGGGGCTTAATAGTCATGATAATTTTACACCAGCCCCCAACCCTCCTTTTCCTACGCTGTCTGCGCAGCCAGATATGCTTAGCTGTGTGTGTGATGATTTGGGCGGGGAGGTGCCTTCCAGTGTTAAGGAGAAGATTTGGAAAGGTGAATTTGTAGAGTTAGGTGGATTACTAAAAAGGGAAAGCTTAAGTGAGGAAAGTTCCCAGTTGCAGGCCTTCAGCCTTTGTGCCACCGGGTCCGCTTTAATGCTTCGCCCCCAAAGCAAGGCTCCGGTGATCGCCAGCATAGAACAATGGACATCTGCGTTCATTATTTACGCATCTATATACTTGGAGCGACACTGTATGCGTGCGCGCGAGCTCCTCAAGTATATGGATATCGTTCGCTCTATTGTGCGTTTTGGGGGTTTCAATTGGCGGGCCTATGACATTCAATTTCGGTTACGTCAGGCCCGTCATCCATATCGTTCCTGGGCTGTCATAGACACCGAGCTATGGCTGACAGTAGCTTCGACGCCCGGTCGAGCAGCGTTTTCGTCTTTTGGGGGTAACCAGCCCTTTCGGCCATACAACCGGTCGTTTCGGCGGGGTAGTTTTCCATCCTCAGGATATGCCAACAGACAAGGGGCAATTCGGGCCCCTGGCGCCGCGCCTGCCCCCTTCCGCTCCTCACCAGTCTGTTTCGCCTTTAACGCTGGGTCATGCCAACGCACCGCCTGTCGTTATGCTCACCGGTGCGGAAAATGCTCCTCAGCAGCGCATGGCTCACACGCCTGCAACTCTGCCGCTGCAATCGCCAAACAGAAGCCTAGCTCCAACTCCAATTAAACTTGGCAGCATGCTCCCATTTCTTAGACGGCACCATAATCAACATAATGCAGCTTTTCTGATTTCTGGTTTTAGGTTTGGTTTTTCATTGGGTTTCACAGGCGAGCGTCGCTCTGTGTTCTCGCGTAATTTGAAATCTGCTAGGGAGCATAGGGACATGCTGTTGGAGAAAGTTGGTAAGGAAATTAGTTTAGGGAGAATGTCAGGTCCTTTCCAAGACCCGCCTTTCGATAACTTTCGCTGCTCCCCGGTAGGGCTCGTACCCAAGCGAAATCCGGGAGAATTCCGTCTAATTCAGCATCTATCTTCTCCTCGGGGGGCTTCGGTTAATGACCACATTGATTCCGATTTATGTTCCGTGAATTACACTTCATTTGACAAGGCGGTTGATCTCGTTGCTCGCTTGGGAGCTAGTGCTCTCATGGGAAAAACGGATATAAAATCCGCTTTTCGCTTACTACCAGTGAATCCCTCCGATTTTGACCTTCTGGGGTTTTGCATTGATGGCGCGTATTACTTTGATAAATGCTTGCCAATGGGCTGCTCAATTTCATGTGCCCATTTTGAGCGTTTTAGCACTTTTCTTGAGTCATGTTGCCGTGAAATTGCGAATTCAGAGCAAATTTTGCATTATTTGGATGATTTCTTTTTCGTTGGCGCAACACGGCAGGAATGTCGTTCCTTGATGTATCATTTTAAGGCGATGTGCGAGGTTTTTGGCGTCCCGATAGCGGAGGAGAAGACTGAGGGGCCCGTTCCCACTATCATATTTTTAGGGCTTGAAATCGACGCGGCTGAGCAGAGAGTTCGGGTACCCAAGGAGAAAGTAAACGTGTTACAGGCAATGCTCATTGATTTTGTTAAGAAAGATAAGCTCTCGTTGCGGCAGTTGCAGTCGCTAATTGGCAGCCTTAATTTCGTGTGTAAAGCCGTGGCTCCCGGAAGAGCCTTCCTAAGGAGACTTATCGATCTTACTAAAGGGGTCCGCACCCCAAACCACCGGATAAAGCTTTCACGCGGCGCAAAAGAGGACATGCAGGCCTGGCTTACGTTTCTGTCCGATTTCAATGGCACAGTTATGTTTTCACACTCAACATGGGTAACTAATGCTCATTTTCAGTTCTTTACTGACGCTGCGGGTAGCATTGGCTTTGGTATATCCTTCCAGGATAAGTGGGCTCAAGGGAAATGGCCAGCTGAAATACTGGAGAAGAATTATTCCATCGCTTTTCTAGAGCTTTTCCCAATAGTAGTCGGTATACGTATGTGGGGGCCTCTTCTAGCTAATTCTAAGGTCTTATTTTGGTCAGATAATCAAACAGTTGTTCATGTTGTTAATTCCTTAACTTCGAAATGTCCTAGTGTAATGAAACTGGTTCGTTTGCTTGTAGTTCTTTGTTTGGAACATAATATTATGTTCAAAGCACGTTACGTGCCAGGCTCTCGCAATGAAAAGGCTGATGCCCTCTCTCGTTTTCAGATGGACAGGTTTCGCAGGTTAGCACCAGGCGCAGATCTGGCTGGCAGCAAGCTTCCCGCCCATCTTTGGAGCAGCTTCATATAGAGAGAGAGCATCTGTTGTTTTCTTCGCGGGCGCCCGGCACTCATCATACTTATAGGAACGCTTGGTCTGTGTTTAAGCAGTTTCGGCTGCAATATCATTATGATCTAAGTATACGTCCTGACGTTGAGCAGGTCGCTCAATTTATTGCTTATCTCTCCTGGAATGGGTATGCGGGGGCAACAATAAGTACATATATATCAGGCCTGGCTTTTACGATGCAAACATTGGGTTGGCCTGATGTGACTGACGCGTTTGTAATCCGGCGGCTGGTAGACGGGTGCAGGCGGAAAAATGCTCGCCGTGATACCAGGTGTCCCATAACCCTGCCTATTCTCAAATCCATCCTAAATTCATTGACTCACGTATGCGTTAATACGTATGATCTGGCATTGTTTCGGGCTGCCTTTCTAATCGCTTTCTTTGGTTTTCTTCGAGTAGGGGAGTTCACGTCTCGATCTAGACATGAACCCGTTCCTTTATCAGAAAAAGATGTTATTATTCAAGGGATGGGTAATCAAGCAAAATTGCGCATTGTGATTGCGAGGTCTAAAACAGATCAAACTGGACGTGGATGCTCGATTTTAATTCCACAGAATGTTGTTTCGTATTTATGCCCACTTCGCGCTGTAAATGATTACCTCGCTCTGCGGAGCTCGGTCGGCTCTGCCTTTTTCCGTCACTTTGACTCGTCACCCCTAACGAGGCACCAATTTGGCCAAGTTTTAAAGCGTGCCATTAGTTTTTGCGGGCTACCCGTTGCCCATTTCTCTTCCCATTCTTTCCGTATTGGGGCGGCAACTTCTGCAGCCATGGCAGGTGTTCCCGATGTTTGCATTCAAAATATGGGGCGCTGGGCTTCCAACACACACAGATTGTATATTCGACAACCTCTCCCCCCTTAATTTAAGCAATTTTGCCAGTATGTTTATCACCCTTCTATGTTTAATACCAGTTTGTGCACAATTTAATATCGACCTAATGTTTATTGGTTTTGTTTTTTGACAACCCCTAACGAGCAGTAAATATTAACCTTACTCTCTCTCTCTCTCTCTCGCTTGTTGCCATGGTGACGGCGATGGTTATCTTACCCGTTAATAGTTCCATGGGCGCAGGCAGAATTGCTCGCCCACTGTTAGTAGATTGTGGTCTTTGCTACACTTATCGTGTTTATGGTAACTATGTACCCCCCCCCTTTTAAAATGTACAATTGGTGCCGCTGTTTCTTTCCTTTTCTCTCTTCCATGTGCAGTTATTTTGAGTCTCAACGTGGGTTGTGTCAGCATTCCACGGAATCGTAAGAGAGGAAGGGGACAATTCACGTTTCGCTGACGCGGGCAGTCCCGCTCTAGTTGGGGGCGGGCCCTCACTACTCGGCACGTGGCCGGGTCCTAAAAACTCAATGCATCCGCGAACAGGAGAACACTTGATTTCTTTGTCGCGGAGCGAAATCACTAGAGTAACAGCTGTTTTACCTCCGTCGAGGACTCGCTGGCTCGGACGTCGCGAACGGTTGGAACTTTTTTATGAGCAGATGTTATGACCTGAATACCTTATCCAGAACTCACACGTGGTATCATCAGATCTCAAGTCCTTACTACAAACTTCACTATTTAGTTACAAATCCCCGCCCCCCCCGCCTCTCCTTTATTTTAGGGCACTAGACTCTTCGCAAGTGGACTGAGTGAGCATGAATCCTCCTAGATGGTTTAATTGTGCGTCCCTGTTCGTTTAATGCACCCCCCCCTTTTCCCAGCTTCTTAGCGTGGACCTTGTAAATACAGTATGGTTTGAACTATTGGCATCATATTGTGTTGTGGCGGCGGGCTGACGATGAGTCATCCCGTTTGGCGGCATTCCATTTTTGCCACAACACATTATGATTCTTCACTTATTTTGGGCTTCCTGAGATAATATTTTTCATTTATTTAGACCAATTTCGTATATTCCACTCCTCATGTTATAATGTGAACGGGGCTTGGTTCGTCACCCGATTTGGATGAGGCCACCAGCGAATTCCATTTCGGACCGAACATTAACGTTGCCTCGTTCACATTCTAGTTCAGGGCCGTTGGTGGGGCTTCTGAGCACTAGTTTCTGTTTTAAAAGTTTTCCTGCATAAGCTCGTGTTGCAAACGGGAATCTTTGCTTCGTAGCTTTGCAGATGGAATTTTACGTTGCCCACATTTGGCCAACATGACAAACTGGTGTCTTTGTCATGAATGTGGATGGACTGTTTTAATTGTCAATTGAGGAGATTGGTTTAATAACTTTAATTTTTCGCATATGACACATCTCAGGAGGCTTTACGTTTATATTATTATGTTTTGATTGTTGCATTATATTATGTTGACAACACATCATTTTACATTTTGGTATACATCATTTGGAAGATGCTTTTCAGAAACAATTGTTATTAAACTCCACGGAAAATGCATTTACTCGCCTCTCGTGTATTTTGTCTGGGTTGAGATAATACCTCTTAACGCGCGAAGCGAGTTAATGAGAGGTTATCTCAGGTCAGACTAGCTGGACAACAACATAGCCCGCCAGCGGTACTAACAGGTGTTTTACAAGAAAGGGGCCTGGTCAGGCGAATTCCTTTGCCCTGGCGGAGATATGTTGCGATGCCAAATATGGTATTTTGTCGGACTTCACGAGGAGGCGTGGCCAAAAAATGTTGCGTTGCGAATTTTGGTATTTTTCGGACATTACAAGGAGGCGTGGCTAAAAATGCTACGTCGCGTTAGCTGACGTGGTAATTTCGGGAGGGGGCAAAAGCCAATTTCTAACAAGTTAGCATTCTTCTTCGTGGAGTCGATTTGAAAGCATCTTCCATCTCAATTCACCTGTCTTGTGCAACATACTTCCTGTATTTTTCCCTCCTCCATCCCCTTGTCACCCCCACTAATTTTCAACGTCAAGATGTTTTGTTTCATGTTATTCATTCTAACCTGAATGTGAGCTTCGGGCTTTAAGCCTGGTCGCACACCCAAAGTGGGCCGCAAGGTAATTCCATCCAACCTGTTCACCTAATTTTGGATACCTTTTTGTATTTTACTTTGGTTTACCAGTTTAGTTAATTTATCATCAGGTGTTCAGGGGGGTGTTTTCGCCCTTGCTGGAGCTCGGCCTTTTCCTATCACATTATGATTCTTCACTTATTTTGGGCTTCCTGAGATAATAT
Source organism: Lytechinus pictus (assembly GCF_037042905.1). NCBI lineage: Eukaryota > Metazoa > Echinodermata > Echinoidea > Temnopleuroida > Toxopneustidae > Lytechinus > Lytechinus pictus. Next base: position 29,065,648 of record NC_087260.1, read on the forward strand.
TTTTCATTTATTTAGACCAATTTCGTATATTCCACTCCTCATGTTATAATGTGAACGGGGCTTGGTTCGTCACCCGATTTGGATGAGGCCACCAGCGAATTCCATTTCGGACCGAACATTAACGTTGCCTCGTTCACATTCTAGTTCAGGGCCGTTGGTGGGGCTTCTGAGCACTAGTTTCTGTTTTAAAAGTTTTCCTGCATAAGCTCGTGTTGCAAACGGGAATCTTTGCTTCGTAGCTTTGCAGATGGAATTTTACGTTGCCCACATTTGGCCAACATGACAAACTGGTGTCTTTGTCATGAATGTGGATGGACTGTTTTAATTGTCAATTGAGGAGATTGGTTTAATAACTTTAATTTTTCGCATATGACACATCTCAGGAGGCTTTACGTTTATATTATTATGTTTTGATTGTTGCATTATATTATGTTGACAACACATCATTTTACATTTTGGTATACATCATTTGGAAGATGCTTTTCAGAAACAATTGTTATTAAACTCCACGGAAAATGCATTTACTCGCCTCTCGTGTATTTTGTCTGGGTTGAGATAATACATAATTATATAACACGCGCTATATTTTCGTCCATGCACCCCCTACCTTTCGGGGCATCGTAGACCCCGTCCCCCTTTTCTGTGCACCAATGTTCACCCCTAGATCGATGAAGTGATTTATAAAGATCAATTTGGTCGATTTTCAAGACATAAAAAGGTGATTTCGATTAGCGGCGAATGTATTACCAGACCAAAGTGGAATTAATGGAATACACGTATATAATACATAATTATATAACACGCGCTATATTTTCGTCCATGCACCCCCTACCTTTCGGGGCATCGTAGACCCCGTCCCCCTTTTCTGTGCACCAATGTTCACCCCTAGATCGATGTAGTGATTTATAAAGATCAATTTGGTCGATTTTCAAGACATAAAAAGGTGATTTCGATTAGCGGCGAATGTATTACCAGACCAAAGTGGAATTGTTGGAATACACGTATATAATACATAATTATATAACACGCGCTATATTTTCGTCCATGCACCCCCTACCTTTCGGGGCATCGTAGACCCCGTCCCCCTTTTCTGTGGACCAATGTTCACCCCTAAATCGATGAAGTGATTAATAAAGATCAATTTGGTCGATTTTCAAGACATAAAAAGGTGCTTTCGATTAGCGGTGAATGTATTACCAGACCAAAGTGGAATTGTTGGAATACACGTATATAATACATAATTATATAACACGCGCTATATTTTCGTCCATGCACCCCCTACCTTTCGGGGCATCGTAGACCCCGTCCCCCTTTTCTGTGCACCAATGTTCACCCCTAGATCGATGAAGTGATTTATAAAGATCAATTTGATCGATTTTCAAGACATAAAAAGGTGATTTCGATTAGCGGCGAATGTATTACCAGACCAAAGTGGAATTGTTGGAATAAACGTATATAATACATAATTATATAACACGCGCTATATTTTCGTCCATGCACCCCCTACCTTTCGGGGCATCGTAGACCCCGTCCCCCTTTTCTGTGCACCAATGTTCACCCCTAGATCGATGAAGTGATTAATAAAGATCAATTTGGTTGATTTTCAAGACATAAAATGGTGATTTCGATTAGCGGCGAATGTATTACCAGACCAAAGTGGAATTGTTGGAATACACGTATATAATACATAATTATATAACACGTGCTATATTTTCGTCCATGCACCCCCTACCTTTCGGGGCATCGTAGACCCCGTCCCCCTTTTCTGTGCACCAATGTTCACCCCTAAATCGAGGAAGTGATTAATAAAGTTCAATTTGGTTGATTTTCAAGACATAAAATGGTGATTTCGATTAGCGGCGAATGTATTACCAGACCAAAGTGGAATAGTTGGAATACACGTATATAATACATAATTATATAACACGCGCTATATTTTCGTCCATGCAACCCCTACCTTTCGGGGCATTGTAGACCCCGTCCCCCTTTTCTGTGCACCAATGTTCACCCCTAAATCGATGAAGTGATTAATAAAGATCAATTTGGTTGATTTTCAAGACATAAAATGGTGATTTCGATTAGCGGCAAATGTATTACCAGACCAAAGTGGAATTGTTGGAATACACGTATATAATACATAATTATAGAACACGCGCTATATTTTCGTCCATGCACCCCCTACCTTTCGGGGCATCGTAGACCCCGTCCCCCTTTTCTGTGCACCAATGTTCACCCCTAAATCGATGAAGTGATTAATAAAGATCAATTTGGTTGATTTTCAAGACATAAAATGGTGATTTCGATTAGCGGCGAATGTATTACCAGACCAAAGTGGAATTGTTGGAATACACGTATATAATACATAATTATATAACACGCGCTATATTTTCGTCCATGCACCCCCTACATTTCGGGGCATCGTCGACCCCGTCCCCCTTTTCTATGCACCAATGTTCACCCCTAAATCAATGAAGTGATTAATAAAGATCAATTTGGTTGATTTTCAAGACATAAAATGGTGATTTCGATTAGCGGCGAATGTATTACCAGACCAAAGTGGAATTGTTGGAATACACGTATATAATACATAATTATATAACACGCGCTATATTTTCGTCCATGCACCCCCTACCTTTCGGGGCATCGTAGACCCCGTCCCCCTTTTCTGTGCACCAATGTTCACCCCTAGATCGATGAAGTGATTTATAAAGATCAATTTGGTCGATTTTCAAGACATAAAATGGTGATTTCGATTAGCGGCGAATGTATTACCAGACCAAAGTGGAATTGTTGGAATACACGTATATAATACATAATTATATAACACGCGCTATATTTTCGTCCATGCACCCCCTACCTTTCGGGGCATCGTAGACCCCGTCCCCCTTTTCTGTGCACCAATGTTCATCCCTAGATCGATGAAGTGATTTATAAAGATCAATTTGGTTGATTTTCAAGACATAAAATGGTGATTTCGATTAGCGGCGAATGTATTACCAGACCAAAGTGGAATTGTTGAAATACACGTATATAATACATAATTATATAACACGCGCTATATTTTCGTCCATGCACCCCCTACCTTTCGGGGCATCGTAGACCCCGTCCCCCTTTTCTGTGGACCAATGTTCACCCCTAAATCGATGAAGTGATTAATAAAGATCAATTTGGTTGATTTTCAAGACATAAAAAGGTGATTTCGATTAGCGGCGAATGTATTACCAGACCAAAGTTGAATTGTTGGAATACACGTATATAATACATAATTATATAACACGCGCTATATTTTCGTCCATGCACCCCCTACCTTTCGGGGCATCGTAGACCCCGTCCCCCTTTTCTGTGCACCAATGTTCACCCTTAGATCGATGAAGTGATTTATAAAGATCAATTTGGTCAATTTTCAAGACATAAAAAGGTGATTTCGATTAGCGGCGAATGTATTACCAGACCAAAGTGGATGTTGGAATACACGTATATAATACATAATTATATGACACGCGCTATATTTTCGTCCATGCACCCCCTACCTTTCGGGGCATCGTAGACCCCGTCCCCCTTTTCTGTGCACCAATGTTCACCCCTAGATCGATGAAGTGATTTATAAAGATCAATTTGGTCGATTTTCAAGGCATAAAAAGGTGCTTTCGATTAGCGGTGAATGTATTACCAGACCAAAGTGGAATTGTTGGAATACACGTATATAATACATAATTATATAACACGCGCTATATTTTCGTCCATGCACCCCCTACCTTTCGGGGCATCGTAGACCCCGTCCCCCTTTTCTGTGCACCAATGTTCACCCCTAGATCGATGAAGTGATTTATAAAGATCAATTTGGTCGATTTTCAAGACATAAAAAGGTGATTTCGATTAGCGGCGAATGTATTACCAGACCAAAGTGGAATTGTTGGAATACACGTATATAATACATAATTATATAACACGCGCTATATTTTCGTCCATGCACCCCCTACCTTTCGGGGCATCGTAGACCCCGTCCCCCTTTTCTGTGCACCAATGTTCACCCCTAGATCGATGTAGTGATTTATAAAGATCAATTTGGTCGATTTTCAAGACATAAAAAGGTGATTTCGATTAGCGGCGAATGTATTACCAGACCAAAGTGGAATTGTTGGAATACACGTATATAATACATAATTATATAACACGCGCTATATTTTCGTCCATGCACCCCCTACCTTTCGGGGCATCGTAGACCCCGTCCCCCTTTTCTGTGCACCAATGTTCACCCCTAAATCGATGAAGTGATTAATAAAGATCACTTTGGTTGATTTTCAAGACATAAAATGGTGATTTCGATTAGCGGCGAATGTATTACCAGACCAAAGTGGAATTGTTGGAATACACGTATATAATACATAATTATATAACACGCGCTATATTTTCGTCCATGCACCCCCTACCTTTCGGGGCATCATAGACCCCGTCCCCCTTTTCTGTGCACCAATGTTCACCCCTAGATCGATGAAGTGATTTATAAAGATCAATTTGGTCGATTTTCAAGACATAAAAAGGTGCTTTCGATTAGCGGTGAATGTATTACCAGACCAAAGTGGAATTGTTGGAATACACGTATATAATACATAATTATATAACACGCGCTATATTTTCGTCCATGCACCCCCTACCTTTCGGGGCATCGTAGACCCCGTCCCCCTTTTCTGTGCACCAATGTTCACCCCTAGATCGATGAAGTGATTTATAAAGATCAATTTGGTCGATTTTCAAGACATAAAAAGGTGATTTCGATTAGCGGCGAATGTATTACCAGACCAAAGTGGAATTAATGGAATACACGTATATAATACATAATTATATAACACGCGCTATATTTTCGTCCATGCACCCCCTACCTTTCGGGGCATCGTAGACCCCGTCCCCCTTTTCTGTGCACCAATGTTCACCCCTAAATCGATGAAGTGATTTATAAAGATCAATTTGGTCGATTTTCAAGACATAAAAAGGTGCTTTCGATTAGCGGTGAATGTATTACCAGACCAAAGTGGAATTGTTGGAATACACGTATATAATACATAATTATATAACACGCGCTATATTTTCGTCCATGCACCCCCTACCTTTCGGGGCATCGTAGACCCCGTCCCCCTTTTCTGTGCACCAATGTTCACCCCTAGATCGATGAAGTGATTTATAAAGATCAATTTGGTCGATTTTCAAGACATAAAAAGGTGATTTCGATTAGCGGCGAATGTATTACCAGACCAAAGTGGAATTGTTGGAATAAACGTATATAATACATAATTATATAACACGCGCTATATTTTCGTCCATGCACCCCCTACCTTTCGGGGCATCGTAGACCCCGTCCCCCTTTTCTGTGCACCAATGTTCACCCCTAAATCGATGAAGTGATTAATAAAGATCACTTTGGTTGATTTTCAAGACATAAAATGGTGATTTCGATTAGCGGCGAATGTATTACCAGACCAAAGTGGAATTAATGGAATACACGTATATAATACATAATTATATAACACGCGCTATATTTTCGTCCATGCACCCCCTACCTTTCGGGGCATCATAGACCCCGTCCCCCTTTTCTGTGCACCAATGTTCACCCCTAGATCGATGAAGTGATTTATAAAGATCAATTTGGTCGATTTTCAAGACATAAAAAGGTGCTTTCGATTAGCGGTGAATGTATTACCAGACCAAAGTGGAATTGTTGGAATACACGTATATAATACATAATTATATAACACGCGCTATATTTTCGTCCATGCACCCCCTACCTTTCGGGGCATCGTAGACCCCGTCCCCCTTTTCTGTGCACCAATGTTCACCCCTAGATCGATGAAGTGATTTATAAAGATCAATTTGGTCGATTTTCAAGACATAAAAAGGTGATTTCGATTAGCGGCGAATGTATTACCAGACCAAAGTGGAATTAATGGAATACACGTATATAATACATAATTATATAACACGCGCTATATTTTCGTCCATGCACCCCCTACCTTTCGGGGCATCGTAGACCCCGTCCCCCTTTTCTGTGCACCAATGTTCACCCCTAGATCGATGTAGTGATTTATAAAGATCAATTTGGTCGATTTTCAAGACATAAAAAGGTGATTTCGATTAGCGGCGAATGTATTACCAGACCAAAGTGGAATTGTTGGAATACACGTATATAATACATAATTATATAACACGCGCTATATTTTCGTCCATGCACCCCCTACCTTTCGGGGCATCGTAGACCCCGTCCCCCTTTTCTGTGCACCAATGTTCACCCCTAAATCGATGAAGTGATTTATAAAGATCAATTTGGTCGATTTTCAAGACATAAAAAGGTGCTTTCGATTAGCGGTGAATGTATTACCAGACCAAAGTGGAATTGTTGGAATACACGTATATAATACATAATTATATAACACGCGCTATATTTTCGTCCATGCACCCCCTACCTTTCGGGGCATCGTAGACCCCGTCCCCCTTTTCTGTGCACCAATGTTCACCCCTAGATCGATGAAGTGATTTATAAAGATCAATTTGGTCGATTTTCAAGACATAAAAAGGTGATTTCGATTAGCGGCGAATGTATTACCAGACCAAAGTGGAATTGTTAGAATAAACGTATATAATACATAATTATATAACACGCTCTATATTTTCGTCCATGCACCCCCTACCTTTCGGGGCATCGTAGACCCCGTCCCCCTTTTCTGTGCACCAATGTTCACCCCTAGATCGATGAAGTGATTAATAAAGATCAATTTGGTTGATTTTCAAGACATAAAATGGTGATTTCGATTAGCGGCGAATGTATTACCAGACCAAAGTGGAATTGTTGGAATACACGTATATAATACATAATTATATAACACGTGCTATATTTTCGTCCATGCACCCCCTACCTTTCGGGGCATCGTAGACCCCGTCCCCCTTTTCTGTGCACCAATGTTCACCCCTAAATCGAGGAAGTGATTAATAAAGTTCAATTTGGTTGATTTTCAAGACATAAAATGGTGATTTCGATTAGCGGCGAATGTATTACCAGACCAAAGTGGAATAGTTGGAATACACGTATATAATACATAATTATATAACACGCGCTATATTTTCGTCCATGCACCCCCTACCTTTCGGGGCATCGTAGACCCCGTCCCCCTTTTCTGTGCACCAATGTTCACCCCTAAATCGATGAAGTGATTAATAAAGATCAATTTGGTTGAATTTCAAGACATAAAATGGTGATTTCGATTAGCGGCGAATGTATTACCAGACCAAAGTGGAATTGTTGGAATACACGTATATAATACATAATTATATAACACGCGCTATATTTTCGTCCATGCACACCCTACATTTCGGGGCATCGTAGACCCCGTCCCCCTTTTCTATGCACCAATGTTCACCCCTAAATCAATGAAGTGATTAATAAAGATCAATTTGGTTGATTTTCAAGACATAAAATGGTGATTTCGATTAGCGGCGAATGTATTACCAGACCAAAGTGGAATTGTTGGAATACACGTATATAATACATAATTATATAACACGCGCTATATTTTCGTCCATGCACCCCCTACCTTTCGGGGCATCGTAGACCCCGTCCCCCTTTTCTGTGCACCAATGTTCACCCCTAGATCGATGAAGTGATTAATAAAGATCAATTTGGTTGATTTTCAAGACATAAAATGGTGATTTCGATTAGCGGCGAATGTATTACCAGACCAAAGTGGAATTGTTGGAATACACGTATATAATACATAATTATATAACACGCGCTATATTTTCGTCCATGCACCCCCTACCTTTCGGGGCATCGTAGACCCCGTCCCCCTTTTCTATGCACCAATGTTCACCCCTAAATCAATGAAGTGATTAATAAAGATCAATTTGGTTGATTTTCAAGACATAAAATGGTGATTTCGATTAGCGGCGAATGTATTACCAGACCAAAGTGGAATTGTTGGAATACACGTATATAATACATAATTATATAACACGCGCTATATTTTCGTCCATGCACCCCCTACCTTTCGGGGCATCGTAGACCCCGTCCCCCTTTTCTGTGCACCAATGTTCACCCCTAGATCGATGAAGTGATTTATAAAGATCAATTTGGTCGATTTTCAAGACATAAAATGGTGATTTCGATTAGCGGCGAATGTATTACCAGACCAAAGTGGAATTAATGGAATACACGTATATAATACATAATTATATAACACGCGCTATATTTTCGTCCATGCACCCCCTACCTTTCGGGGCATCGTAGACCCCGTCCCCCTTTTCTGTGCACCAATGTTCGCCCCTAGATCGATGTAGTGATTTATAAAGATCAATTTGGTCGATTTTCAAGACATAAAAAGGTGATTTCGTTTAGCGGCGAATGTATTACCAGACCAAAGTGGAATTGTTGGAATACACGTATATAATACATAATTATATAACACGCGCTATATTTTCGTCCATGCACCCCCTACCTTTCGGGGCATCGTAGACCCCGTCCCCCTTTTCTGTGCACCAATGTTCACCCCTAGATCGATGAAGTGATTTATAAAGATCAGTTTGGTCGATTTTCAAGACATAAAAAGGTGCTTTCGATTAGCGGTGAATGTATTACCAGACCAAAGTGGAATTGTTGGAATACACGTATATAATACATAATTATATAACACGCGCTATATTTTCGTCCATGCACCCCCTACCTTTCGGGGCATCGTAGACCCCGTCCCCCTTTTCTGTGCACCAATGTTCACCCCTAGATCGATGAAGTGATTTATAAAGATCAATTTGGTCGATTTTCAAGACATAAAAAGGTGATTTCGATTAGCGGCGAATGTATTACCAGACCAAAGTGGAATTGTTGGAATACACGTATATAATACATAATTATATAACACGCGCTATATTTTCGTCCATGCACCCCCTACATTTCGGGGCATCGTAGACACCGTCCCCCTTTTCTGTGCACCAATGTTCACCCCTAGATCGATGTAGTGATTTATAAAGATCAATTTGGTCGATTTTCAAGACATAAAAAGGTGATTTCGATTAGCGGCGAATGTATTACCAGACCAAAGTGGAATTGTTGGAATACACGTATATAATACATAATTATATAACACGCGCTATATTTTCGTCCATGCACCCCCTACCTTTCGGGGCATCGTAGACCCCGTCCCCCTTTTCTGTGCACCAATGTTCACCCCTAGATCGATGAAGTGATTTATAAAGATCAATTTGGTCGATTTTCAAGACATAAAAAGGTGCTTTCGATTAGCGGTGAATGTATTACCAGACCAAAGTGGAATTGTTGGAATACACGTATATAATACATAATTATATAACACGCGCTATATTTTCGTCCATGCACCCCCTACCTTTCGGGGCATCGTAGACCCTGTCCCCCTTTTCTGTGCACCAATGTTCACCCCTAGATCGATGAAGTGATTTATAAAGATCAATTTGGTTGATTTTCAAGACATAAAATGGTGATTTCGATTAGCGGCGAATGTATTACCAGACCAAAGTGGAATTGTTGAAATACACGTATATAATACATAATTATATAACACGCGCTATATTTTCGTCCATGCACCCCCTACCTTTCGGGGCATCGTAGACCCCGTCCCCCTTTTCTGTGCACCAATGTTCACCCCTAAATCGATGAAGTGATTAATAAAGATCAATTTGGTTGATTTTCAAGACATAAAAAGGTGATTTCGATTAGCGGCGAATGTATTACCAGACCAAAGTTGAATTGTTGGAATACACGTATATAATACATAATTATATAACACGCGCTATATTTTCGTCCAAGCACCCCCTACCTTTCGGGGCATCGTAGACCCCGTCCCCCTTTTCTGTGCACCAATGTTCACCCTTAGATCGATGAAGTGATTTATAAAGATCAATTTGGTCAATTTTCAAGACATAAAAAGGTGATTTCGATTAGCGGCGAATGTATTACCAGACCAAAGTGGAATTGTTGGAATACACGTATATAATACATAATTATATGACACGCGCTATATTTTCGTCCATGCACCCCCTACCTTTCGGGGCATCGTAGACCCCGTCCCCCTTTTCTGTGCACCAATTTTCACCCCTAGATCGATGAAGTGATCTATAAAGATCAATTTGGTCGACTTTCAAGATATAAAAAGGTGCTTTCGATTAGCGGTGAATGTATTACCAGACCAAAGTGGAATTGTTGGAATACACGTATATAATACATAATTATATAACACGCGCTATATTTTCGTCCATGCACCCCCTACCTTTCGGGGCATCGTAGACCCCGTCCCCCTTTTCTGTGCACCAATGTTCACCCCTAGATCGATGAAGTGATTTATAAAGATCAATTTGGTCGATTTTCAAGACATAAAAAGGTGATTTCGATTAGCGGCGAATGTATTACCAGACCAAAGTGGAATTGTTGGAATACACGTATATAATACATAATTATATAACACGCGCTATATTTTCGTCCATGCACCCCCTACCTTTCGGGGCATCGTAGACCCCGTCCCCCTTTTCTGTGCACCAAGTTCAGCCTTAGATCGATGTAGTGATTTATAAAGATCAATTTGGTCGATTTTCAAGACATAAAAAGGTGATTTCGATTAGCGGCGAATGTATTACCAGACCAAAGTGGAATTGTTGGAATACACGTATATAATACATAATTATATAACACGCGCTATATTTTCGTCCATGCACCCCCTACCTTTCGGGGCATCGTAGACCCCGTCCCCCTTTTCTGTGCACCAATGTTCACCCCTAAATCGATGAAGTGATTAATAAAGATCACTTTGGTTGATTTTCAAGACATAAAATGGTGATTTCGATTAGCGGCGAATGTATTACCAGACCAAAGTGGAATTGTTGGAATACACGTATATAATACATAATTATATAACAAGCGCTATATTTTCGTCCATTGCACCCCCTACTTTTCGGGGCATCGTAGACCCCGTCCCCCTTTTCTGTGCACCAATGTTCACCCCTAGATCGATGAAGTGATTTATAAAGATCAATTTGGTCGATTTTCAAGACATAAAAAGGTGCTTTCGATTAGCGGTGAATGTATTACCAGACCAAAGTGGAATTGTTGGAATACACGTATATAATACATAATTATATAACACGCGCTATATTTTCGTCCATGCACCCCCTACCTTTCGGGGCATCGTAGACCCCGTCCCCCTTTTCTGTGCACCAATGTTCACCCCTAGATCGATGAAGTGATTTATAAAGATCAATTTGGTCGATTTTCAAGACATAAAAAGGTGATTTCGATTAGCGGCGAATGTATTACCAGACCAAAGTGGAATTAATGGAATACACGTATATAATACATAATTATATAACACGCGCTATATTTTCGTCCATGCACCCCCTACCTTTCGGGGCATCGTAGACCCCGTCCCCCTTTTCTGTGCACCAATGTTCACCCCTAGATCGATGAAGTGATTTATAAAGATCAATTTGGTCGATTTTCAAGACATAAAAAGGTGATTTCGATTAGCGGCGAATGTATTACCAGACCAAAGTGGAATTGTTGGAATACACGTATATAATACATAATTATATAACACGCGCTATATTTTCGTCCATGCACCCCCTACATTTCGGGGCATCGTAGACCCCGTCCCCCTTTTCTGTGCACCAATGTTCACCCCTAAATCGATGAAGTGATTTATAAAGATCAATTTGGTCGATTTTCAAGACATAAAAAGGTGCTTTCGATTAGCGGTGAATGTATTACCAGACCAAAGTGGAATTGTTGGAATACACGTATATAATACATAATTATATAACACGCGCTATATTTTCATCCATGCACCCCCTACCTTTCGGGGCATCGTAGACCCCGTCCCCCTTTTCTGTGCACCAATGTTTACCCCTAGATCGATGAAGTGATTTATAAAGATCAATTTGGTCGATTTTCAAGACATAAAAAGGTGATTTCGATTAGCGGCGAATGTATTACCAGACCAAAGTGGAATTGTTGGAATAAACGTATATAATACATAATTATATAACACGCGCTATATTTTCGTCCATGCACCCCCTACCTTTCGGGGCATCGTAGACCCCGTCCCCCTTTTCTGTGCACCAATGTTCACCCCTAAATCGATGAAGTGATTAATAAAGATCAATTTGGTTGATTTTCAAGACATAAAATGGTGATTTCGATTAGCGGCGAATGTATTACCAGACCAAAGTGGAATTGTTGGAATACACGTATATAATACATAATTATATAACACGCGCTATATTTTCGTCCATGCACCCCCTACCTTTCGGGGCATCGTAGACCCCGTCCCCCTTTTCTGTGCACCAATGTTCACCCCTAGATCGATGAAGTGATTTATAAAGATCAATTTGGTCGATTTTCAAGACATAAAAAGGTGATTTCGATTAGCGGCGAATGTATTACCAGACCAAAGTGGAATTGTTGGAATACACGTATATAATACATAATTATATAACACGCGCTATATTTTCGTCCATGCACCCCCTACCTTTCGGGGCATCGTAGACCCCGTCCCCCTTTTCTGTGCACCAAGTTCACCCCTAGATCGATGTAGTGATTTATAAAGATCAATTTGGTCGATTTTCAAGACATAAAAAGGTGATTTCGATTAGCGGCGAATGTATTACCAGACCAAAGTGGAATTGTTGGAATACACGTATATAATACATAATTATATAACACGCGCTATATTTTCGTCCATGCACCCCCTACCTTTCGGGGCATCGTAGACCCCGTCCCCCTTTTCTGTGCACCAATGTTCACCCCTAAATCGATGAAGTGATTAATAAAGATCACTTTGGTTGATTTTCAAGACATAAAATGGTGATTTCGATTAGCGGCGAATGTATTACCAGACCAAAGTGGAATTGTTGGAATACACGTATATAATACATAATTATATAACAAGCGCTATATTTTCGTCCATGCACCCCCTACCTTTCGGGGCATCGTAGACCCCGTCCCCCTTTTCTGTGCACCAATGTTCACCCCTAGATCGATGAAGTGATTTATAAAGATCAATTTGGTCGATTTTCAAGACATAAAAAGGTGTTTTCGATTAGCGGTGAATGTATTACCAGACCAAAGTGGAATTGTTGGAATACACGTATATAATACATAATTATATAACACGCGCTATATTTTCGTCCATGCACCCCCTACCTTTCGGGGCATCGTAGACCCCGTCCCCCTTTTCTGTGCACCAATGTTCACCCCTAGATCGATGAAGTGATTTATAAAGATCAATTTGGTCGATTTTCAAGACATAAAAAGGTGATTTCGATTAGCGGCGAATGTATTACCAGACCAAAGTGGAATTAATGGAATACACGTATATAATACATAATTATATAACACGCGCTATATTTTCGTCCATGCACCCCCTACCTTTCGGGGCATCGTAGACCCCGTCCCCCTTTTCTGTGCACCAATGTTCACCCCTAAATCGATGAAGTGATTTATAAAGATCAATTTGGTCGATTTTCAAGACATAAAAAGGTGCTTTCGATTAGCGGTGAATGTATTACCAGACCAAAGTGGAATTGTTGGAATACACGTATATAATACATAATTATATAACACGCGCTATATTTTCATCCATGCACCCCCTACCTTTCGGGGCATCGTAGACCCCGTCCCCCTTTTCTGTGCACCAATGTTCACCCCTAGATCGATGAAGTGATTTATAAAGATCAATTTGGTCGATTTTCAAGACATAAAAAGGTGATTTCGATTAGCGGCGAATGTATTACCAGACCAAAGTGGAATTGTTGGAATAAACGTATATAATACATAATTATATAACACGCGCTATATTTTCGTCCATGCACCCCCTACCTTTCGGGGCATCGTAGACCCCGTCCCCCTTTTCTGTGCACCAATGTTCACCCCTAGATCGATGAAGTGATTTATAAAGATCAATTTGGTTGATTTTCAAGACATAAAATGGTGATTTCGATTAGCGGCGAATGTATTACCAGACCAAAGTGGAATTGTTGGAATACACGTATATAATACATAATTATATAACACGCGCTATATTTTCGTCCATGCACCCCCTACCTTTCGGGGCATCGTAGACCCCGTCCCCCTTTTCTGTGCACCAATGTTCACCCCTAAATCGAGGAAGTGATTAATAAAGATCAATTTGGTTGATTTTCAAGACATAAAATGGTGATTTCGATTAGCGGCGAATGTATTACCAGACCAAAGTGGAATAGTTGGAATACACGTATATAATACATAATTATATAACACGCGCTATATTTTCGTCCATGCACCCCCTACCTTTCGGGGCATCGTAGACCCCGTCCCCCTTTTCTGTGCACCAATGTTCACCCCTAAATCGATGAAGTGATTAATAAAGATCAATTTGGTTGATTTTCAAGACATAAAATGGTGATTTCGATTAGCGGCGAATGTATTACCAGACCAAAGTGGAATTGTTGGAATACACGTATATAATACATAATTATATAACACGCGCTATATTTTCGTCCATGCACCCCCTACCTTTCGGGGCATCGTAGACCCCGTCCCCCTTTTCTGTGCACCAATGTTCACCCCTAAATCAATGAAGTGATTAATAAAGATCAATTTGGTTGATTTTCAAGACATAAAATGGTGATTTCGATTAGCGGAGAATGTATTACCAGACCAAAGTGGAATTGTTGGAATACACGTATATAATACATAATTATATAACACGCGCTATATTTTCGTCCATGCACCCCCTACCTTTCGGGGCATCGTAGACCCCGTCCCCCTTTTCTGTGCACCAATGTTCACCCCTAGATCGATGGAATGATTTATAAAGATCAATTTGGTCGATTTTCAAGACATAAAAAGGTGATTTCGATTAGCGGCGAATGTATTACCAGACCAAAGTGGAATTAATGGAATACACGTATATAATACATAATTATATAACACGCGCTATATTTTCGTCCATGCACCCCCTACCTTTCGGGGCATCGTAGACCCCGTCCCCCATTTCTGTGCACCAATGTTCACCCCTAGATCGATGAAGTGATTTATAAAGATCAATTTGGTCGATTTTCAAGACATAAAAAGGTGATTTCGATTAGCGGCGAATGTATTACCAGACCAAAGTGGAATTGTTGGAATACACGTATATAATACATAATTATATAACACGCGCTATATTTTCGTCCATGCACCCCCTACCTTTCGGGGCATCGTAGACCCCGTCCCCCTTTTCTGTGCACCAATGTTCACCCCTAAATCGATGAAGTGATTTATAAAGATCAATTTGGTCGATTTTCAAGACATAAAAAGGTGCTTTCGATTAGCGGTGAATGTATTACCAGACCAAAGTGGAATTGTTGGAATACACGTATATAATACATAATTATATAACACGCGCTATATTTTCGTCCATGCACCCCCTACCTTTCGGGGCATCGTAGACCCCATCCCCCTTTTCTGTGCACCAATGTTCACCCCTAGATCGATGAAGTGATGTATAAAGATCAATTTGGTCGATTTTCAAGACATAAAAAGGTGATTTCGATTAGCGGCGAATGTATTACCAGACCAAAGTGGAATTGTTGGAATAAACGTATATAATAAGTAATTATATAACACGCGCTATATTTTCGTCCATGCACCCCCTACCTTTCGGGGCATCGTAGACCCCGTCCCCCTTTTCCGTGCACCAATGTTCACCCCTAAATCGATGAAGTGATTAATAAAGATCAATTTGGTTGATTTTCAAGACATAAAATGGTGATTTCGATTAGCGGCGAATGTATTACCAGACCAAAGTGGAATTGTTGGAATACACGTATATAATACATAATTATATAACACGCGCTATATTTTCGTCCATGCACCCCCTACCTTTCGGGGCATCGTAGACCCCGTCCCCCTTTTCTGTGCACCAATGTTCACCCCTAAATCGAGGAAGTGATTAATAAAAATCAATTTGGTTGATTTTCAAGACATAAAATGGTGATTTCGATTAGCGGCGAATGTATTACCAGACCAAAGTGGAATAGTTGGAATACACGTATATAATACATAATTATATAACACGCGCTATATTTTCGTCCATGCACCCCCTACCTTTCGGGGCATCGTAGACCCCGTCCCCCTTTTCTGTGCACCAATGTTCACCCCTAAATCGATGAAGTGATTAATAAAGATCAATTTGGTTGATTTTCAAGACATAAAATGGTGATTTCGATTAGCGGCGAATGTATTACCAGACCAAAGTGGAATTGTTGGAATACACGTATATCATACATAATTATATAACACGCGCTATATTTTCGTCCATGCACCCCCTACCTTTCGGGGCATCGTAGACCCCGTCCCCCTTTTCTGTGCACCAATGTTCACCCCTAAATCAATGAAGTGATTAATAAAGATCAATTTGGTTGATTTTCAAGACATAAAATGGTGATTTCGATTAGCGGCGAATGTATTACCAGACCAAAGTGGAATTGTTGGAATACACGTATATAATACATAATTATATAACACGCGCTATATTTTCGTCCATGCACCCCCTACCTTTCGGGGCATCGTAGACCCCGTCCCCCTTTTCTGTGCACCAATGTTCACCCCTAGATCGATGAAGTGATTTATAAAGATCAATTTGGTCGATTTTCAAGACATAAAAAGGTGCTTTCGATTAGCGGTGAATGTATTACCAGACCAAAGTGGAATAGTTGGAATACACGTATATAATACATAATTATATAACACGCGCTATATTTTCGTCCATGCACCCCCTACCTTTCGGGGCATCGTAGACCCCGTCCCCCTTTTCTGTGCACCAATGTTTACCCCTAGATCGATGAAGTGATTTATAAAGATCAATTTGGTCGATTTTCAAGACATAAAAAGGTGATTTCGATTAGCGGCGAATGTATTACCAGACCAAAGTGGAATTGTTGGAATACACGTATATAATACATAATTATATAACACGCGCTATATTTTCGTCCATGCACCCCCTACCTTTCGGGGCATCGTTGACCCCGTCCCCCTTTTCTGTGCACCAATGTTCACCCCTAGATCGATGTAGTGATTTATAAAGATCAATTTGGTCGATTTTCAAGACATAAAAAGGTGATTTCGATTAGCGGCGAATGTATTACCAGACCAAAGTGGAATTGTTGGAATACACGTATATAATACATAATTATATAACACGCGCTATATTTTCGTCCATGCACCCCCTACCTTTCGGGGCATCGTAGACCCCGTCCCCCTTTTCTGTGCACCAATGTTCACCCCTAAATCGATGAAGTGATTAATAAAGATCACTTTGGTTGATTTTCAAGACATAAAATGGTGATTTCGATTAGCGGCGAATGTATTACCAGACCAAAGTGGAATTGTTGGAATACACGTATATAATACATAATTATATAACACGCGCTATATTTTCGTCCATGCACCCCCTACCTTTCGGGGCATCGTAGACCCCGTCCCCCTTTTCTGTGCACCAATGTTTACCCCTAGATCGATGAAGTGATTTATAAAGATCAATTTGGGCAATTTTCAAGACATAAAAAGGTGCTTTCGATTAGCGGTGAATGTATTACCAGACCAAAGTGGAATTGTTGGAATACACGTATATAATACATAATTATATAAGACGCGCTATATTTTCGTCCATGCACCCCCTACCTTTCGGGGCATCGTAGACCCCGTCCCCCTTTTCTGTGCACCAATGTTCACCCCTAGATCGATGAAGTGATTTATAAAGATCAATTTGGTCGATTTTCAAGACATAAAAAGGTGATTTCGATTAGCGGCGAATGTATTACCAGACCAAAGTGAAATTAATGGAATACACGTATATAATACATAATTATATAACACGCGCTATATTTTCGTCCATGCACCCCCTACCTTTCGGGGCATCGTAGACCCCGTCCCCCTTTTCTGTGCACCAATGTTCACCCCTAGATCGATGTAGTGATTTATAAAGATCAATTTGGTCGATTTTCAAGACATAAAAAGGTGATTTCGATTAGCGGCGAATGTATTACCAGACCAAAGTGGAATTGTTGGAATACACGTATATAATACATAATTATATAACACGCGCTATATTTTCGTCCATGCACCCCCTACCTTTCGGGGCATCGTAGACCCCGTCCCCCTTTTCTGTGCACCAATGTTCACCCCTAAATCGATGAAGTGATTAATAAAGATCACTTTGGTTGATTTTCAAGACATAAAATGGTGATTTCGATTAGCGGCGAATGTATTACCAGACCAAAGTGGAATTGTTGGAATACACGTATATAATACATAATTATATAACACGCGCTATATTTTCGTCCATGCACCCCCTACCTTTCGGGGCATCGTAGACCCCGTCCCCCTTTTCTGTGCACCAATGTTTACCCCTAGATCGATGAAGTGATTTATAAAGATCAATTTGGGCAATTTTCAAGACATAAAAAGGTGCTTTTGATTAGCGGTGAATGTATTACCAGACCAAAGTGGAATTGTTGGAAAACACGTATATAATACATAATTATATAAGACGCGCTATATTTTCGTCCATGCACCCCCTACCTTTCGGGGCATCGTAGACCCCGTCCCCCTTTTCTGTGCACCAATGTTCACCCCTAGATCGATGAAGTGATTTATAAAGATCAATTTGGTCGATTTTCAAGACATAAAAAGGTGATTTCGATTAGCGGTGAATGTATTACCAGACCAAAGTGGAATTGTTGGAATACACGTATATAATACATAATTATATAAGACGCGCTATATTTTCGTCCATGCACCCCCTACCTTTCGGGGCATCGTAGACCCCGTCCCCCTTTTCTGTGCACCAATGTTCACCCCTAGATCGATGAAGTGATTTATAAAGATCAATTTGGTCGATTTTCAAGACATAAAAATGTGATTTCGATTAGCGGCGAATGTATTACCAGACCAAAGTGAAATTAATGGAATACACGTATATAATACATAATTATATAACACGCGCTATATTTTCGTCCATGCACCCCCTACCTTTCGGGGCATCGTAGACCCCGTCCCCCTTTTCTGTGCACCAATGTTCACCCCTAGATCGATGTAGTGATTTATAAAGATCAATTTGGTCGATTTTCAAGACATAAAAAGGTGATTTCGATTAGCGGCGAATGTATTACCAGACCAAAGTGGAATTGTTGGAATACACGTATATAATACATAATTATATAACACGCGCTATATTTTCGTCCATGCACCCCCTACCTTTCGGGGCATCGTAGACCCCGTCCCCCTTTTCTGTGCACCAATGTTCACCCCTAGATCGATGTAGTGATTTATAAAGATCAATTTGGTCGATTTTCAAGACATAAAAAGGTGATTTCGATTAGCGGCGAATGTATTACCAGACCAAAGTGGAATTGTTGGAATACACGTATATAATACATAATTATATAACACGCGCTATATTTTCGTCCATGCACCCCCTACCTTTCGGGGCATCGTAGACCCCGTCCCCCTTTTCTGTGCACCAATGTTCACCCCTAAATCGATGAAGTGATTAATAAAGATCACTTTGGTTGATTTTCAAGACATAAAATGGTGATTTCGATTAGCGGCGAATGTATTACCAGACCAAAGTGGAATTGTTGGAATACACGTATATAATACATAATTATATAACACGCGCTATATTTTCGTCCATGCACCCCCTACCTTTCGGGGCATCGTAGACCCCGTCCCCCTTTTCTGTGCACCAATGTTTACCCCTAGATCGATGAAGTGATTTATAAAGATCAATTTGGGCAATTTTCAAGACATAAAAAGGTGCTTTTGATTAGCGGTGAATGTATTACCAGACCAAAGTGGAATTGTTAGAATACACGTATATAATACATAATTATATAAGACGCGCTATATTTTCGTCCATGCACCCCCTACCTTTCGGGGCATCGTAGACCCCGTCCCCCTTTTCTGTGCACCAATGTTCACCCCTAGATCGATGAAGTGATTTATAAAGATCAATTTGGTCGATTTTCAAGACATAAAAAGGTGATTTCGATTAGCGGCGAATGTATTACCAGACCAAAGTGAAATTAATGGAATACACGTATATAATACATAATTATATAACACGCGCTATATTTTCGTCCATGCACCCCCTACCTTTCGGGGCATCGTAGACCCCGTCCCCCTTTTCTGTGCACCAATGTTCACCCCTAGATCGATGTAGTGATTTAGAAAGATCAATTTGGTCGATTTTCAAGACATAAAAAGGTGATTTCGATTAGCGGCGAATGTATTACCAGACCAAAGTGGAATTGTTGGAATACACGTATATAATACATAATTATATAACACGCGCTATATTTTCGTCCATGCACTCCCTACCTTTCGGGGCATCGTAGACCCCGTCCCCCTTTTCTGTGCACCAATGTTCACCCCTAAATCGAGGAAGTGATTAATAAAGATCAATTTGGTTGATTTTCAAGACATAAAATGGTGATTTCGATTAGCGGCGAATGTATTACCAGACCAAAGTGGAATAGTTGGAATACACGTATATAATACATAATTATATAACACGCGCTATATTTTCGTCCATGCACCCCCTACCTTTCGGGGCATCGTAGACCCCGTCCCCCTTTTCTGTGCACCAATGTTCACCCCTAAATCGATGAATTGATTAATAAAGATCAATTTGGTTGATTTTCAAGACATAAAATGGTGATTTCGATTAGCGGCGAATGTATTACCAGACCAAAGTGGAATTGTTGGAATACACGTATATAATACATAATTATATAACACGCGCTATATTTTCGTCCATGCACCCCCTACCTTTCGGGGCATCGTAGACCCCGTCCCCCTTTTCTGTGCACCAATGTTCACCCCTAAATCAATGAAGTGATTAATAAAGATCAATTTGGTTGATTTTCAAGACATAAAATGGTGATTTCGATTAGCGGCGAATGTATTACCAGACCAAAGTGGAATTGTTGGAATACACGTATATAATACATAATTATATAACACGCGCTATATTTTCGTCCATGCACCCCCTACCTTTCGGGGCATCGTAGACCCCGTCCCCCTTTTCTGCGCACCAATGTTCACCCCTAGATCGATGAAGTGATTTATAAAGATCAATTTGGTCGATTTTCAAGACATAAAAAGGTGATTTCGATTAGCGGCGAATGTATTACCAGACCAAAGTGGAATTAATGGAATACACGTATATAATACATAATTATATAACACGCGCTATATTTTCGTCCATGCACCCCCTACCTTTCGGGGCATCGTAGACCCCGTCCCCCTTTTCTGTGCACCAATGTTCACCCCTAGATCGATGTAGTGATTTATAAAGATCAATTTGGTAGATTTTCAAGACATAAAAAGGTGATTTCGATTAGCGGCGAATGTATTACCAGACCAAAGTGGAATTGTTGGAATACACGTATATAATACATAATTATATAACACGCGCTATATTTTCGTCCATGCACCCCCTACCTTTCGGGGCATCGTAGACCCCGTCCCCCTTTTCTGTGCACCAATGTTCACCCCTAAATCGATGAAGTGATTTATAAAGATCAATTTGGTCGATTTTCAAGACATAAAAAGGTGCTTTCGATTAGCGGTGAATGTATTACCAGACCAAAGTGGAATTGTTGGAATACACGTATATAATACATAATTATATAACACGCGCTATATTTTCGTCCATGCACCCCCTACTTTTCGGGGCATCGTAGACCCCGTCCCCCTTTTCTGTGCACCAATGTTCACCCCTAGATCGATGAAGTGATTTATAAAGATCAATTTGGTCGATTTTCAAGACATAAAAAGGTGATTTCGATTAGCGGCGAATGTATTACCAGACCAAAGTGGAATTGTTGGAATAAACGTATATAATACATAATTATATAACACGCGCTATATTTTCGTCCATGCACCCCTACCTTTCGGGGCATCGTAGACCCCGTCCCCCTTTTCTGTGCACCAATGTTCACCCCTAAATCGATGAAGTGATTAATAAAGATCAATTTGGTTGATTTTCAAGACATAAAATGGTGATTTCGATTAGCGGCGAATGTATTACCAGACCAAAGTGGAATTGTTGGAATACACGTATATAATACATAATTATATAACACGCGCTATATTTTCGTCCATGCACCCCCTACCTTTCGGGGCATCGTAGACCCCGTCCCCCTTTTCTGTGCGCCAATGTTCACCCCTAAATCGAGGAAGTGATTAATAAAGATGAATTTGGTTGATTTTCAAGACATAAAATGGTGATTTCGATTAGCGGCGAATGTATTACCAGACCAAAGTGGAATAGTTGGAATACACGTATATAATACATAATTATATAACACGCGCTATATTTTCGTCCATGCACCCCCTACCTTTCGGGGCATCGTAGACCCCGTCCCCCTTTTCTGTGCAACAATGTTCACCCCTAAATCGATGAAGTGATTAATAAAGATCAATTTGGTTGATTTTCAAGACATAAAATGGTGATTTCGATTAGCGGCGAATGTATTACCAGACCAAAGTGGAATTGTTGGAATACACGTATATAATACATAATTATATAACACGCGCTATATTTTCGTCCATGCACCCCCTACCTTTCGGGGCATCGTAGACCCTGTCCCCCTTTTCTGTGCACCAATGTTCACCCCTAAATCAATGAAGTGATTAATAAAGATCAATTTGGTTGATTTTCAAGACATAAAATGGAGATTTCGATTAGCGGCGAATGTATTACCAGACCAAAGTGGAATTGTTGGAATACACGTATATAATACATAATTATATAACACGCGCTATATTTTCGTCCATGCACCCCCTACCTTTCGGGGCATCGTAGACCCCGTCCCCCTTTTCTGTGCACCAATGTTCACCCCTAAATCGATGTAGTGATTAATAAAGATCAATTTGGTTGATTTTCAAGACATAAAATGGTGATTTTGATGAGCGGCGAATGTATTACCAGACAAAAGTGGAATTGTTGGAATACACGTATATAATACATAATTATATAACACGCGCTATATTTTCGTCCATGCACCCCCTACCTTTCGGGGCATCGTAGACCCCGTCCCCCTTTTCCGTGCACCAATGTTCACCCCTAAATCGATGAAGTGACTAATAAAGATCAATTTGGTTGATTTTCAAGACATAAAAAGGTGATTTCGATTAGCGGCGAATGTATTACCAGACCAAAGTGGAATTGTTGGAATACACGTATATAATACATAATAACACGCGCTATAATTTCGTCCATGCACCCCCTACCTTTCGGGGCATCGTAGACACCGTCCCCCTTTTCTGTGCACCAATGTTCACCCCTAGATCGATGAAGTGATTTATAAAGATCAATTTGGTCGATTTTCAAGACATAAAAAGGTGATTTCGATTAGCGGCGAATGTATTACCAGACCAAAGTGAAATTAATGGAATACACGTATATAATACATAATTATATAACACGCGCTATATTTTCGTCCATGCACCCCCTACCTTTCGGGGCATCGTAGACCCCGTCCCCCTTTTCTGTGCACCAATGTTCACCCCTAGATCGATGTAGTGATTTATAAAGATCAATTTGGTCGATTTTCAAGACATAAAAAGGTGATTTCGATTAGCGGCGAATGTATTACCAGACCAAAGTGGAATTGTTGGAATACACGTATATAATACATAATTATATAACACGCGCTATATTTTCGTCCATGCACCCCCTACCTTTCGGGGCATCGTAGACCCCGTCCCCCTTTTCTGTGCACCAATGTTCACCCCTAAATCGAGGAAGTGATTAATAAAGATCAATTTGGTTGATTTTCAAGACATAAAAAGGTGATTTCGATTAGCGGCGAATGTATTACCAGACCAAAGTGGAATAGTTGGAATACACGTATATAATACATAATTATATAACACGCGCTATATTTTCGTCCATGCACCCCCTACCTTTCGGGGCATCGTAGACCCCGTCCCCCTTTTCTGTGCACCAATGTTCACCCCTAAATCGATGAAGTGATTAATAAAGATCAATTTGTTTGATTTTCAAGACATAAAATGGTGATTTCGATTAGCGGCGAATGTATTACCAGACCAAAGTGGAATTGTTGGAATACACGTATATAATACATAATTATATAACACGCGCTATATTTTCGTCCATGCACCCCCTACCTTTCGGGGCATCGTAGACCCCGTCCCCCTTTTCTGTGCACCAATGTTCACCCCTAAATCAATGAAGTGATTAATAAAGATCAATTTGGTTGATTTTCAAGACATAAAATGGTGATTTCGATTAGCGGCGAATGTATTACCAGACCAAAGTGGAATTGTTGGAATACACGTATATAATACATAATTATATAACACGCGCTATATTTTCGTCCATGCACCCCCTACCTTTCGGGGCATCGTAGACCCTGTCCCCCTTTTCTGCGCACCAATGTTCACCCCTAGATCGATGAAGTGATTTATAAAGATCAATTTGGTCGATTTTCAAGACATAAAAAGGTGATTTCGATTAGCGGCGAATGTATTACCAGACCAAAGTGGAATTAATGGAATACACGTATATAATACATAATTATATAACACGCGCTATATTTTCGTCCATGCACCCCCTACCTTTCGGGGCATCGTAGACCCCGTCCCCCTTTTCTGTGCACCAATGTTCACCCCTAGATCGATGTAGTGATTTATAAAGATCAATTTGGTAGATTTTCAAGACATAAAAAGGTGATTTCGATTAGCGGCGAATGTATTACCAGACCAAAGTGGAATTGTTGGAATACACGTATATAATACATAATTATATAACACGCGCTATATTTTCGTCCATGCACCCCCTACCTTTCGGGGCATCGTAGACACCGTCCCCCTTTTCTGTGCACCAATGTTCACCCCTAAATCGATGAAGTGATTTATAAAGATCAATTTGGTCGATTTTCAAGACATAAAAAGGTGCTTTCGATTAGCGGTGAATGTATTACCAGACCAAAGTGGAATTGTTGGAATACACGTATATAATACATAATTATATAACACGCGCTATATTTTCGTCCATGCACCCCCTACTTTTCGGGGCATCGTAGACCCCGTCCCCCTTTTCTGTGCACCAATGTTCACCCCTAGATCGATGAAGTGATTTATAAAGATCAATTTGGTCGATTTTCAAGACATAAAAAGGTGATTTCGATTAGCGGCGAATGTATTACCAGACCAAAGTGGAATTGTTGGAATAAACGTATATAATACATAATTATATAACACGCGCTATATTTTCGTCCATGCACCCCTACCTTTCGGGGCATCGTAGACCCCGTCCCCCTTTTCTGTGCACCAATGTTCACCCCTAAATCGATGAAGTGATTAATAAAGATCAATTTGGTTGATTTTCAAGACATAAAATGGTGATTTCGATTAGCGGCGAATGTATTACCAGACCAAAGTGGAATTGTTGGAATACACGTATATAATACATAATTATATAACACGCGCTATATTTTCGTCCATGCACCCCCTACCTTTCGGGGCATCGTAGACCCCGTCCCCCTTTTCTGTGCGCCAATGTTCACCCCTAAATCGATGAAGTGATTAATAAAGATCAATTTGGTTGATTTTCAAGACATAAAATGGTGATTTCGATTAGCGGCGAATGTATTACCAGACCAAAGTGGAATAGTTGGAATACACGTATATAATACATAATTATATAACACGCGCTATATTTTCGTCCATGCACCCCCTACCTTTCGGGGCATCGTAGACCCCGTCCCCCTTTTCTGTGCAACAATGTTCACCCCTAAATCGATGAAGTGATTAATAAAGATCAATTTGGTTGATTTTCAAGACATAAAATGGTGATTTCGATTAGCGGCGAATGTATTACCAGACCAAAGTGGAATTGTTGGAATACACGTATATAATACATAATTATATAACACGCGCTATATTTTCGTCCATGCACCCCCTACCTTTCGGGGCATCGTAGACCCCGTCCCCCTTTTCTGTGCACCAATGTTCACCCCTAAATCAATGAAGTGATTAATAAAGATCAATTTGGTTGATTTTCAAGACATAAAATGGAGATTTCGATTAGCGGCGAATGTATTACCAGACCAAAGTGGAATTGTTGGAATACACGTATATAATACATAATTATATAACACGCGCTATATTTTCGTCCATGCACCCCCTACCTTTCGGGGCATCGTAGACCCCGTCCCCCTTTTCTGTGCACCAATGTTCACCCCTAAATCGATGTAGTGATTAATAAAGATCAATTTGGTTGATTTTCAAGACATAAAATGGTGATTTTGATGAGCGGCGAATGTATTACCAGACAAAAGTGGAATTGTTGGAATACACGTATATAATACATAATTATATAACACGCGCTATATTTTCGTCCATGCACCCCCTACCTTTCGGGGCAACGTAGACCCCGTCCCCCTTTTCCGTGCACCAATGTTCACCCCTAAATCGATGAAGTGACTAATAAAGATCAATTTGGTTGATTTTTAAGACATAAAAAGGTGATTTCGATTAGCGGCGAATGTATTACCAGACCAAAGTGGAATTGTTGGAATACACGTATATAATACATAATTATATAACACGCGCTATAATTTCGTCCATGCACCCCCTACCTTTCGGGGCATCGTAGACACCGTCCCCCTTTTCTGTGCACCAATGTTCACCCCTAGATCGATGAAGTGATTTATAAAGATCAATTTGGTCGATTATCAAGACATAAAAAGGTGATTTCGATTAGCGGCGAATGTATTAACAGACCAAAGTGGAATTGTTGGAATACACGTATATAATACATAATTATATAACACGCGCTATATTTTCGTCCATGCACCCCCTACCTTTCGGGGCATCGTAGACCCCGTCACCCTTTTCTGTGCACCAATGTTCACCCCTAAATCGATAAAGTGATTAATAAAAATCAATTTGGTTGATTTTCAAGACATAAAATGGTGATTTCGATTAGCGGCGAATGTATTACCAGACCAAAGTGGAATTGTTGGAATACACGTATATAATACATAATTATATAACACGCGCTATATTTTCGTCCATGCACCCCCTACCTATCGGGGCATCGTAGACACCGTCACCCTTTTCTGTGCACCAATGTTCACCCCTAAATCGATGAAGTGATTAATAAAGATCAATTTGGTTGATTTTCAAGACATAAAATGGTGATTTCGATTAGCGGCGAATGTATTACCAGACCAAAGTGGACTTGTTGGAATACACGTATATAATACATAATTATATAACACGCGCTATATTTTCGTCCATGCACCCGCTACCTTTCGGGGCATCGTAGACCCCGTCACCCTTTTCTGTGCACCAATGTTCACCCCTAAATCGATAAAGTGATTAATAAAAATCAATTTGGTTGATTTTCAAGACATAAAATGGTGATTTCGATTAGCGGCGAATGTATTACCAGACCAAAGTGGAATTGTTGGAATACACGTATATAATACATAATTATATAACACGCGCTATATTTTCGTCCATGCACCCCCTACCTATCGGGGCATCGTAGACACCGTCACCCTTTTCTGTGCACCAATGTTCACCCCTAAATCGATGAAGTGATTAATAAAGATCAATTTGGTTGATTTTCAAGACATAAAATGGTGATTTCGATTAGCGGCGAATGTATTACCAGACCAAAGTGGACTTGTTGGAATACACGTATATAATACATAATTATATAACACGCGCTATATTTTCGTCCATGCACCCCCTACCTTTCGGGGCATCATAGACCCCGTCCCCCTTTTCTGTGCACCAATGTTCACCCCTAAATCGATGAAGTGATTAATAAAGATCAATTTGGTTGATTTTCAAGACATAAAAAGGTGATTTCGATTAGCGGCGAATGTATTACCAGACCAAAGTGGAATTGTTGGAATACACGTATATAATACATAATTATATAACACGCGCTATATTTTCGTCCATGCACCCCCTACCTTTCGGGGCATCGTAGACCCCGTCACCCTTTTCTGTGCACCAATGTTCACCCCTAAATCGATAAAGTGATTAATAAAAATCAATTTGGTTGATTTTCAAGACATAAAATGGTCATTTCGATTAGCGGCGAATGTATTACCAGACTAAAGTGGAATTGTTGGAATACACGTATATAATACATAATTATATAACACGCGCTATATTTTCGTCCATGCACCCCCTACCTTTCGGGGCATCGTAGACCCCGTCCCCCTTTTCTGTGCACCAATGTTCACCCCTAAATCGATGAAGTGATTAATAAAGATCAATTTGGTTGATTTTCAAGACATAAAATGGTGATTTCGATTAGCGGCGAATGTATTACCAGACCAAAGTGGAATTGTTGGAATACACGTATATAATACATAATTATATAACACGCGCTATATTTTCGTCCATGCACCCCCTACCTTTCGGGGCATCGTAGACCCCGTCCCCCTTTTCTGTGCACCAATGTTCACCCCTAAATCGATGAAGTGATTAATAAAGATCAATTTGGTTGATTTTCAAGACATAAAAAGGTGATTTCGATTAGCGGCGAATGTATTACCAGACCAAAGTGGAATTGTTGGAATACACGTATATAATACATAATTATATAACACGCGCTCTATATTCGTCCATGCACCCCCTACCTTTCGGGGCATCGTAGACCCCGTCCCCCTTTTCTGTGCACCAATGTTCACCCCTATATCGATGAAGTGATTTATAAAGATCAATTTGGTCGATTTTCAAGACATAAAAAGGTGATTACGATTAGCGGCGAATGTATTACCAGACCAAAGTGGAATTGTTGGAATACACGTATATAATACATAATTATATAACACGCGCTATATTTTCGTCCATGCACCCCCTACCTTTCGGGGCATCGTAGAACCCGTCCCCCTTTTCTGTGCACCAATGTTCACCCCTAAATCGATGAAGTGATTAATAAAGATCAATTTGGTCGATTTTCAAGACATAAAAAGGTGATTTCGATTAGCGGCGAATGTATTACCAGACCAAAGTGGAATTGTTGGAATACACGTATATAATACATAATTATATAACACGCGCTATAATTTCGTCCATGCACCCCCTACCTTTCGGGGCATCGTAGACACCGTCCCCCTTTTCTGTGCACCAATGTTCACCCCTAGATCGATGAAGTGATTTATAAAGATCAATTTGGTCGATTTTCAAGACATAAAAAGGTGATTTCGATTAGCGGCGAATGTATTACCAGACCAAAGTGGAATTGTTGGAATACACGTATATAATACATAATTATATAACACGCGCTATATTTTCGTCCATGCACCCCCTACCTTTCGGGGCATCGTAGACCCCGTCACCCTTTTCTGTGCACCAATGTTCACCCCTAATTCGATAAAGTGATTAATAAAAATCAATTTGGTTGATTTTCAAGACATAAAATGGTGATTTCGATTAGCGGCGAATGTATTACCAGACCAAAGTGGAATTGTTGGAATACACGTATATAATACATAATTATATAACACGCGCTATATTTTCGTCCATGCACCCCCTACCTTTCGGGGCATCGTAGTCCCCGTCCCCCTTTTCTGTGCACCAATGTTCACCCCTAAATCGATGAAGTGATTAATAAAGATCAATTTGGTTGATTTTCAAGACATAAAATGGTGATTTCGATTAGCGGCGAATGTATTACCAGACCAAAATGGAATTGTTGGAATACACGTATATAATACATAATTATATAAAACGCGCTATATGTTCGTCCATGCACCCCCTATCTTTCGGGGCATCGTAGACCCCGTCCCCCTTTTCTGTGCACCAATGTTCAGCCCTAAATCGATTAAGTAATTAATAAAGATCAATTTGGTTGATTTTCAAGACATAAAAAGGTGATTTCGATTAGCGGCGAATGTATTACCAGACCAAAGTGGAATTGTTGGAATACACGTATATAATACATAATTATATAACACGCGCTATAATTTCGTCCATGCACCCCCTACCTTTCGGGGCATGGTACACACCGTCACCCTTTTCTGTGCACCAATGTTCACCCCTAAATCGATGTAGTGATTAATAAAGATCAATTTGGTTGATTTTCAAGACATAAAAAGGTGATTTCGATTAGCGGCGAATGTATTACCAGACCAAAGTGGAATTGTTGGAATACACGTATATAATACATATTTATATAACACGCGCTATAATTTCGTCCATGCACCCCCTACCTTTCGGGGCATTGTAGACACCGTCCCCCTTTTCTGTGCACCAATGTTCACCCCTAGATCGATGAAGTGATTTATAAAGATCAATTTGGTCGATTTTCAAGACATAAAAAGGTGATTACGATTAGCGGCGAATGTATTACCAGACCAAAGTGGACTTGTTGGAATACACGTATATAATACATAATTATATAACATGCGCTATATTTTCGTCCATGCACCCTCTACCTTTCGGGGCATCGTAGACCCCGTCACCCTTTTCTGTGCACCAATGTTCACCCCTAAATCGATGAAGTGATTAATAAAGATCAATTTGGTTGATTTTCAAGACATAAAAAGGTGATTTCGATTAGCGGCGAATGTATTACCAGACCAAAGTGGAATTGTTGGAATACACGTATATAATACATAATTATATAACACGCGCTATATTTTCGTCCATGCACCCCCTACCTTTCGGGGCATCGTAGACCCCGTCCCCCTTTTCTGTGCACCAATGTTCACCCCTAAATCGATGAAGTGATTTATAAAGATCAATTTGGTCGATTTTCAAGACATAAAAAGGTGCTTTCGATTAGCGGTGAATGTATTACCAGACCAAAGTGGAATTGTTGGAATACACGTATATAATACATAATTATATAACACGCGCTATATTTTCGTCCATGCACCCCCTACTTTTCGGGGCATCGTAGACCCCGTCCCCCTTTTCTGTGCACCAATGTTCACCCCTAGATCGATGAAGTGATTTATAAAGATCAATTTGGTCGATTTTCAAGACATAAAAAGGTGATTTCGATTAGCGGCGAATGTATTACCAGACCAAAGTGGAATTGTTGGAATAAACGTATATAATACATAATTATATAACACGCGCTATATTTTCGTTCATGCACCCCTACCTTTCGGGGCATCGTAGACCCTGTCCCCCTTTTCTGTGCACCAATGTTCACCCCTAAATCGATGAAGTGATTAATAAAGATCAATTTGGTTGATTTTCAAGACATAAAATGGTGATTTCGATTAGCGGCGAATGTATTACCAGACCAAAGTGGAATTGTTGGAATACACGTATATAATACATAATTATATAACACGCGCTATATTTTCGTCCATGCACCCCCTACCTTTCGGGGCATCGTAGACCCCGTCCCCCTTTTCTGTGCGCCAATGTTCACCCCTAAATCGAGGAAGTGATTAATAAAGATGAATTTGGTTGATTTTCAAGACATAAAATGGTGATTTCGATTAGCGGCGAATGTATTACCAGACCAAAGTGGAATAGTTGGAATACACGTATATAATACATAATTATATAACACGCGCTATATTTTCGTCCATGCACCCCCTACCTTTCGGGGCATCGTAGACCCCGTCCCCCTTTTCTGTGCAACAATGTTCACCCCTAAATCGATGAAGTGATTAATAAAGATCAATTTGGTTGATTTTCAAGACATAAAATGGTGATTTCGATTAGCGGCGAATGTATTACCAGACCAAAGTGGAATTGTTGGAATACACGTATATAATACATAATTATATAACACGCGCTATATTTTCGTCCATGCACCCCCTACCTTTCGGGGCATCGTAGACCCCGTCCCCCTTTTCTGTGCACCAATGTTCACCCCTAAATCAATGAAGTGATTAATAAAGATCAATTTGGTTGATTTTCAAGACATAAAATGGAGATTTCGATTAGCGGTGAATGTATTACCAGACCAAAGTGGAATTGTTGGAATACACGTATATAATACATAATTATATAACACGCGCTATATTTTCGTCCATGCACCCCCTACCTTTCGGGGCATCGTAGACCCCGTCCCCCTTTTCTGTGCACCAATGTTCACCCCTAAATCGATGTAGTGATTAATAAAGATCAATTTGGTTGATTTTCAAGACATAAAATGGTGATTTTGATGAGCGGCGAATGTATTACCAGACAAAAGTGGAATTGTTGGAATACACGTATATAATACATAATTATATAACACGCGCTATATTTTCGTCCATGCACCCCCTACCTTTCGGGGCATCGTAGACCCCGTCCCCCTTTTCCGTGCACCAATGTTCACCCCTAAATCGATGAAGTGACTAATAAAGATCAATTTGGTTGATTTTCAAGACATAAAAAGGTGATTTCGATTAGCGGCGAATGTATTACCAGACCAAAGTGGAATTGTTGGAATACACGTATATAATACATAATTATATAACACGCGCTATAATTTCGTCCATGCACCCCCTACCTTTCGGGGCATCGTAGACACCGTCCCCCTTTTCTGTGCACCAATGTTCACCCCTAGATCGATGAAGTGATTTATGAAGATCAATTTGGTCGATTTTCAAGACATAAAAAGGTGATTTCGATTAGCGGCGAATGTATTACCAGACCAAAGTGAAATTAATGGAATACACGTATATAATACATAATTATATAACACGCGCTATATTTTCGTCCATGCACCCCCTACCTTTCGGGGCATCGTAGACCCCGTCCCCCTTTTCTGTGCACCAATGTTCACCCCTAGGTCGATGTAGTGATTTATAAAGATCAATTTGGTCGATTTTCAAGACATAAAAAGGTGATTTCGATTAGCGGCGAATGTATTACCAGACCAAAGTGGAATTGTTGGAATACACGTATATAATACATAATTATATAACACGCGCTATATTTTCGTCCATGCACCCCCTACCTTTCGGGGCATCGTAGACCCCGTCCCCCTTTTCTGTGCACCAATGTTCACCCCTAAATCGAGGAAGTGATTAATAAAGATCAATTTGGTTGATTTTCAAGACATAAAATGGTGATTTCGATTAGCGGCGAATGTATTACCAGACCAAAGTGGAATAGTTGGAATACACGTATATAATACATAATTATATAACACGCGCTATATTTTCGTCCATGCACCCCCTACCTTTCGGGGCATCGTAGACCCCGTCCCCCTTTTCTGTGCACCAATGTTCACCCCTAAATCGATGAAGTGATTAATAAAGATCAATTTGGTTGATTTTCAAGACATAAAATGGTGATTTCGATTAGCGGCGAATGTATTACCAGACCAAAGTGGAATTGTTGGAATACACGTATATAATACATAATTATATAACACGCGCTATATTTTCGTCCATGCACCCCCTACCTTTCGGGGCATCGTAGACCCCGTCCCCCTTTTCTGTGCACCAATGTTCACCCCTAAATCAATGAAGTGATTAATAAAGATCAATTTGGTTGATTTTCAAGACATAAAATGGTGATTTCGATTAGCGGCGAATGTATTACCAGACCAAAGTGGAATTGTTGGAATACACGTATATAATACATAATTATATAACACGCGCTATATTTTCGTCCATGCACCCCCTACCTTTCGGGGCATCGTAGACCCCGTCCCCCTTTTCTGCGCACCAATGTTCACCCCTAGATCGATGAAGTGATTTATAAAGATCAATTTGGTCGATTTTCAAGACATAAAAAGGTGATTTCGATTAGCGGCGAATGTATTACCAGACCAAAGTGGAATTAATGGAATACACGTATATAATACATAATTATATAACACGCGCTATATTTTCGTCCATGCACCCCCTACCTTTCGGGGCATCGTAGACCCCGTCCCCCTTTTCTGTGCACCAATGTTCACCCCTAGATCGATGTAGTGATTTATAAAGATCAATTTGGTAGATTTTCAAGACATAAAAAGGTGATTTCGATTAGCGGCGAATGTATTACCAGACCAAAGTGGAATTGTTGGAATACACGTATATAATACATAATTATATAACACGCGCTATATTTTCGTCCATGCACCCCCTACCTTTCGGGGCATCGTAGACACCGTCCCCCTTTTCTGTGCACCAATGTTCACCCCTAAATCGATGAAGTGATTTATAAAGATCAATTTGGTCGATTTTCAAGACATAAAAAGGTGCTTTCGATTAGCGGTGAATGTATTACCAGACCAAAGTGGAATTGTTGGAATACACGTATATAATACATAATTATATAACACGCGCTATATTTTCGTCCATGCACCCCCTACTTTTCGGGGCATCGTAGACCCCGTCCCCCTTTTCTGTGCACCAATGTTCACCCCTAGATCGATGAAGTGATTTATAAAGATCAATTTGGTCGATTTTCAAGACATAAAAAGGTGATTTCGATTAGCGGCGAATGTATTACCAGACCAAAGTGGAATTGTTGGAATAAACGTATATAATACATAATTATATAACACGCGCTATATTTTCGTCCATGCACCCCTACCTTTCGGGGCATCGTAGACCCCGTCCCCCTTTTCTGTGCACCAATGTTCACCCCTAAATCGATGAAGTGATTAATAAAGATCAATTTGGTTGATTTTCAAGACATAAAATGGTGATTTCGATTAGCGGCGAATGTATTACCAGACCAAAGTGGAATAGTTGGAATACACGTATATAATACATAATTATATAACACGCGCTATATTTTCGTCCATGCACCCCCTACCTTTCGGGGCATCGTAGACCCCGTCCCCCTTTTCTGTGCGCCAATGTTCACCCCTAAATCGAGGAAGTGATTAATAAAGATCAATTTGGTTGATTTTCAAGACATAAAATGGTGATTTCGATTAGCGGCGAATGTATTACCAGACCAAAGTGGAATAGTTGGAATACACGTATATAATACATAATTATATAACACGCGCTATATTTTCGTCCATGCACCCCCTACCTTTCGGGGCATCGTAGACCCCGTCCCCCTTTTCTGTGCAACAATGTTCACCCCTAAATCGATGAAGTGATTAATAAAGATCAATTTGGTTGATTTTCAAGACATAAAATGGTGATTTCGATTAGCGGCGAATGTATTACCAGACCAAAGTGGAATTGTTGGAATACACGTATATAATACATAATTATATAACACGCGCTATATTTTCGTCCATGCACCCCCTACCTTTCGGGGCATCGTAGACCCCGTCCCCCTTTTCTGTGCACCAATGTTCACCCCTAAATCAATGAAGTGATTAATAAAGATCAATTTGGTTGATTTTCAAGACATAAAATGGAGATTT
This sequence comes from Lytechinus pictus, assembly GCF_037042905.1. Classification (NCBI taxonomy): domain Eukaryota; kingdom Metazoa; phylum Echinodermata; class Echinoidea; order Temnopleuroida; family Toxopneustidae; genus Lytechinus; species Lytechinus pictus. The sequence continues at coordinate 29,101,011 of NC_087260.1, forward strand.
CGATTAGCGGCGAATGTATTACCAGACCAAAGTGGAATTGTTGGAATACACGTATATAATACATAATTATATAACACGCGCTATATTTTCGTCCATGCACCCCCTACCTTTCGGGGCATCGTAGACCCCGTCCCCCTTTTCTGTGCACCAATGTTCACCCCTAAATCGATGTAGTGATTAATAAAGATCAATTTGGTTGATTTTCAAGACATAAAATGGTGATTTTGATGAGCGGCGAATGTATTACCAGACAAAAGTGGAATTGTTGGAATACACGTATATAATACATAATTATATAACACGCGCTATATTTTCGTCCATGCACCCCCTACCTTTCGGGGCATCGTAGACCCCGTCCCCCTTTTCCGTGCACCAATGTTCACCCCTAAATCGATGAAGTGACTAATAAAGATCAATTTGGTTGATTTTCAAGACATAAAAAGGTGATTTCGATTAGCGGCGAATGTATTACCAGACCAAAGTGGAATTGTTGGAATACACGTATATAATACATAATTATATAACACGCGCTATAATTTCGTCCATGCACCCCCTACCTTTCGGGGCATCGTAGACACCGTCCCCCTTTTCTGTGCACCAATGTTCACCCCTAGATCGATGAAGTGATTTATAAAGATCAATTTGGTCGATTATCAAGACATAAAAAGGTGATTTCGATTAGCGGCGAATGTATTAACAGACCAAAGTGGAATTGTTGGAATACACGTATATAATACATAATTATATAACACGCGCTATATTTTCGTCCATGCACCCCCTACCTTTCGGGGCATCGTAGACCCCGTCCCCCTTTTCTGTGCACCAATGTTCACCCCTAAATCGATGTAGTGATTAATAAAGATCAATTTGGTTGATTTTCAAGACATAAAAAGGTGATTTCGATTAGCGGCGAATGTATTACCAGACCAAAGTGGAATTGTTGGAATACACGTATATAATACATATTTATATAACACGCGCTATAATTTCGTCCATGCACCCCCTACCTTTCGGGGCATTGTAGACACCGTCCCCCTTTTCTGTGCACCAATGTTCACCCCTAGATCGATGAAGTGATTTATAAAGATCAATTTGGTCGATTTTCAAGACATAAAAAGGTGATTACGATTAGCGGCGAATGTATTACCAGACCAAAGTGGACTTGTTGGAATACACGTATATAATACATAATTATATAACATGCGCTATATTTTCGTCCATGCACCCTCTACCTTTCGGGGCATCGTAGACCCCGTCACCCTTTTCTGTGCACCAATGTTCACCCCTAAATCGATAAAGTGATTAATAAAAATCAATTTGGTTGATTTTCAAGACATAAAATGGTGATTTCGATTAGCGGCGAATGTATTACCAGACCAAAGTGGAATTGTTGGAATACACGTATATAATACATAATTATATAACACGCGCTATATTTTCGTCCATGCACCCCCTACCTTTCGGGGCATCGTAGTCCCCGTCCCCCTTTTCTCTGCACCAATGTTCACCCCTAAATCGATGAAGTGATTAATAAAGATCAATTTGGTTGATTTTCAAGACATGAAATGGTGATTTCGATTAGCGGCGAATGTATTACCAGACCAAAATGGAATTGTTGGAATACACGTATATAATACATAATTATATAAAACGCGCTATATGTTCGTCCATGCACCCCCTATCTTTCGGGGCATCGTAGACCCCGTCCCCCTTTTCTGTGCACCAATGTTCACCCCTAAATCGATGAAGTGATTAATAAAGATCAATTTGGTTGATTTTCAAGACATAAAAAGGTGATTTCGATTAGCGGCGAATGTATTACCAGACCAAAGTGGAATTGTTGGAATACACGTATATAATACATAATTATATAACACGCGCTATATTTTCGTCCATGCACCCCCTACCTTTCGGGGCATCGTAGACCCCGTCCCCCTTTTCTGTGCACCAATGTTCACCCCTAGATCGATGAAGTGATTTATAAAGATCAATTTGGTCGATTTTCAAGACATAAAAAGGTGCTTTCGATTAGCGGTGAATGTATTACCAGACCAAAGTGGAATTGTTGGAATACACGTATATAATACATAATTATATAACACGCGCTATATTTTCGTCCATGCACCCCCTACCTTTCGGGGTATCGTAGACCCCGTCCCCCTTTTCTGTGCACCAATGTTCACCCCTAGATCGATGAAGTGATTTATAAAGATCAATTTGGTTGATTTTCAAGACATAAAATGGTGATTTCGATTAGCGGCGAATGTATTACCAGACCAAAGTGGAATTGTTGGAATACACGTATATAATACATAATTATATAACACGCGCTATATTTTCGTCCATGCACCCCCTACCTTTCGGGGCATCGAAGACCCCGTCCCCCTTTTCTGTGCACCAATGTTCACCCCTAGATCGATGAAGTGATTTATAAAGATCAATTTGGTCGATTTTCAAGACATAAAAAGGTGCTTTCGATTAGCGGTGAATGTATTACCAGACCAAAGTGGAATTGTTGGAATACACGTATATAATACATAATTATATAACACGCGCTATATTTTCGTCCATGCACCCCCTACCTTTCGGGGCATCGTAGACCCCGTCCCCCTTTTCTGTGCACCAATGTTTACCCCTAGATCGATGAAGTGATTTATAAAGATCAATTTGGTCGATTTTCAAGACATAAAAAGGTGATTTCGATTAGCGGCGAATGTATTACCAGACCAAAGTGGAATTGTTGGAATACACGTATATAATACATAATTATATAACACGCGCTATATTTTCGTCCATGCACCCCCTACCTTTCGGGGCATCGTAGACCCCGTCCCCCTTTTCTGTGCACCAATGTTCACCCCTAGATCGATGTAGTGATTTATAAAGATCAATTTGGTCGATTTTCAAGACATAAAAAGGTGATTTCGATTAGCGGCGAATGTATTACCAGACCAAAGTGGAATTGTTGGAATACACGTATATAATACATAATTATATAACACGCGCTATATTTTCGTCCATGCACCCCCTACCTTTCGGGGCATCGTAGACCCCGTCCCCCTTTTCTGTGCACCAATGTTCACCCCTAAATCGATGAAGTGATTAATAAAGATCACTTTGGTTGATTTTCAAGACATAAAATGGTGATTTCGATTAGCGGCGAATGTATTACCAGACCAAAGTGGAATTGTTGGAATACACGTATATAATACATTATTATATAACACGCGCTATATTTTCGTCCATGCACCCCCTACCTTTCGGGGCATCGTAGACCCCGTCCCCCTTTTCTGTGCACCAATGTTTACCCCTAGATCGATGAAGTGATTTATAAAGATCAATTTGGTCGATTTTCAAGACATAAAAAGGTGCTTTCGATTAGCGGTGAATGTATTACCAGACCAAAGTGGAATTGTTGGAATACACGTATATAATACATAATTATATAAGACGCGCTATATTTTCGTCCATGCACCCCCTACCTTTCGGGGCATCGTAGACCCCGTCCCCCTTTTCTGTGCACCAATGTTTACCCCTAGATCGATGAAGTGATTTATAAAGATCAATTTGGTCGATTTTCAAGACATAAAAAGGTGATTTCGATTAGCGGCGAATGTATTACCAGACCAAAGTGGAATTGTTGGAATACACGTATATAATACATAATTATATAACACGCGCTATATTTTCGTCCATGCACCCCCTACCTTTCGGGGCATCGTAGACCCCGTCCCCCTTTTCTGTGCACCAATGTTCACCCCTAAATCGATGAAGTGATTAATAAAGATCAATTTGGTTGATTTTCAAGACATAAAAAGGTGATTTCGATTAGCGGCGAATGTATTACCAGACCAAAGTTGAATTGTTGGAATACACGTATATAATACATAATTATATAACATGCGCTATATTTTCGTCCATGCACCCCCTACCTTTCGGGGCATCGTAGACCCCGTCCCCCTTTTCTTTGCACCAATGTTCACCCTTAGATCGATGAAGTGATTTATAAAGATCAATTTGGTCAATTTTCAAGACATAAAAAGGTGATTTCGATTAGCGGCGAATGTATTACCAGACCAAAGTGGAATTGTTGGAATACACGTATATAATACATAATTATATAACACGCGCTATATTTTCGTCCATGCACCCCCTACCTTTCGGGGCATCGAAGACCCCGTCCCCCTTTTCTGTGCACCAATGTTCACCCCTAGATCGATGAAGTGATTTATAAAGATCAATTTGGTCGATTTTCAAGACATAAAAAGGTGCTTTCGATTAGCGGTGAATGTATTACCAGACCAAAGTGGAATTGTTGGAATACACGTATATAATACATAATTATATAACACGCGCTATATTTTCGTCCATGCACCCCCTACCTTTCGGGGCATCGTAGACCCCGTCCCCCTTTTCTGTGCACCAATGTTTACCCCTAGATCGATGAAGTGATTTATAAAGATCAATTTGGTCGATTTTCAAGACATAAAAAGGTGATTTCGATTAGCGGCGAATGTATTACCAGACCAAAGTGGAATTGTTGGAATACACGTATATAATACATAATTATATAACACGCGCTATATTTTCGTCCATGCACCCCCTACCTTTCGGGGCATCGTAGACCCCGTCCCCCTTTTCTGTGCACCAATGTTCACCCCTAGATCGATGTAGTGATTTATAAAGATCAATTTGGTCGATTTTCAAGACATAAAAAGGTGATTTCGATTAGCGGCGAATGTATTACCAGACCAAAGTGGAATTGTTGGAATACACGTATATAATACATAATTATATAACACGCGCTATATTTTCGTCCATGCACCCCCTACCTTTCGGGGCATCGTAGACCCCGTCCCCCTTTTCTGTGCACCAATGTTCACCCCTAAATCGATGAAGTGAATAATAAAGATCACTTTGGTTGATTTTCAAGACATAAAATGGTGATTTCGATTAGCGGCGAATGTATTACCAGACCAAAGTGGAATTGTTGGAATACACGTATATAATACATAATTATATAACACGCGCTATATTTTCGTCCATGCACCCCCTACCTTTCGGGGCATCGTAGACCCCGTCCCCCTTTTCTGTGCACCAATGTTTACCCCTAGATCGATGAAGTGATTTATAAAGATCAATTTGGTCGATTTTCAAGACATAAAAAGGTGCTTTCGATTAGCGGTGAATGTATTACCAGACCAAAGTGGAATTGTTGGAATACACGTATATAATACATAATTATATAAGACGCGCTATATTTTCGTCCATGCACCCCCTACCTTTCGGGGCATCGTAGACCCCGTCCCCCTTTTCTGTGCACCAATGTTTACCCCTAGATCGATGAAGTGATTTATAAAGATCAATTTGGTCGATTTTCAAGACATAAAAAGGTGATTTCGATTAGCGGCGAATGTATTACCAGACCAAAGTGAAATTAATGGAATACACGTATATAATACATAATTATATAACACGCGCTATATTTTCGTCCATGCACCCCCTACCTTTCGGGGCATCGTAGACCCCGTCCCCCTTTTCTGTGCACCAATGTTCACCCCTAGATCGATGTAGTGATTTATAAAGATCAATTTGGTCGATTTTCAAGACATAAAAAGGTGATTTCGATTAGCGGCGAATGTATTACCAGACCAAAGTGGAATTGTTGGAATACACGTATATAATACATAATTATATAACACGCGCTATATTTTCGTCCATGCACCCCCTACCTTTCGGGGCATCGTAGACCCCGTCCCCCTTTTCTGTGCACCAATGTTCACCCCTAAATCGATGAAGTGATTAATAAAGATCAATTTGGTTGATTTTCAAGACATAAAATGGTGATTTCGATTAGCGGCGAATGTATTACCAGACCAAAGTGGAATAGTTGGAATACACGTATATAATACATAATTATATAACACGCGCTATATTTTCGTCCATGCACCCCCTACCTTTCGGGGCATCGTAGACCCCGTCCCCCTTTTCTGTGCACCAATGTTCACCCCTAAATCGATGAAATGATTAATAAAGATCAATTTGGTTGATTTTCAAGACATAAAATGGTGATTTCGATTAGCGGCGAATGTATTACCAGACCAAAGTGGAATTGTTGGAATACACGTATATAATACATAATTATATAACACGCGCTATATTTTCGTCCATGCACCCCCTACCTTTCGGGGCATCGTAGACCCCGTCCCCCTTTTCTGTGCACCAATGTTCACCCCTAAATCAATGAAGTGATTAATAAAGATCAATTTGGTTGATTTTCAAGACATAAAATGGTGATTTCGATTAGCGGCGAATGTATTACCAGACCAAAGTGGAATTGTTGGAATACACGTATATAATACATAATTATATAACACGCGCTATATTTTCGTCCATGCACCCCCTACCTTTCGGGGCATCGTAGACCCCGTCCCCCTTTTCTGCGCACCAATGTTCACCCCTAGATCGATGAAGTGATTTATAAAGATCAATTTGGTCGATTTTCAAGACATAAAATGGTGATTTCGATTAGCGGCGAATGTATTACCAGACCAAAGTGGAATTGTTGGAATACACGTATATAATACATAATTATATAACACGCGCTATATTTTCGTCCATGCACCCCCTACCTTTCGGGGCATCGTAGACCCCGTCCCCCTTTTCTGTGCACCAATTTATTTATTTATTTATTTATTTCAAATATTTAAAAGAAGGGTAGCTCAATCAGCAACAAGCTGGTTTTCGTTGAGGCCCTTCGTGAACAAACACAAATATAAAACATGGTAACATATTCAAGTATAAACAAAGAATAGAGCATAAATACTAATATTGAAGAAAAAAAAAAAAATGAAATGAAATAAGCATAATTAACTATGGAAAATAACAGAACAAATAAAATATGATACTGTACAGATGTTACCTAAAACTAAACGAAAACATTATATACACATGAAAAGATATAAAATATGTACAAAATGAGGAGAAAGAATAAAATAGATTCCACCATTAGTCCCTATTACATATTAAAGGTTTTTTCCCATTTAGCCATTTCCCGTTTGAACTGTTTAATGTTTTCTATGAATCGGAGGTGTTCGGGTAGTTTATTCCAATGTAATGGGCCTGTGACAAAAAATGATTTCTGATAAAAGGTTGTACGAGCATATGGCACCCTGATTATCATCTTATTTGTGCTTCTAGTTGTTCGGGAGGATATTTTCTCTATATAAATAAACTTATCACAAAGCACCTGGGGAGCAGCTTCGTGTAAACATTTATGAACCATTAAGCGAGATGCTCTAAAAAAGACATTGCGTATTTTGGGCCAGGATAATATTTTGAAAATTTGTTCAGATGGAGTTTCCCAAGAGAAGTTAGATACCATGTATGCTGCCCTCTTATGTAATCTCTCTAACTTACTGTGATTAATTTCAGATCTTTCCGACCAGACGGTACAGCAATACATTATATGGGGCATTACAAAAGCCCAATACAGCTTATTCAATTGTGCTTTATCAAAATACTGTTTACAGCGGCGAATAGTTCCTAGTTTTTGTTTTACAATTAAAGATATGCTGTCAACGTGTTTTTTAAAGTCGAGATTGTTATCTATGATAACTCCTAAACATTTATATTCATTTACACATTCCAATTGACATCCATTTAACACTATCGATAGCATATTGCTGTCTAGTGACCTTAGCTTTTGTTTTGATCCTAGTAGCATCGTTTTGGTCTTGTCACTATTCAAAATCAAATTGTTTTTATTGAGCCAAGAGTCCAAATCCCTAAGAGCTTTTGACAGTTTTAGCTCAACCTCTTGCTTCGATCCCCCCCAAACAGAAATAGTAGTATCGTCAGCATACATGTAAACGGTGCCATTTGGTATAGCGTTTGGGAGATCATTAATGAATAAAGTGAAAAGTATCGGGGCTAAGATCGAACCCTGTGGCACACCCATTGTAATGTTTCGTAGAGTAGATTTTTCTTTTCCTAAAGATACATATTGTTGGCGGTTTTTCAAGTAAGAATCAAACCATTTGATGACACTAGATGAGAATCCATATTGATATAATTTATCTAATAGTAGGGAGTGGTTAACCGTATCAAATGCACGTCGAAGGTCTATAAAAGCTATACCATTCAGGTGTCCTTTATCTACATTCTCTGACCATTGATTCACCATGCATAATAAAGCTGTTTCGCATGAATGCTTAGGGCGAAACCCAAACTGATTCTTATATAAGTAGTCTTTCTGAGATATATAATCAAATACGTTTAAATACACTGCCCTTTCGATTATTTTAGATAAAATCGGCAGTATAGATACAGGCCTGTAATTTTTCAGTGTGGCTGAATCCCCTCCTTTTGGAATCGGTTGGACTCTGGCTATTTTCCAAGCATCAGGGTATACAGAAGACTTTAAGGACAGATTCAATATATATACTAAGCTTCCAATTACACAAGGAATATCACAAATATATTTCAGTATTTTGACGGAGAGTTCGTCATATCCAGTTGCTTTTTTGCAACTATAAGATTTTATCTCTTTGATGACGAAATCTATAGAAATAATAGAGAAATTAAACAAATCACTTTTTGTCTGCTTTTCCGAATTTTCTTCATTGATGTGTTCACATTCTTTGGAATTCTCAACACTTTGTTCAAAATTGTTAGTGAGTTCCTGAACTGAGTCAATAAAATATGTATTGAAGAGCTCAACAATTTCTTTCAAGTCAGATATTTCGGCATCGTTTACGTTCAATGTCATATTTTTAGGTTGCTTTTTCTTAGTCAGACGCCGCATAACATCCCACAGTGCATTTGCGTTACCTGATTTAACATCTAATAAAGAGGTAATATATGATTTTTTAAGCTTATTGAGTTCCCTTGTCACCAGGTTTCTATACCTTTTATATTGATTCCAAAGATATGATGACGACAGTTTGATTGCTTTTTCATGTAAGTAATCCCTTGTATTCATCAATGCAATTACATCACCTGTCACCCACGGACACGCCTTATTTCGTATACGTTTTCTTTTGTATGGTGCACATTTGTTTATAATTTCCATCAGCGGCTTGTACCATATGTCCCATGCACAATTTACATCTTCACATTGATATACATCTTCAAAATGAACTTGGGATAATAAAGACTGAAATTCAGAGAATTCAAAGCCTTTGAAATCTCTCCATTCTATAATATTTTCTTTTTGATTAATATCTATATCACCGTAGACAGTAAAAATCGTATAGTGATCACTGAAAGATGTTTTTATTACTCCATTCATTAAGTGGTTGTCTATATCAGTGGAATATATAAGATCAATAATAGTTTGTGACGTTGTCGTCACTCGTGTTGGTATATCAATTAATTGATCAAACAAAAAACCAGTCATGATTTCATCAAGAGATCGAGACAAAGAATCAATATAGCATGGAGACATATCACAGTTCAGATCTCCAAGTAATATAATTTCTACATCTGTGTTTGTAATAGCTTGATTTAACATTCTGTTCAATAAATCAAAAAAATTAGACGCCGAGTTCGGTGGTCTGTATATAACACATATAAGCATTGTTTTTGAGTGTTTTATTGACAGTTTAACCCAAAGAGCTTCAATATCGTCACACACGATATAATTGTCATACAAACAATTTATGTCATCTTTCACGTAGAGTGCTACACCTCCTCCATGTCGATTGCGGTCTTTGCGGAAAACATTGTAGTGTTCAATATCTAATTCAGAATCAGATATTGTACCATCACATTTGGTCTCCGAGATGGCAACAACATGGAAAGGATGATTTCGTAGGAAAAATTTAAGTTCAGATAGCTTTGACACTAGTGAATTTATATTAATGTGACATAACTTTAAACCCTTCTTTGGAAGAAATCTAAACAATTTATCCTGGGTTCCGAAATATTTACATGTATGGGCCCAATTTACATCATGTTGTGGGTAAAATGAAAAAGTACTCATAGAGCTGTTTTCATCACAATTGTTAACATTTAACTGTGAGGATTGTTTAGAAGGTTCTTTGCTGTCGTGAGACAGTCCATCCAATCCTTTGGAAACATTCTGTTCTCTGGTTTCCGTCGTGACTTGGTATAACTTCGCCAAGGAAAAGGTGGAGGTTCATTGCTCATTTGAGAGTCTTCATATGGCGTCCAACGTGGATACAAATCACGAGTTGATGTCAATGCACCATCTGCTCCATTCCATGGGATTCCGTCGTTATTCAGAGGAGGAAAGTCAGCATCATAGGACCTATATCGCGAGTCATTCGATGCAGATCTCGATGTACGCCGGAGAAAACTGATAATATTTTGTGCGAAGGTGATTGTCCCGGTACGATTTAGATGCACGCCATCTACGTTCAAGTGACGGTCGGGGACGATGTTGTCGTTGCTAATGATGAACCAGCCTCGCTGATTGGCTGAAAGTTTGATAGCTGCGTTCACATCTGAAACTTTGGTGTATTCTCTGTGGTCTTCGTTCTGTCTGTGCATGATGGTTGATACAGCAATGGTTTTGACTCCTGGAATTTCATATATTTGTTCAAGAAGGGATATTGTCTTGGCGATTATTTCATCTGCCTCATCGCATCTAATGTTATTTGTGCCGAGATGCACCACAACTTCGCTCACTCCGTATTCATTGGCTAGTTTATGTACATCACTGTACGCATCTTCAATCCTAGCTCCGTTCAAAGTTCTGCAAACTATTTTCTTACTTCGAGAAAGTTTTGATGGTCTTATTTGTTTAGTCATAGAGTCTCCAATTATCAGCACATCTGCTTTCATTTGTGTCTGCGAAGAATTCTTTGTATTGTGCTTACTTGCTGGATTTTCGTCTTTTTCGTTATTTCCTGTATGCCGAGAGTCGATTGTGGTTTGGACGCCCTGTCTCATCATAGCATCTTCTACCACAACAGTATTATCCTTTGCATGTTTAATGTCATGGTCCGATTGAGTGTTTCAAGACATAAAATGGTGATTTTGATGAGCGGCGAATGTATTACCAGACAAAAGTGGAATTGTTGGAATACACGTATATAATACATAATTATATAACACGCGCTATATTTTCGTCCATGCACCCCCTACCTTTCGGGGCATCGTAGACCCCGTCCCCCTTTTCCGTGCACCAATGTTCACCCCTAAATCGATGAAGTGACTAATAAAGATCAATTTGGTTGATTTTCAAGACATAAAAAGGTGATTTCGATTAGCGGCGAATGTATTACCAGACCAAAGTGGAATTGTTGGAATACACGTATATAATACATAATTATATAACACGCGCTATAATTTCGTCCATGCACCCCCTACCTTTCGGGGCATCGTAGACACCGTCCCCCTTTTCTGTGCACCAATGTTCACCCCTAGATCGATGAAGTGATTTATAAAGATCAATTTGGTCGATTATCAAGACATAAAAAGGTGATTTCGATTAGCGGCGAATGTATTACCAGACCAAAGTGGACTTGTTGGAATACACGTATATAATACATAATTATATAACACGCGCTATATTTTCGTCCATGCACCCCCTACCTTTCGGGGCATCATAGACCCCGTCCCCCTTTTCTGTGCACCAATGTTCACCCCTAAATCGATGAAGTGATTAATAAAGATCAATTTGGTTGATTTTCAAGACATAAAAAGGTGATTTCGATTAGCGGCGAATGTATTACCAGACCAAAGTGGAATTGTTGGAATACACGTATATAATACATAATTATATAACACGCGCTATATTTTCGTCCATGCACCCCCTACCTTTCGGGGCATCGTAGACCCCGTCACCCTTTTCTGTGCACCAATGTTCACCCCTAAATCGATAAAGTGATTAATAAAAATCAATTTGGTTGATTTTCAAGACATAAAATGGTCATTTCGATTAGCGGCGAATGTATTACCAGACTAAAGTGGAATTGTTGGAATACACGTATATAATACATAATTATATAACACGCGCTATATTTTCGTCCATGCACCCCCTACCTTTCGGGGCATCGTAGACCCCGTCCCCCTTTTCTGTGCACCAATGTTCACCCCTAAATCGATGAAGTGATTAATAAAGATCAATTTGGTTGATTTTCAAGACATAAAATGGTGATTTCGATTAGCGGCGAATGTATTACCAGACCAAAGTGGAATTGTTGGAATACACGTATATAATACATAATTATATAACACGCGCTATATTTTCGTCCATGCACCCCCTACCTTTCGGGGCATCGTAGACCCCGTCCCCCTTTTCTGTGCACCAATGTTCACCCCTAAATCGATGAAGTGATTAATAAAGATCAATTTGGTTGATTTTCAAGACATAAAAAGGTGATTTCGATTAGCGGCGAATGTATTACCAGACCAAAGTGGAATTGTTGGAATACACGTATATAATACATAATTATATAACACGCGCTCTATATTCGTCCATGCACCCCCTACCTTTCGGGGCATCGTAGACCCCGTCCCCCTTTTCTGTGCACCAATGTTCACCCCTATATCGATGAAGTGATTTATAAAGATCAATTTGGTCGATTTTCAAAGACATAAAAAGGTGATTACGATTAGCGGCGAATGTATTACCAGACCAAAGTGGAATTGTTGGAATACACGTATATAATACATAATTATATAACACGCGCTATATATTCGTCCATGCACCCCCTACCTTTCGGGGCATCGTAGACACCGTCACCCTTTTCTGTGCACCAATGTTCACCCCTAAATCGATGAAGTGATAAATAAAGATCAATTTGGTTGATTTTCAAGACATAAAATGGTGATTTCGATTAGCGGCGAATGTATTACCAGACCAAAGTGGACTTGTTGGAATACACGTATATAATACATAATTATATAACACGCGCTATATTTTCGTCCATGCACCCCCTACCTTTCGGGGCATCATAGACCCCGTCCCCCTTTTCTGTGCACCAATGTTCACCCCTAAATCGATGAAGTGATTAATAAAGATCAATTTGGTTGATTTTCAAGACATAAAAAGGTGATTTCGATTAGCGGCGAATGTATTACCAGACCAAAGTGGAATTGTTGGAATACACGTATATAATACATAATTATATAACACGCGCTATATTTTCGTCCATGCACCCCCTACCTTTCGGGGCATCGTAGACCCCGTCACCCTTTTCTGTGCACCAATGTTCACCCCTAAATCGATAAAGTGATTAATAAAAATCAATTTGGTTGATTTTCAAGACATAAAATGGTCATTTCGATTAGCGGCGAATGTATTACCAGACTAAAGTGGAATTGTTGGAATACACGTATATAATACATAATTATATAACACGCGCTATATTTTCGTCCATGCACCCCCTACCTTTCGGGGCATCGTAGACCCCGTCCCCCTTTTCTGTGCACCAATGTTCACCCCTAAATCGATGAAGTGATTAATAAAGATCAATTTGGTTGATTTTCAAGACATAAAATGGTGATTTCGATTAGCGGCGAATGTATTACCAGACCAAAGTGGAATTGTTGGAATACACGTATATAATACATAATTATATAACACGCGCTATATTTTCGTCCATGCACCCCCTACCTTTCGGGGCATCGTAGACCCCGTCCCCCTTTTCTGTGCACCAATGTTCACCCCTAAATCGATGAAGTGATTAATAAAGATCAATTTGGTTGATTTTCAAGACATAAAAAGGTGATTTCGATTAGCGGCGAATGTATTACCAGACCAAAGTGGAATTGTTGGAATACACGTATATAATACATAATTATATAACACGCGCTCTATATTCGTCCATGCACCCCCTACCTTTCGGGGCATCGTAGACCCCGTCCCCCTTTTCTGTGCACCAATGTTCACCCCTATATCGATGAAGTGATTTATAAAGATCAATTTGGTCGATTTTCAAAGACATAAAAAGGTGATTACGATTAGCGGCGAATGTATTACCAGACCAAAGTGGAATTGTTGGAATACACGTATATAATACATAATTATATAACACGCGCTATAATTTCGTCCATGCACCCCCTACCTTTCGGGGCATCGTAGACACCGTCCCCCTTTTCTGTGCACCAATGTTCACCCCTAGATCGATGAAGTGATTTATAAAGATCAATTTGGTCGATTTTCAAGACATAAAAAGGTGATTTCGATTAGCGGCGAATGTATTACCAGACCAAAGTGGAATTGTTGGAATACACGTATATAATACATAATTATATAACACGCGCTATATTTTCGTCCATGCACCCCCTACCTTTCGGGGCATCGTAGACCCCGTCACCCTTTTCTGTGCACCAATGTTCACCCCTAATTCGATAAAGTGATTAATAAAAATCAATTTGGTTGATTTTCAAGACATAAAATGGTGATTTCGATTAGCGGCGAATGTATTACCAGACCAAAGTGGAATTGTTGGAATACACGTATATAATACATAATTATATAACACGCGCTATATTTTCGTCCATGCACCCCCTACCTTTCGGGGCATCGTAGTCCCCGTCCCCCTTTTCTGTGCACCAATGTTCACCCCTAAATCGATGAAGTGATTAATAAAGATCAATTTGGTTGATTTTCAAGACATAAAATGGTGATTTCGATTAGCGGCGAATGTATTACCAGACCAAAATGGAATTGTTGGAATACACGTATATAATACATAATTATATAAAACGCGCTATATGTTCGTCCATGCACCCCCTATCTTTCGGGGCATCGTAGACCCCGTCCCCCTTTTCTGTGCACCAATGTTCACCCCTAAATCGATGAAGTGATTAATAAAGATCAATTTGGTTGATTTTCAAGACATAAAAAGGTGATTTCGATTAGCGGCGAATGTATTACCAGACCAAAGTGGAATTATTGGAATACACGTATATAATACATAATTATATAACACGCGCTATAATTTCGTCCATGCACCCCCTACCTTTCGGGGCATCGTAGACACCGTCACCCTTTTCTGTGCACCAATGTTCACCCCTAAATCGATGTAGTGATTAATAAAGATCAATTTGGTTGATTTTCAAGACATAAAAAGGTGATTTCGATTAGCGGCGAATGTATTACCAGACCAAAGTGGAATTGTTGGAATACACGTATATAATACATATTTATATAACACGCGCTATAATTTCGTCCATGCACCCCCTACCTTTCGGGGCATCGTAGACACCGTCCCCCTTTTCTGTGCACCAATGTTCACCCCTAGATCGATGAAGTGATTAATAAAGATCAATTTGGTCGATTTTCAAGACATAAAAAGGTGATTACGATTAGCGGCGAATGTATTACCAGACCAAAGTGGACTTGTTGGAATACACGTATATAATACATAATTATATAACATGCGCTATATTTTCGTCCATGCACCCTCTACCTTTCGGGGCATCGTAGACCCCGTCACCCTTTTCTGTGCACCAATGTTCACCCCTAAATCGATAAAGTGATTAATAAAAATCAATTTGGTTGATTTTCAAGACATAAAATGGTGATTTCGATTAACGGCGAATGTATTACCAGACCAAAGTGGAATTGTTGGAATACACGTATATAATACATAATTATATAACACGCGCTATATTTTCGTCCATGCACCCCCTACCTTTCGGGGCATCGTAGTCCCCGTCCCCCTTTTCTGTGCACCAATGTTCACCCCTAAATCGATGAAGTGATTAATAAAGATCAATTTGGTTGATTTTCAAGACATGAAATGGTGATTTCGATTAGCGGCGAATGTATTACCAGACCAAAATGGAATTGTTGGAATACACGTATATAATACATAGTTATATAAAACGCGCTATATGTTCGTCCATGCACCCCCTATCTTTCGGGGCATCGTAGACCCCGTCCCCCTTTTCTGTGCACCAATGTTCACCCCTAAATCGATGAAGTGATTAATAAAGATCAATTTGGTTGATTTTCAAGACATAAAAAGGTGATTTCGATTAGCGGCGAATGTATTACCAGACCAAAGTGGAATTGTTGGAATACACGTATATAATACATAATTATATAACACGCGCTATTACCAGACCAAAGTGGAATTGTTGGAATACACGTATATAATACATAATTATATAACACGCGCTATATTTTCGTCCATGCACCCCCTACCTTTCGGGGCATCGTAGACCCCGTCCCCCTTTTCTGTGCACCAATGTTCACCCCTAAATCGATGTAGTGATTAATAAAGATCAATTTGGTTGATTTTCAAGACATAAAATGGTGATTTCGATGAGCGGCGAATGTATTACCAGACAAAAGTGGAATTGTTGGAATACACGTATATAATACATAATTATATAACACGCGCTATATTTTCGTCCATGCACCCCCTACCTTTCGGGGCATCGTAGACCCCGTCCCCCTTTTCTGTGCACCAATGTTCACCCCTAAATCGATGAAGAGACTAATAAAGATCAATTTGGTTGATTTCAAGACATAAAAAGGTGATTTCGATTAGCGGCGAATGTATTACCAGACCAAAGTGGAATTGTTGGAATACACGTATATAATACATAATTATATAACACGCGCTATAATTTCGTCCATGCACCCCCTACCTTTCGGGGCATCGTACGTAGACACCGTCCCCCTTTTCTGTGCACCAATGTTCACCCCTAGATCGATGAAGTGATTTATAAAGATCAATTTGGTCGATTTTCAAGACATAAAAAGGTGATTTCGATTAGCGGCGAATGTATTACCAGACCAAAGTGGAATTGTTGGAATACACGTATATAATACATAATTATATAACACGCGCTATATTTTCGTCCATGCACCCCTTACCTTTCGGGGCATCGTAGACCCCGTCCCCCTTTTCTGTGCACCAATGTTCACCTCTAAATCGATGAAGTGATTAATAAAGATCAATTTGGTTGATTTTCAAAACATAAAAAGGTGATTTCGATTAGCGGCGAATGTATTACCAGACCAAAGTGGAATTGTTGGAATACACGTATATAATACATAATTATATAACACGCGCTATATTTTCGTCCATGCACCCCCTACCTTTCGGGGCATCGTAGACCCCGTCCCCCTTTTCTGTGCACCAATGTTCACCCCTAGATCGATGAAGTGATTTCTAAAGATCAATTTGGTCGATTTTCAAGACATAAAATGGTGATTTCGATTAGCGGCGAATGTATTACCAGACCAAAGTGGAATTGTTGGAATACACGTATATAATACATAATTATATAACACGCGCTATATTTTCGTCCATGCACCCCCTACCTTTCGGAGCATCGTAGACCCCGTCCCCCTTTTCTGTGCACCAATGTTCACCCCTAAATCGATGAAGTGATTAATAAAGATCAATTTGGTTGATTTTCAAGACATAAAATGGTGATTTCGATTAGCGGCGAATGTATTACCAGCCCAAAGTGGAATTGTTGGAATACACGTATATAATACATAATTATATAACACGCGCTATATTTTCGTCCATGCACCCCCTACCTTTCGGGGCATCGTAGACCCCGTCCCCCTTTTCTGTGCACCAATGTTCACCCCTAAATCGATGAAGTGATTAATAAAGATTAATTTGGTTGATTTTCAAGACATAAAAAGGTGATTTCGATTAGCGGCGAATGTATTACCAGACCAAAGTGGAATTGTTGGAATACACGTATATAATACATAATTATATAACACGCGCTATATTTTCGTCCATGCACCCCCTACCTTTCGGGGCATCGTAGACCCCGTCCCCCTTTTCTGTGCACCAATGTTCACCCCTAAATCGATGAAGTGATTAATAAAGATCAATTTGGT
Organism: Lytechinus pictus; assembly: GCF_037042905.1. Taxonomy (NCBI): domain Eukaryota; kingdom Metazoa; phylum Echinodermata; class Echinoidea; order Temnopleuroida; family Toxopneustidae; genus Lytechinus; species Lytechinus pictus. The sequence continues at coordinate 29,118,808 of NC_087260.1, forward strand.
TGATTTTCAAGACATAAAATGGTGATTTCCATTAGCGGCGAATGTATTACCAGACCAAAGTGGAATTGTTGGAATACACGTATATAATACATAATTATATAACACGCGCTATATTTTCGTCCATGCACCCCCTACCTTTCGGGGCATCGTAGACCCTGTCCCCCTTTTCTGTGCACCAATGTTCACCCCTAAATCGATGAAATGATTAATAAAGATCAATTTGGTTGATTTTCAAGACATAAAAAGGTGATTTCGATTAGCGGCGAATGTATTACCAGACCAAAGTGGAATTGTTGGAATACACGTATATAATACATAATTATATAACACGCGCTATATTTTCGTCCATGCACCCCCTACCTTTCGGGGCATCGTAGACCCCGTCCCCCTTTTCTGTGCACCAATGTTCACCCCTAAATCGATGAAGTGATTAATAAAGATCAATTTGGTTGATTTTCAAGACATAAAATGGTGATTTCGATTAGCGGCGAATGTATTACCAGACCAAAGTGGAATTGTTGGAATACACGTATATAATACATAATTATAAAACACGCGCTATATTTTCGTCCATGCACCCCCTACCTTTCGGGGCATCGTAGACCCCGTCCCCCTTTTCTGTGCACCAATGTTCACCCCTAAATCGATGTAGTGATTAATAAAGATCAATTTGGTTGATTTTCAAGACATAAAATGGTGATTTCGATTAGCGGCGAATGTATTACCAGACCAAAGTGGAACTGTTGGAATACACATATATAATACATAATTATATAACACGCGCTATATTTTCGTCCATGCACCCCCTACCTTTCGGGGCATCGTAGACCCCGTCCCCCTTTTCTGTGCACCAATGTTCACCCCTAAATCGATGAAGTGATTACTAAAGATCAATTTGGTTGATTTTCAAGACATAAAATGGTGATTTCGATTAGCGGCGAATGTATTACCAGACCAAAGTGGAATTGTTGGAATACACGTATATAATACATAATTATATAACACGCGCTATATTTTCGTCCATGCACCCCTTACCTTTCGGGGCATCGTAGACCCCGTCCCCCTTTTCTGCGCACCAATGTTCACCTCTAAATCGATGAAGTGATTAATAAAGATCAATTTGGTTGATTTTCAAAACATAAAAAGGTGATTTCGATTAGCGGCGAATGTATTACCAGACCAAAGTGGAATTGTTGGAATACACGTATATAATACATAATTATATAACACGCGCTATATTTTCGTCCATGCACCCCCTACCTTTCGGGGCATCGTAGACCCCGTCCCCCTTTTCTGTGCACCAATATTCACCCCTAGATCGATGAAGTGATTAATAAAGATCAATTTGGTTGATTTTCAAGACATAAAATGGTGATTTCGATTAGCGGCGAATGTATTACCAGACCAAAGTGGAATTGTTGGAATACACGTATATAATACATAATTATATAACACGCGCTATATTTTCGTCCATGCACCCCCTACCTTTCGGGGCATCGTAGACCCCGTCCCCCTTTTCTGTGCACCAATGTCCACCCCTAAATCGATGAAGTGATTAATAAAGATCAATTTGGTTGATTTTCAAGACATAAAATGGTGATTTCGATTAGCGGCGAATGTATTACCAGACCAAAGTGGAATTGTTGGAATACACGTATATAATACATAATTATATAACACGCGCTATATTTTCGTCCATGCACCCCCTACCTTTCGGGGCATCGTAGACCCCGTCCCCCTTTTCTGTGCACCAATGTTCACCCCTAAATCGATGAAGTGATTAATAAAGATCAATTTGGTTGATTTTCAAGAGATAAAATGGTGATTTCGATTAGCGGCGAATGTATTACCAGACCAAAGTGGAATTGTTGGAATACACGACGTATATAATACATAATTATATAACACGCGCTATATTTTCGTCCATGCACCCCCTACCTTTCGGGGCATCGTAGACCCCGTCCCCCTTTTCTGTGCACCAATTTCCACCCCTAAATCGATGAAGTGATTACTAAAGATCAATTTGGTTGATTTTCAAGACATAAAATGGTGATTTCGATTAGCGGCGAATGTATTACCAGACCAAAGTGGAATTGTTGGAATACACGTATATAATACATAATTATATAACACGCGCTATATTTTCGTCCATGCACCCCCTACCTTTCGGGGCATCGTAGACCCCGTGCCCCTTTTCTGTGCACCAATGTTTACCCCTAGATCGATGAAGTGATTTATAAAGATAAATTTGGTCGATTTTGAAGACAAAAAAAGGTGATTTCGATTAGCGGCGAATGTATTACCAGACCAAAGTGGAATTGTTGGAATACACGTATATAATACATAATTATATAACACGCGCTATATTTTCGTCCATGCACCCCCTACCTTTCGGGGCATCGTAGAACCCGTCCCCCTTTTCTGTGCACCAATGTTCACCCCTAAATCGATGAAGTGATTAATAAAGATCAATTTGGTTGATTTTCAAGACATAAAATGGTGATTTCCATTAGCGGCGAATGTATTACCAGACCAAAGTGGAATTGTTGGAATACACGTATATAATACATAATTATATAACACGCGCTATATTTTCGTCCATGCACCCCCTACCTTTCGGGGCATCGTAGACCCTGTCCCCCTTTTCTGTGCACCAATGTTCACCCCTAAATCGATGAAATGATTAATAAAGATCAATTTGGTTGATTTTCAAGACATAAAAAGGTGATTTCGATTAGCGGCGAATGTATTACCAGACCAAAGTGGAATTGTTGGAATACACGTATATAATACATAATTATATAACACGCGCTATATTTTCGTCCATGCACCCCCTACCTTTCGGGGCATCGTAGACCCCGTCCCCCTTTTCTGTGCACCAATGTTCACCCCTAAATCGATGAAGTGATTAATAAAGATCAATTTGGTTGATTTTCAAGACATAAAATGGTGATTTCGATTAGCGGCGAATGTATTACCAGACCAAAGTGGAATTGTTGGAATACACGTATATAATACATAATTATAAAACACGCGCTATATTTTCGTCCATGCACCCCCTACCTTTCGGGGCATCGTAGACCCCGTCCCCCTTTTCTGTGCACCAATGTTCACCCCTAAATCGATGTAGTGATTAATAAAGATCAATTTGGTTGATTTTCAAGACATAAAATGGTGATTTCGATTAGCGGCGAATGTATTACCAGACCAAAGTGGAACTGTTGGAATACACGTATATAATACATAATTATATAACACGCGCTATATTTTCGTCCATGCACCCCCTACCTTTCGGGGCATCGTAGACCCCGTCCCCCTTTTCTGTGCACCAATGTTCACCCCTAAATCGATGAAGTGATTACTAAAGATCAATTTGGTTGATTTTCAAGACATAAAATGGTGATTTCGATTAGCGGCGAATGTATTACCAGACCAAAGTGGAATTGTTGGAATACACGTATATAATACATAATTATATAACACGCGCTATATTTTCGTCCATGCACCCCTTACCTTTCGGGGCATCGTAGACCCCGTCCCCCTTTTCTGTGCACCAATGTTCACCTCTAAATCGATGAAGTGATTAATAAAGATCAATTTGGTTGATTTTCAAAACATAAAAAGGTGATTTCGATTAGCGGCGAATGTATTACCAGACCAAAGTGGAATTGTTGGAATACACGTATATAATACATAATTATATAACACGCGCTATATTTTCGTCCATGCACCCCCTACCTTTCGGGGCATCGTAGACCCCGTCCCCCTTTTCTGTGCACCAATATTCACCCCTAGATCGATGAAGTGATTAATAAAGATCAATTTGGTTGATTTTCAAGACATAAAATGGTGATTTCGATTAGCGGCGAATGTATTACCAGACCAAAGTGGAATTGTTGGAATACACGTATATAATACATAATTATATAACACGCGCTATATTTTCGTCCATGCACCCCCTACCTTTCGGGGCATCGTAGACCCCGTCCCCCTTTTCTGTGCACCAATGTCCACCCCTAAATCGATGAAGTGATTAATAAAGATCAATTTGGTTGATTTTCAAGACATAAAATGGTGATTTCGATTAGCGGCGAATGTATTACCAGACCAAAGTGGAATTGTTGGAATACACGTATATAATACATAATTATATAACACGCGCTATATTTTCGTCCATGCACCCCCTACCTTTCGGGGCATCGTAGACCCCGTCCCCCTTTTCTGTGCACCAATGTTCACCCCTAAATCGATGAAGTGATTAATAAAGAGCAATTTGGTTGATTTTCAAGAGATAAAATGGTGATTTCGATTAGCGGCGAATGTATTACCAGACCAAAGTGGAATTGTTGGAATACACGTATATAATACATAATTATATAACACGCGCTATATTTTCGTCCATGCACCCCCTACCTTTCGGGGCATCGTAGACCCCGTCCCCCTTTTCTGTGCACCAATTTCCACCCCTAAATCGATGAAGTGATTACTAAAGATCAATTTGGTTGATTTTCAAGACATAAAATGGTGATTTCGATTAGCGGCGAATGTATTACCAGACCAAAGTGGAATTGTTGGAATACACGTATATAATACATAATTATATAACACGCGCTATATTTTCGTCCATGCACCCCCTACCTTTCGGGGCATCGTAGACCCCGTGCCCCTTTTCTGTGCACCAATGTTTACCCCTAGATCGATGAAGTGATTTATAAAGATAAATTTGGTCGATTTTGAAGACAAAAAAAGGTGATTTCGATTAGCGGCGAATGTATTACCAGACCAAAGTGGAATTGTTGGAATACACGTATATAATACATAATTATATAACACGCGCTATATTTTCGTCCATGCACCCCCTACCTTTCGGGGCATCGTAGAACCCGTCCCCCTTTTCTGTGCACCAATGTTCACCCCTAAATCGATGAAGTGATTAATAAAGATCAATTTGGTTGATTTTCAAGACATAAAATGGTGATTTCGATTAGCGGCGAATGTATTACCAGACCAAAGTGGAATTGTTGGAATACACGTATATAATACATAATTATATAAGACGCGCTATATTTTCGTCCATGCACCCCCTACCTTTCGGGGCATCGTAGACCCCGTTCCCCTTTTCTGTGCACCAATGTTCACCCCTAAATCGATGAAGTGATTAATAAAGATCAATTTGGTTGATTTTCAAGACATAAAATGGTGATTTCGATTAGCGGCGAATGTATTACCAGACCAAAGTGGAATTGTTGGAATACACGTATATAATACATAATTATATAACACGCGCTATATTTTCGTCCATGCACCCCCTACCTTTCGGGGCATCGTAGACCCCGTCCCCCTTTTCTGTGCACCAATGTTCACCCCTAGATCGATGAAGTGATTTATAAAGATCAATTTGGTCGATTTTCAAGACTTAAAAAGGTGATTTCGATTAGCGGCGAATGTATTACCAGACCAAAGTGGAATTGTTGTAATACACGTATATAATACATAATTATATAACACGCGCTATATTTTCGTCCATGCACCCCCTACCTTTCGGGGCATCGTAGACCCCGTCACCCTTTTCTGTGCACCAATGTTCACCCCTAAATCGATAAAGTGATTAATAAAAATCAATTTGGTTGATTTTCAAGACATAAAATGGTGATTTCGATTAGCGGCGAATGTATTACCAGACCAAAGTGGAACTGTTGGAATACACGTATATAATACATAATTATATAACACGCGCTATATTTTCGTCCATGCACCCCCTACCTTTCGGGACATCGTAGACCCCGTCCCCCTTTTCTGTGCACCAATGTTCACCCCTAAATCGATGAAGTGATTAATAAAGATCAATTTGGTTGATTTTCAAGACATAAACTGGTGATTTCGATTAGCGGCGAATGTATTACCAGACCAAAGTGGAATTGTTGGAATACACGTATATAATACATAATTATATAACACGCGCTATATTTTCGTCCATGCACCCCCTACCTTTCGGGGCATCGTAGACCCCGTCCCCCTTTTCTGTGCACCAATGTTCACCCCTAAATCGATGAAGTGATTAATAAAGATCAATTTGGTTGATTTTTAAGACATAAACTGGTGATTTCGATTAGCGGCGAATGTATTACCAGCCCAAAGTGGAATTGTTGGAATACACGTATATAATACATAATTATATAACACGCGCTATATTTTCGTCCATGCACCCCCTACCTTTCGGGGCATCGTAGACCCCGTCCCCCTTTTCTGTGCACCAATGTTCACCCCTAAATCGATGAAGTGATTAATAAAGATTAATTTGGTTGATTTTCAAGACATAAAAAGGTGATTTCGATTAGCGGCGAATGTATTACCAGACCAAAGTGGAATTGTTGGAATACACGTATATAATACATAATTATATAACACGCGCTATATTTTCGTCCATGCACCCCCTACCTTTCGGGGCATCGTAGACCCCGTCCCCCTTTTCTGTGCACCAATGTTCACCCCTAAATCGATGAAGTGATTAATAAAGATTAATTTGGTTGATTTTCAAGACATAAAAAGGTAATTTCGATTAGCCGCGAATGTATTACCAGACCAAAGTGGAATTGTTGGAATACACGTATATAATACATAATTATATAACACGCGCTATATTTTCGTCCATGCACCCCCTACCTTTCGGGGCATCGTAGACCCCGTCCCCCTTTTCTGTGCACCAATGTTCACCCCTAAATCGATGAAGTGATTAATAAAGATCAATTTGGTTGATTTTCAAGACATAAAATGGTGATTTCCATTAGCGGCGAATGTATTACCAGACCAAAGTGGAATTGTTGGAATACACGTATATAATACATAATTATATAACACGCGCTATATTTTCGTCCATGCACCCCCTACCTTTCGGGGCATCGTAGACCCTGTCCCCCTTTTCTGTGCACCAATGTTCACCCCTAAATCGATGAAATGATTAATAAAGATCAATTTGGTTGATTTTCAAGACATAAAAAGGTGATTTCGATTAGCGGCGAATGTATTACCAGACCAAAGTGGAATTGTTGGAATACACGTATATAATACATAATTATATAACACGCGCTATATTTTCGTCCATGCACCCCCTACCTTTCGGGGCATCGTAGACCCCGTCCCCCTTTTCTGTGCACCAATGTTCACCCCTAAATCGATGAAGTGATTAATAAAGATCAATTTGGTTGATTTTCAAGACATAAAATGGTGATTTCGATTAGCGGCGAATGTATTACCAGACCAAAGTGGAATTGTTGGAATACACGTATATAATACATAAATATAAAACACGCGCTATATTTTCGTCCATGCACCCCCTACCTTTCGGGGCATCGTAGACCCCGTCCCCCTTTTCTGTGCACCAATGTTCACCCCTAAATCGATGTAGTGATTAATAAAGATCAATTTGGTTGATTTTCAAGACATAAAATGGTGATTTCGATTAGCGGCGAATGGGGTATTACCAGACCAAAGTGGAACTGTTGGAATACACGTATATAATACATAATTATATAACACGCGCTATATTTTCGTCCATGCACCCCCTACCTTTCGGGGCATCGTAGACCCCGTCCCCCTTTTCTGTGCACCAATGTTCACCCCTAAATCGATGAAGTGATTACTAAAGATCAATTTGGTTGATTTTCAAGACATAAAATGGTGATTTCGATTAGCGGCGAATGTATTACCAGACCAAAGTGGAATTGTTGGAATACACGTATATAATACATAATTATATAACACGCGCTATATTTTCGTCCATGCACCCCTTACCTTTCGGGGCATCGTAGACCCCGTCCCCCTTTTCTGTGCACCAATGTTCACCTCTAAATCGATGAAGTGATTAATAAAGATCAATTTGGTTGATTTTCAAAACATAAAAAGGTGATTTCGATTAGCGGCGAATGTATTACCAGACCAAAGTGGAATTGTTGGAATACACGTATATAATACATAATTATATAACACGCGCTATATTTTCGTCCATGCACCCCCTACCTTTCGGGGCATCGTAGACCCCGTCCCCCTTTTCTGTGCACCAATATTCACCCCTAGATCGATGAAGTGATTAATAAAGATCAATTTGGTTGATTTTCAAGACATAAAATGGTGATTTCGATTAGCGGCGAATGTATTACCAGACCAAAGTGGAATTGTTGGAATACACGTATATAATACATAATTATATAACACGCGCTATATTTTCGTCCATGCACCCCCTACCTTTCGGGGCATCGTAGACCCCGTCCCCCTTTTCTGTGCACCAATGTTCACCCCTAAATCGATGAAGTGATTAATAAAGATCAATTTGGTTGATTTTCAAGACATAAAATGGTGATTTCGATTAGCGGCGAATGTATTACCAGCCCAAAGTGGAATTGTTGGAATACACGTATATAATACATAATTATATAACACGCGCTATATTTTCGTCCATGCACCCCCTACCTTTCGGGGCATCGTAGACCCCGTCCCCCTTTTCTGTGCACCAATGTTCACCCCTAAATCGATGAAGTGATTAATAAAGATCAATTTGGTTGATTTTCAAGACATAAAATGGTGATTTCGATTAGCGGCGAATGTATTACCAGACCAAAGTGGAACTGTTGGAATACACGTATATAATACATAATTATATAACACGCGCTATATTTTCGTCCATGCACCCCCTACCTTTCGGGGCATCGTAGACCCCGTCCCCCTTTTCTGTGCACCAATGTCCACCCCTAAATCGATGAAGTGATTACTAAAGATCAATTTGGTTGATTTTCAAGACATAAAATGGTGATTTCGATTAGCGGCGAATGTATTACCAGACCAAAGTGGAATTGTTGGAATACACGTATATAATACATAATTATATAACACGCGCTATATTTTCGTCCATGCACCCCCTACCTTTCGGGGCATCGTAGACCCTGTCCCCCTTTTCTGTGCACCAATGTTCACCCCTAAATCGATGAAATGATTAATAAAGATCAATTTGGTTGATTTTCAAGACATAAAAAGGTGATTTCGATTAGCGGCGAATGTATTACCAGACCAAAGTGGAATTGTTGGAATACACGTATATAATACATAATTATATAACACGCGCTATATTTTCGTCCATGCACCCCCTACCTTTCGGGGCATCGTAGACCCCGTCCCCCTTTTCTGTGCACCAATGTTCACCCCTAAATCGATGAAGTGATTAATAAAGATCAATTTGGTTGATTTTCAAGACATAAAATGGTGATTTCGATTAGCGGCGAATGTATTACCAGACCAAAGTTGAATTGTTGGAATACACGTATATAATACATAATTATATAACACGCGCTATATTTTCGTCCATGCACCCCCTACCTTTCGGGGCATCGTAGACCCCGTCCCCCTTTTCTGTGCACCAATGTTCACCCCTAAATCGATGAAGTGATTAATAAAGATCAATTTGGTTGATTTTCAAGACATAAAATGGTGATTTCGATTAGCGGCGAATGTATTACCAGACCAAAGTTGAATTGTTGGAATACACGTATATAATACATAATTATATAACACGCGCTATATTTTCGTCCATGCACCCCCTACCTTTCGGGGCATCGTAGACCCCGTCCCCCTTTTCTGTGCACCAATGTTCACCCCTAAATCGATGAAGTGATTAATAAAGATCAATTTGGTTGATTTTCAAGACATAAAATGGTGATTTCGATTAGCGGCGAATGTATTACCAGACCAAAGTGGAACTGTTGGAATACACGTATATAATACATAATTATATAACACGCGCTATATTTTCGTCCATGCACCCCCTACCTTTCGGGGCATCGTAGACCCCGTCCCCCTTTTCTGTGCACCAATGTTCACCCCTAAATCGATGAAGTGATTACTAAAGATCAATTTGGTTGATTTTCAAGACATAAAATGGTGATTTCGATTAGCGGCGAATGTATTACCAGACCAAAGTGGAATTGTTGGAATACACGTAAATAATACATAATTATATAACACGCGCTATATTTTCGTCCATGCACCCCTTACCTTTCGGGGCATCGTAGACCCAGTCCCCCTTTTCTGTGCACCAATGTTCACCTCTAAATCGATGAAGTGATTAATAAAGATCAATTTGGTTGATTTTCAAAACATAAAAAGGTGATTTCGATTAGCGGCGAATGTATTACCAGACCAAAGTGGAATTGTTGGAATACACGTATATAATACATAATTATATAACACGCGCTATATTTTCGTCCATGCACCCCCTACCTTTCGGGGCATCGTAGACCCCGTCCCCCTTTTCTGTGCACCAATATTCACCCCTAGATCGATGAAGTGATTAATAAAGATCAATTTGGTTGATTTTCAAGACATAAAATGGTGATTTCGATTAGCGGCGAATGTATTACCAGACCAAAGTGGAATTGTTGGAATACACGTATATAACTCGCGCTATATTTTCGTCCATGCACCCCCTACCTTTCGGGGCATCGTAGACCCCGTCCCCCTTTTCTGTGCACCAATGTTCACCCCTAAATCGATGAAGTGATTAATAAAGATCAATTTGGTTGATTTTCAAGACATAAAATGGTGATTTCGATTAGCGGCGAATGTATTACCAGCCCAAAGTGGAATTGTTGGAATACACGTATATAATACATAATTATATAACACGCGCTATATTTTCGTCCATGCACCCCCTACATTTCGGGGCATCGTAGACCCCGTCCCCCTTTTCTGTGCACCAATGTTCACCCCTAAATCGATGAAGTGATTAATAAAGATCAATTTGGTTGATTTTCAAGACATAAAATGGTGATTTCGATTAGCGGCGAATGTATTACCAGACCAAAGTAGAACTGTTGGAATACACGTATATAATACATAATTATATAACACGCGCTATATTTTCGTCCATGCACACCCTACCTTTCGGGGCATCGTAGACCCCGTCCCCCTTTTCTGTGCACCAATGTCCACCCCTAAATCGATGAAGTGATTACTAAAGATCAATTTGGTTGATTTTCAAGACATAAAATGGTGATTTCGATTAGCGGCGAATGTATTACCAGACCAAAGTGGAATTGTTGGAATACACGTATATAATACATATTTATATAACACGCGCTATATTTTCGTCCATGCACCCCCTACCTTTCGGGGCATCGTAGACCCCGTCCCCCTTTTCTGTGCACCAATGTCCACCCCTAAATCGATGAAGTGATTACTAAAGATCAATTTGGTTGATTTTCAAGACATAAAATGGTGATTTCGATTAGCGGCGAATGTATTACCAGACCAAAGTGGAATTGTTGGAATACACGTATATAATACATAATTATATAACACGCGCTATATTTTCGTCCATGCACCCCCTACCTTTCGGGGCATCGTAGACCCCGTCCCCCTTTTCTGTGCACCAATATTCACCCCTAGATCGATGAAGTGATTAATAAAGATCAATTTGGTTGATTTTCAAGACATAAAATGGTGATTTCGATTAGCGGCGAATGTATTACCAGACCAAAGTGGAATTGTTGGAATACACGTATATAATACATAATTATATAACACGCGCTATATTTTCGTCCATGCACCCCCTACCTTTCGGGGCATCGTAGACCCCGTCCCCCTTTTCTGTGCACCAATGTTCACCCCTAAATCGATGAAGTGATTAATAAAGATCAATTTGGTTGATTTTCAAGACATAAAATGGTGATTTCGATTAGCGGCGAATGTATTACCAGACCAAAGTGGAACTGTTGGAATACACGTATATAATACATAATTATATAACACGCGCTATATTTTCGTCCATGCACCCCCTACCTTTCGGGGCATCGTAGACCCCGTCCCCCTTTTCTGTGCACCAATGTTCACCCCTAAATCGATGAAGTGATTAATAAAGATCAATTTGGTTGATTTTCAAGACATAAAATGGTGATTTCGATTAGCGGCGAATGTATTACCAGACCAAAGTGGAATTGTTGGAATACACGTATATAACACGCGCTATATTTTCGTCCATGCACCCCCTACCTTTCGGGGCATCGTAGACCCCGTCCCCCTTTTCTGTGCACCAATATTCACCCCTAGATCGATGAAGTGATTAATAAAGATCAATTTGGTTGATTTTCAAGACATAAAATGGTGATTTCGATTAGCGGCGAATGTATTACCAGACCAAAGTGGAATTGTTGGAATACACGTATATAATACATAATTATATAACACGCGCTATATTTTCGTCCATGCACCCCCTACCTTTCGGGGCATCGTAGACCCCGTCCCCCTTTTCTGTGCACCAATGTTCACCCCTAAATCGATGAAGTGATTAATAAAGATCAATTTGGTTGATTTTCAAGACATAAAATGGTGATTTCGATTAGCGGCGAATGTATTACCAGCCCAAAGTGGAATTGTTGGAATACACGTATATAATACATAATTATATAACACGCGCTATATTTTCGTCCATGCACCCCCTACCTTTCGGGGCATCGTAGACCCCGTCCCCCTTTTCTGTGCACCAATGTTCACCCCTAAATCGATGAAGTGATTAATAAAGATCAATTTGGTTGATTTTCAAGACATAAAATGGTGATTTCGATTAGCGGCGAATGTATTACCAGCCCAAAGTGGAATTGTTGGAATACACGTATATAATACATAATTATATAACACGCGCTATATTTTCGTCCATGCACCCCCTACCTTTCGGGGCATCGTAGACCCCGTCCCCCTTTTCTGTGCACCAATGTTCACCCCTAAATCGATGAAGTGATTAATAAAGATCAATTTGGTTGATTTTCAAGACATAAAATGGTGATTTCGATTAGCGGCGAATGTATTACCAGACCAAAGTGGAACTGTTGGAATACACGTATATAATACATAATTATATAACACGCGCTATATTTTCGTCCATGCACCCCCTACCTTTCGGGGCATCGTAGACCCCGTCCCCCTTTTCTGTGCACCAATGTCCACCCCTAAATCGATGAAGTGATTACTAAAGATCAATTTGGTTGATTTTCAAGACATAAAATGGTGATTTCGATTAGCGGCGAATGTATTACCAGACCAAAGTGGAATTGTTGGAATACACGTATATAATACATAATTATATAACACGCGCTATATTTTCGTCCATGCACCCCCTACCTTTCGGGGCATCGTAGACCCTGTCCCCCTTTTCTGTGCACCAATGTTCACCCCTAAATCGATGAAATGATTAATAAAGATCAATTTGGTTGATTTTCAAGACATAAAAAGGTGATTTCGATTAGCGGCGAATGTATTACCAGACCAAAGTGGAATTGTTGGAATACACGTATATAATACATAATTATATAACACGCGCTATATTTTCGTCCATGCACCCCCTACCTTTCGGGGCATCGTAGACCCCGTCCCCCTTTTCTGTGCACCAATGTTCACCCCTAAATCGATGAAGTGATTAATAAAGATCAATTTGGTTGATTTTCAAGACATAAAATGGTGATTTCGATTAGCGGCGAATGTATTACCAGACCAAAGTTGAATTGTTGGAATACACGTATATAATACATAATTATATAACACGCGCTATATTTTCGTCGATGCACCCCCTACCTTTCGGGGCATCGTAGACCCCGTCCCCCTTTTCTGTGCACCAATGTTCACCCCTAAATCGATGAAGTGATTAATAAAGATCAATTTGGTTGATTTTCAAGACATAAAATGGTGATTTCGATTAGCGGCGAATGTATTACCAGACCAAAGTGGAACTGTTGGAATACACGTATATAATACATAATTATATAACACGCGCTATATTTTCGTCCATGCACCCCCTACCTTTCGGGGCATCGTAGACCCCGTCCCCCTTTTCTGTGCACCAATGTTCACCCCTAAATCGATGAAGTGATTACTAAAGATCAATTTGGTTGATTTTCAAGACATAAAATGGTGATTTCGATTAGCGGCGAATGTATTACCAGACCAAAGTGGAATTGTTGGAATACACGTAAATAATACATAATTATATAACACGCGCTATATTTTCGTCCATGCACCCCTTACCTTTCGGGGCATCGTAGACCCAGTCCCCCTTTTCTGTGCACCAATGTTCACCTCTAAATCGATGAAGTGATTAATAAAGATCAATTTGGTTGATTTTCAAAACATAAAAAGGTGATTTCGATTAGCGGCGAATGTATTACCAGACCAAAGTGGAATTGTTGGAATACACGTATATAATACATAATTATATAACACGCGCTATATTTTCGTCCATGCACCCCCTACCTTTCGGGGCATCGTAGACCCCGTCCCCCTTTTCTGTGCACCAATATTCACCCCTAGATCGATGAAGTGATTAATAAAGATCAATTTGGTTGATTTTCAAGACATAAAATGGTGATTTCGATTAGCGGCGAATGTATTACCAGACCAAAGTGGAATTGTTGGAATACACGTATATAACACGCGCTATATTTTCGTCCATGCACCCCCTACCTTTCGGGGCATCGTAGACCCCGTCCCCCTTTTCTGTGCACCAATGTTCACCCCTAAATCGATGAAGTGATTAATAAAGATCAATTTGGTTGATTTTCAAGACATAAAATGGTGATTTCGATTAGCGGCGAATGTATTACCAGCCCAAAGTGGAATTGTTGGAATACACGTATATAATACATAATTATATAACACGCGCTATATTTTCGTCCATGCACCCCCTACATTTCGGGGCATCGTAGACCCCGTCCCCCTTTTCTGTGCACCAATGTTCACCCCTAAATCGATGAAGTGATTAATAAAGATCAATTTGGTTGATTTTCAAGACATAAAATGGTGATTTCGATTAGCGGCGAATGTATTACCAGACCAAAGTAGAACTGTTGGAATACACGTATATAATACATAATTATATAACACGCGCTATATTTTCGTCCATGCACACCCTACCTTTCGGGGCATCGTAGACCCCGTCCCCCTTTTCTGTGCACCAATGTCCACCCCTAAATCGATGAAGTGATTACTAAAGATCAATTTGGTTGATTTTCAAGACATAAAATGGTGATTTCGATTAGCGGCGAATGTATTACCAGACCAAAGTGGAATTGTTGGAATACACGTATATAATACATAATTATATAACACGCGCTATATTTTCGTCCATGCACCCCCTACCTTTCGGGGCATCGTAGACCCCGTCCCCCTTTTCTGTGCACCAATGTTCACCCCTAGATCGATGAAGTGATTAATAAAGATCAATTTGGTCGATTTTCAAGACATAAAATGGTGATTTCGATTAGCGGCGAATGTATTACCAGACCAAAGTGGAATTGTTGGAATACACGTATATAATACATAATTATATAACACGCGCTATATTTTCGTCCATGCACCCCCTACCTTTCGGGGCATCGTAGACCCCGTCCCCCTTTTCTGTGCACCAATGTTCACCCCTAAATCGATGAAGTGATTAATAAAGATCAATTTGGTTGATTTTCAAGACATAAAAAGGTGATTTCGATTAGCGGCGAATGTATTACCAGACCAAAGTGGAATTGTTGGAATACACGTATATAATACATAATTATATAACACGCGCTATATTTTCGTCCATGCACCCCCTACCTTTCGGGGCATCGTAGACCCCGTCCCCCTTTTCTGTGCACCAATGTTCACCCCTAAATCGATGAAGTGATTAATAAAGATCAATTTGGTTGATTTTCAAGACATAAAATGGTGATTTCGATTAGCGGCGAATGTATTACCAGACCAAAGTGGAATTGTTGGAATACACGTATATAATACATAATTATATAACACGCGCTATATTTTCGTCCATGCACCCCCTACCTTTCGGGGCATCGTAGACCCCGTCCCCCTTTTCTGTGCACCAATGTTCACCCCTAAATCGATGAAGTGATTAATAAAGATCAATTTGGTTGATTTTCAAGACATAAAAAGGTGATTTCGATTAGCGGCGAATGTATTACCAGACCAAAGTGGAACTGTTGGAATACACGTATATAATACATAATTATATAACACGCGCTATATTTTCGTCCATGCACCCCCTACCTTTCGGGGCATCGTAGACCCCGTCCCCCTTTTCTGTGCACCAATGTTCACCCCTAAATCGATGAAGTGATTTATAAAGATCAATTTGGTTGATTTTCAAGACATAAAATGGTGATTTCGATTAGCGGCGAATGTATTACCAGACCAAAGTGGAATTGTTGGAATACACGTATATAATACATAATTATATAACACGCGCTATATTTTCGTCCATGCACCCCCTACCTTTCGGGGCATCGTAGACCCCGTCCCCCTTTTCTGTGCACCAATGTCCACCCCTAAATCGATGAAGTGATTACTAAAGATCAATTTGGTTGATTTTCAAGACATAAAATGGTGATTTCGATTAGCGGCGAATGTATTACCAGACCAAAGTGGAATTGTTGGAATACACGTATATAATACATAATTATATAACACGCGCTATATTTTCGTCCATGCACCCCCTACCTTTCGGGGCATCGTAGACCCCGTCCCCCTTTTCTGTGCACCAATGTTTACCCCTAAATCGATGAAGTGATTAATAAAGATCAAGTTGTTTGATTTTCAAAACATAAAAAGGTGATTTCGATTAGCGGCGAATGTATTACCAGACCAAAGTGGAATTGTTGGAATACACGTATATAATACATAATTATATAACACGCGCTATATTTTCGTCCATGCACCCCCTACCTTTCGGGGCATCGTAGACCCCGTCCCCCTTTTCTGTGCACCAATGTTCACCCCTAGATCGATGAAGTGATTAATAAAGATCAATTTGGTCGATTTTCAAGACATAAAATGGTGATTTCGATTAGCGGCGAATGTATTACCAGACCAAAGTGGAATTGTTGGAATACACGTATATAATACATAATTATATAACACGCGCTATATTTTCGTCCATGCACCCCCTACCTTTCGGGGCATCGTAGACCCCGTCCCCCTTTTCTGTGCACCAATGTTCACCCCTAAATCGATGAAGTTATTAATAAAGATCAATTTGGTTGATTTTCAAGACATAAAATGGTGATTTCGATTAGCGGCGAATGTATTACCAGACCAAAGTGGAATTGTTGGAATACACGTATATAATACATAATTATATAACACGCGCTATATTTTCGTCCATGCACCCCCTACCTTTCGGGGCATCGTAGACCCCGTCCCCCTTTTCTGTGCACCAATGTTCACCCCTAAATCGATGAAGTGATATATAAAGATCAATTTGGTCGATTTTCAAGACATAAAAAGGTGATTTCGATTAGCGGCGAATGTAATTCAAATTCAAATTCATTTATTTTACTTCCATCAAACAAAAACAAATTGTATACCATATATAAAACATAAATATTTGTATCCGTTGCAAACAAAATTAATTATACATATGTAGTGAAAAAAAAAAACACTTAGACGATTTGGGCAACACATTGTAGGTTTTAAATATATATACTATTTTTCAATAGAAATTAAATTAAGATGGAAATGGAGGGACCCACTAAAAAGCAATGCTTGTACAATGTGGGCCCCTCATGTATTACCAGACCAAAGTGGAATTGTTGGAATACACGTATATAATACATAACTATATAACACGCGCTCTATTTTCGTCCATGCACCCCCTACCTTTCGGGGCATCGTAGACCCCGTCCCCCTTTTCTGTGCACCAATGTTCACCCCTAAATCGATGAAGTGATTAATAAAGATCAATTTTGTTGATTTTCAAGACATAAAATGGTGATTTCGATTAGCGGCGAATGTATTACCAGACCAAAGTGGAATTGTTGGAATACACGTATATAATACATAATTATATAACACGCGCTATATTTTCGTCCATGCACCCCCTACCTTTCGGGGCATCGTAGACCCCGTCCCCCTTTTCTGTGCACCAATGTTCACCCCTAAATCGATGAAGTGATTAATAAAGATTAATTTGGTTGATTTTCAAGACATAAAAAGGTGATTTCGATAATTGCACTGTATATAGTCATCAATATGAATTTTGGCAAGAATCGTAATCTGTTGATAATACCAACTCCTTTGGAAACTTTGTTACAGACGATACCAATGTGTTCATGCCATGTTAATTTGTTGTCTATTGTCACCCATAAGAATGTTAATGAAGATACTAATGAAATTTTTTTATCCCCCATATTTACATGAAATTGAGTATCTAAATGCTTATTCGTAAATATCATATAATTTGTTTTTTTAATATTAAGTACTAGTTTATTTACAGATAACCATTTATCTAAAAGTACCAATTCACGATTGAATTTATCATTTAGTAACTGTGGGTTTGTATGTAACATGAAAACACTGGTATCATCTGCAAACTGAATAAAATCAAGATGACACGATACATTGTAAATATCATTCATATAAATAAGAAATAACAACGGGCCTAAAATTGAACCCTGGGGCACTCCACATCTGCTGCATTCTGTTTCGGAAGTAATATTGTTAACATATACAAACTGTTTACGATCAATTAAATAGCTTTGACACCAATCTAATAACACACCCCTTATACCATAATTACTGAGTTTGTGTAACAAAATAAAATGATCAAGAGTATCAAAGGCTATTGACAAATCAAGAAATAAACCCAACATAATTTCTTTCTTGTCAAAACAATTGCTAACTTTATGGATGAACTCAAGAAGTGCAGAAGACGTGGAATGCCCCGGTCTAAAACCATACTGATGTTCTGAAATGATATTACATTTTTCAAGAAAGTCATATAACCTGGAGTAAAAACACTTTTCAAGAATTTTAGAAAAGACAGGAAGAACAGATATGGGTCTGTAATTACTTACATCATTATGAGCACCACCTTTGAAAACTGGAATTACTTTGGATATTTTCATTTTATCAGGAAATACACCTTTGGCTATAGACACATTGAAGATTTTACAAAGAGGAACACAAATGACATGAATAACACGTTTAACAACAGATATGTGTACATTATCAAAACCAGGACTGGAATTCTTTTTCAATTTACAAACTATTTCAATTATTTCTTTACAAGTGACAGGTGGAAAAAATGCAGTTTTCACATTGTTCTTTAAGAATGTTTGATAATTTACATTAGAATATTGCACATTTCCCCTTAAGTTGTAACCAATGTTGACAAAATATTCATTGAATATGTTAGAGATTGCAGATTCATTTTGAATCAAATTATTATCATGAGAAATTTCTACTATTTTCTTCCTATCTTTCTTTTTTGTACCAAGTATGTCTTGTAAAACATTCCATGTTTTCCGCATGTCACCCATAGCATTATCAAATTTATGTTTATAAAAGTTATGTTTAGCTTTTTTTAGGTCATTGTTCAACTTGTTTCGAAACTTCTTATATTTTTCGTGTCTATAAGCTGTTCGATTCTGAAGATATTTTCTATATAACTTGAATTTTTTATTGCACATAATACTCAGTTCATTTGTGATCCATGGTTTGTTTTGTTTGCTCTTTTTTATTTTTACAGTTTTAATAGGGAAACAATCATGATAACATTCTAAAAATTGATGTAGGAAACAACTGTAACTATGATTTGGATCTTCATTAATAATCCATTTAATATTCTTGAGTTTATCCATAAACCTACCTATATTCACTTCACTAAGGTCACGTTTTTCAAAGGAATATGATTGACTTTTATTCTTTTCTTTTTTACAAATACTAAATATAGGTAAATGATCGCTGATGTCTGCAATCAAAACACCTGACATAATATGTACAAGTTTATTAGTAAAAATATTGTCTAAAAGGGAACTTGTATTATGAGTGGTACGTGTTGGAAAATATATTAACGGATACATAAAATTGATCATGAGAATATCTAAAAATTCGTCAACTGTTGAACTATTAAGGGAATTCATTAGATCGATATTAAAATCCCCAACTAAGAAGAGATCTTTATTTTCTTTATTAATAGATTCTAGAATAACATTCAGCATTCCAAGAAAAGTAGGAATAGATTGACCTGGAGGTCTATATATTGAACCAAATACTGTTTTTTTGTTATAAGTATTAAATTCAATGAAAATGGATTCTATACAATCATTATTCACATCAAGATCTTTTCTATGTATAAAGTTAAGATCATTACGAATGAAAATCCCTACACCACCTCCTCTTTTCTTTTATCTTGATTTTCCAATAAATACGTACCCACTTATATTAAATGGTATATCATCAGGTTTTAACCAAGTTTCAGAGACTCCTATTGCACAAAATGTAAAATCTAAAATACTAAGTAGAGATAAAAGAGAATCACCATTTTTAAATATACTTCTACAATTTACATGCATGCATGAAAATACATCTCTTAATTCATTCAACTCCAGATTATTAATGCAACTATTGAATTCCTCAGGTAAGTATACATGTAACTCTTTGGCGGGCTCACTATCACAATCTTCATTCAAACTTGGAGATAAAAATTGTTTCAATTTAGAAATATTTACGCCATGAACAGAATTGCTCGAACTGTCAGAAATAAGCATTTATCCCACAATACACATACATTCACACACCTACATACAAATGCATACAATAAATAGATAAAATAAATAATGAGTAATTAGTAATAAGTAAGAAAATATGAAAAATAGGAAATAAGAACCAGAAACCTTCAACATACTTAAAAAATGATTGCAAGCTATACTTCAGGATCAAACAGAGTTCCAATCTAATACATTACAAAAGTTCAAGGTCTTTGGTAGAGGTGATCATTTTTTTTATTTCATGTCCATTTGTAGTCTTGATGGAAGCAAATATCCTGCCGTCCAAAGACCAGGAGGAACTCACTTTTTGGTGCTTGAAAGTTTGTGACAAGAGATGATTGTTGTACTTCGTCAGATCCTCCATCACAACTATCCCAGAGTTCTTTAACTTACTACGCTTCTTGATGAATTCATACTTGGTCTTATACGACATAAATTTCACGATGATTGGGCGTGGTTTGTGGGTTTCCTTGGCAGCACTAGCATATGAGTTTTCATGTGTGGACTGGAGATTCTTTTTTCCAATGCGATGTGAGCGATCGATGTCCTGTGAAGAGATGTGGATACCAATACGTGATGCTACTTCTTGCACGACATTATCGGTAACTTCATTGGCATTTTCTTTTATTCCCAAAATTCTGATGTTACTTCTCCTGGAGTATTGCTCAAGGTTGTTCAATCGAAGTGACAATTCCTCAACAGATTCTTGCGTAGATTGCATCTTTTCTTGGATTCGTTGGAGATCATTGATTTTATCATTAATTGATGATTCACATTTACGAAGAGCATTCAGCTTTTCATCTAGCATTTCCTTCAATTTGTTTTCCCGTTCTTGCATATGTTCATCGAGCTTGATACGCTCTGTTTCCATGGCCTTAGCTACCGCAGACTGAACAGCTATATCTATTCTTTCAAGAAGATCCTTAGTCGAATCAAGGTTACCAAGAGATGGCGCCTCATCAGATTTATCTTCCTTACATTCTGAAGAACATGCTACTTTTGATATAGTTTTCTGAGATTTATTGCTGGAAGTGGAACGAGTATCAGGCATAGTTCTAGATGTATGTGCTTTGAATTTTTACAAATAAATATAAGAATGAATCAGAAGAATGCAATCGGAAGAGTGATATTCAAGACTTACTAAACCACATGTAGTTGAGGAAATGTTTGTATTATCCACCATCAGAAGAAAGATTACGTGGGACTGAAGTGAAGATTCAGCAAAAACCATGACAGCTTGCAGATATAAAATATTGGTTCCTGGTTCAAAATTAAGTTCAAAACTTATTTACATGATGGTAGAAATAATCCAGTAGGCTAAGAATGATAAAAACACAAGTTCATTCCAGATTTAATAGAGAATATCACGAGAAACAAAATCCTGCAGTGTTTGCATGTGGCCTCCAAATGACCAAAAGTCTTGATTTCGATTAGCGGCGAATGTAATTCAAATTCAAATTCATTTATTTTACTTCCATCAAACAAAAACAAATTGTATACCATATATAAAACATAAATATTTGTATCCGTTGCAAACAAAATTAATTATACATATGTAGTGAAAAAAAAAAAACACTTAGACGATTTGGGCAACACATTGTAGGTTTTAAATATATATACTATTTTTCAATAGAAATTAAATTAAGATGGAAATGGAGGGACCCACTAAAAAGCAATGCTTGTACAATGTGGGCCCCTCATGTATTACCAGACCAAAGAGGATTTGTTGGAATACACGTATATAATACATAATTATATAACACGCGCTCTATTTTCGTCCATGCACCCCCTACCTTTCGGGGCATCGTAGACCCCGTCCCCCTTTTCTGTGCACCAATGTTCACCCCTAAATCGATGAAGTGATTAATAAAGATCAATTTGGTTGATTTTCAAGACATAAAATGGTGATTTCGATTAGCGGCGAATGTATTACCAGACCAAAGTGGAATTGTTGGAATACACGTATATAATACATAATTATATAACACGCGCTATATTTTCGTCCATGCACCCCCTACCTTTCGGGGCATCGTAGACCCCGTCCCCCTTTTCTGTGCACCAATGTTCACCCCTAAATCGATGAAGTGATTAATAAAGATCAATTTGGTTGATTTTCAAGACATAAAATGGTGATTTCGATTAGCGGCGAATGTATTACCAGACCAAAGTGGAATTGTTGGAATACACGTATATAATACATAATTATATAACACGCGCTATATTTTCGTCCATGCACCCCCTACCTTTCGGGGCATCGTAGACCCCGTCCCCCTTTTCTGTGCACCAATGTTCACCCCTAAATCGATGAAGTGATTAATAAAGATCAATTTGGTTGATTTTCAAGACATAAAATGGTGATTTCGATTAGCGGCGAATGTATTACCAGACCAAAGTGGAATTGTTGGAATACACGTATATAATACATAATTATATAACACGCGCTATATTTTCGTCCATGCACCCCCTACCTTTCGGGGCATCGTAGACCCCGTCCCCCTTTTCTGTGCACCAATGTTCACCCCTAAATCGATGAAGTGATTAATAAAGATCAATTTGGTTGATTTTCAAGACATAAAATGGTGATTTCGATTAGCGGCGAATGTATTACCAGACCAAAGTGGAATTGTTGGAATACAACTATCAAATTCGTCAATTGAAACAGTAAAATAGCCCTAATTCTTCCGCCACAGTAAAAAAAAATAATTCCAAAGTCATTGATATATCTTCCCAATTCGGGCAAAGGAAGTTCAGTAGTTACCATTATTAGAATCAGTGTTATATTTTTAATCATATTCATGCACTTTTGTTAACCATCAATATATATTATAGAAAAATCGAATGGGTTGGGTCGAACGAATATCTTTTGCATTCTTGCTGTAATTAGTCTAATGGCATCCGTAGTGCGCTTAACACACTGAACTAGAAATACGTATTTCTAGTTCAGTGGCTTAACATCGTTTCGATGTATGAATCGCTATATAAATTGCATTATTGAATTTTAATAATTGTTACTATTATTATCATTTTTATAGATTTCCCTCCAATTTCGTCAATATATCAACCGACTAAATGATGTAATAATACACTTCAACTAATTTAAGTGACCTATGAGATTAGCATTTCAATAGCCAAATTCAATTCAATTTTCTTGTGGTTATCTCATTTAAACATGTATAAAGAATTAATGATCAAATTGAAATAGCTGAAGAATTTTTTTCAAATTAGCACCTGTACCCTCCTTGCACACGTGTATGAATTTAAAAAAAATAACTTATAAGATATGGACAATGTTTCGTGTTTTTTTTTGTTACTTCTTTTGAATAGTTATGGAAATGGGTTTCACTTTGATATTGATCAATGTGTACAATTTTATTGATCAATTGATCATCCATCAATATTGATATACTGATCAATTGATCATCCATCTGACAAACCTTTATCGGACAAACTCCGTTTTGTTCAAATTTCATAACTATAGAATCGACTGTGGTCAATACCATGTTTCTTATAATGACAATTATGAAAAAAAGAAAGAAAAAGAAGAAGATGTTGATAAATAATGCGTTGCATCGACATAATATTGCACGTGCTATGTTATATGTATTCCAAGTATTTTACTTTGGTGGGGGCTCGTAATAAATTCGCCGCTAAATCGAAGTCAACTTTTTATGTCTTGAAAATCAAGCAAATTGATCTTTATTAATTTCTTCATCGATCTAGGGGTGAACATTGATTCATCGGTGCATCGACGTATAAAGCACGTGCTCTATGTATATAAATGCCATGAAACTATTTTACTTTGGTGGGGGCTGGTAATAAATTCGCCGCCAATAGAAATCAACTTTTACGTCTTAAAGTAAATTGATCTTCATTTATCTCTTTATCGATCTAGGGATGAACATTGGTGCACACTGCACAGGAAAGGGGGGACAGGGTCTATAAGATGCCCCCAAAAGTAGGGATTGCATCTAACTACATAGCACGTGCTATGTATATGTCAGTGGCGCACCGTGGGTCACGGCACTAGGGGGGGGCACCCGTAAAAATTTCGAGTCACATAGTGAGCGCGCAAAGCGCGCTCAGTTGCCACATATACTGACCTAATCCGGATATATATCTCACTGATCAAATAATCCAAGCGCGAAGCGCGAGCTGATTTTTTTTTATATTCAGACCTAAAAAGGGACATAATAAGCCAATTTTTGGAATCATGATACGTACCTGTCTCGCTAAACAAATCAATGCGAGCTGAAAGTTTTGTATATATTAACCCCAAACAGAGATATTTCAAAAACTACATTTTAGTAATTCATTAAGGGTATGCATGTCTTACCATAGTCATCTAATGCGAGTGCCAAGTGCTTGCTGATTTTGTTAAAATTACATCCAAACACAGAAGCACTTGTAGTCATTGTAATCATGACAAACGCATTTCACTAATCAAATATTGCGAGCGCGAAGCACGACCTGAAAATTTAGGAAATTCAGACCTGCAGAGGAGCATTTAAGGCTTGTTTGCAGGAATTCACGAAGATCATACGTATTTCACTAACCAAAGAATGAGAGCACGAAGCGCGAGCTAAAAATGTTTGATATTCAGATCAGAAAAAGGGACATTTTAAGGACTGATTCGCGGAATTCATGAAGAGCAGACATATTTCACTAATCCACTAATGCGAACGTAAGCACGGACAGGAAATGTTTTATATGAAGAACTTATAATGAGACAATCACCTCGAAGTGCGAGGAAATATATTTGGTGTATATTGCAGAGGACTTGAACACGGGAGGTTTAAGTGCAACAAGATTATATATCTCGTTAAACAGACGATGGGAGCACCAGGAACAATAAAGACATAAAGTTATGAAAAAATGTTTCTTATGTAATATACCATAATTATGACATAATTAAACTTATAATGAACAAGAATTTCTTATTTCCAACTGAGTTCCTCTTCATTTTTTCCTCTTTTTTTTTGGGGGGGGGGGCAGCCGATGGGGGGCACATGCAAACCCCGCCCCCTTCCCATAGTTACGGCACTGATTCCAACTATTTTACTTTGGTGGCGGCCGCTGGTAATAAATTCGCCGCTAATCGAAATCACCTTTTCATGTCTTGAAAATCATTTGATTTGATCTTCATTAATCTTTTCATCGATCTAGGGGTGAACATCGGTGCACAGAAAAGGGGGACGGGGTCTAAGAAGCCCCCAAAGCTAGGGCGGTGCATCTACCTACAAAGCACGTGCTATGTACATATATTCCAACTATTTCACTTTGGTGGGGGCTGGTAATAAATTTGCTGCTAATCGAAATAAACATTTCATGTCATGAAAATCAACCAGATTGATCTTCATTAATCACTTCATCGATTTAGGGGTGAACATTGGTGCACAGAAAAGAGGGACGGGGTCTAAAATGCTCCGAAACATAGGGGGTGCATCGACGAATATGTATCGCGTGCTATGTGTTATGTACGTGTATTCCAACAATTCCACTTTGGTCTGGTAATAAATTCGCCGCTAATCGAAATCACCTTTTTATGTCATGAAGATCAACCAAATTGATCTTTATTAATTATTTAATCGATCTAGGGGTGAACTTTGGTGGACAGAAAAGGAGAACGGGGTCTAAGATGCCCCGAAACATTGGGCGTGCATCGACATACGTTATAATCCGATTAGTTAACTTCGTATGGGCTCGTAATAAATTCGCCAAAAATCAAAATCAGCCCATATCTCTTGTGACTCCATAATTTATGATATATCTTTATCCATTCATTTGGCGATTTAAGGTTGAAAAATAATGCACCAAAAAGGGAGACGGTGTGTAGGAAGCCCGTAAACTGAAGGCAGTGTATATTGACATATCCGATTAGTTTAATTTCTGTAGGCCTGGAATCGTATTCAATTCGCCAAAAATCGAAATAAACTTTATATCTCTTTTAAACTCAACAAACTTGAACTTTATTAATCTCTGCATCTTATATAGGGGTGAACAGTGATTTATAGAAAAGAGGGATGGGTTTAAAGGTCAAGTCCACCTCAATAAAATGTTGATTTGAATCAAAAGAGAAAAATCAGACAAGCATAATGCTGAAAATTTTCATCTAAACCGGATGTAAAATGAGAAAGTTATGACATTTTAAATTTTCGCTTATTTTATACAAAATAGTACAAATTAGTCACATGCTAATGAGAGAATCGATGATGTCCCTCACTCACTATTTCTTTTGTTTTTTGTTTTTGTTTGAATTATGCAATATTTCAATTTTTACAGATTTGACAATAATAAGGACCAACTCGACTGAAACATATAATGTTAAACAGTGGTAATTCCACATGTTCAGTGAGAAATGAAACTTTGTTTCACAGGACAATGAGGAGAAAATTAGATTATTTCATATTTCTTATAATTAAATACAAAAGAAAAAGTGAGTGATGTCATCAGTTCTCTCAATTGCACACCGACCGGGATGTGCATATAACTATTATGTGAAAATAAGCAAAACTTTAAAATTTCATAGCTTTC
The DNA here is from genome assembly GCF_037042905.1 of Lytechinus pictus. Taxonomy (NCBI): domain Eukaryota; kingdom Metazoa; phylum Echinodermata; class Echinoidea; order Temnopleuroida; family Toxopneustidae; genus Lytechinus; species Lytechinus pictus. The sequence continues at coordinate 29,145,909 of NC_087260.1, forward strand.
TTCTTTTACATCCGATTTTGATCAAAATTTCAGTGTTATATGTTCAATAGGATTTTCCTGTTTTCAAATCAACTTTTTATTGGGGTGGACTAATTGTCCTTTAAGATACCCCGAAAGTGAGGTCAAATAAGTGGGGCGTACTTTGCTTCGCCGGATTTTATTTTCAAGTTTTTAGACACATTCAACTCTTTTTTAAGATGCTTTATTCTTGGCGATAAAACTGGTGATTTGCAGTTTATATTTCAACATTGCTTCAAGTGGCCATGTGGCAGATCCAGGATTTTGTCACATCTTCCTGAAAATTCAACAGCGAAAAAACAGGTCCTTACCATTTAAACATTATATACTCTGTCTTTTAAGGTGAGTGCACAAGTTTTCATTATACTTCTCAAAAATGGAACCGGCCGGATGTTCTCGATCCCCCTTTTAAGATCCATCAGTGATATCAACAAACATGGAGACACAGACAATATTTACGTAATCATGAATAATTGTATAGACTTACATGTAGAAATGCACACAAAATACAACGTTCGGATTAATTCGAATTATATTCAGGTTTTTGTAAAAAAAAATACTTAAATAAGATGTAAAATCAACCAAGAAAACTTAATATGTTTGAATATATATGATTGGAAGAGTTATGGCAAGATAAAAGATGCAGGATGCATGATGAAGTAAAATATAATCTATTTTAGACATTTGAGAGAGAGAAGGAAAGCGAGGAACAAAAGATAAAAAGGGGAGAGAGGGAAGAGATAGAGAATGAGGATAGAAGATATCCACTATCATATAGCATTTATTTCCAAGCGAGACATATGAAATTGGTATAACATGAATGAAAATAACTGTACATGTATATTATATAAAAGTACGGTAAAGATAGATAGATGAACGGTATTTACCATGATAACGTTCAATTCGCAGCCAATTAAAGCTGAATAAGATAGATTTGCACATGCGGAGTAAAATGGCAGTATAAAAACAAATAGTAAAACAATATCAACAAAAACAACGTATATCAATGCATAATATAAGGAAAGGGATGCAAAGATAAATGCATACAAAGGAAGAAAGAATTAAGGGAATTAGAGATCAAGCACTGACTGTGAAGAATTACATTTTATACGGAAAGTTTCCTTCGTTTCACTCCTAATTATTTGTTATTTCGTGTTAAGAAAGGTACCATTTCATACAATCCGCTCTTAACATAGTGAAAAATAACACGGATATGTTATTCTTTCAGTATTGCCCAAAATCATATATAATCATGTTAAAAATATTACTTGTGTTAAAATGCTTTAACTTGAGGCTACTCATATTCCAACAATTCCACTTTGGTTAAATTCGCCGCTAATCGAAATCACCTTTTTATGTCTTGAAAATCAACCAAATTGATCTTAATTAATCATTTCATCGATTTAAGGGGAACAGTGGTGCATAGAAAAGGGGGACGGGGTCTACGATGGCCCGAAAGGTGGGGGTGCATTAATATTGACGAAAATACGGCGCCTGCTATTATGGCGTGCTATATGTCCGTGTATATTCCAACAATTCCACTTTGGTCTGGTAATAAATTCGCCGCTAATCGAAATCACCATTTTATGTCTTAAAAATCACCCAAATTGATCTTTATTAATCACTTCATCGATTTAGGGGTGAACATTGGTGCACAGAAAAGAGAGACGGGGTCTACGATTCCCCGAAAGGTAGGGGGTGCATGGACGAAAATATAGCGCGTGCTATGTATTATATCCGTGTATCCCAACAATTCCACTTTAGTCTGGTAATAAATTCGCCGCTAATCGAAATCACCTTTTTATGTCTTGATAATCAACCAAATTGATTTTTATTAATCACATCATCGATCTAGGGGTGAACATTGGTGCACAGAAAAGGGGGACGGTGTCTACGATGCCCCGAAAGGAGGGGGTGCATTGACGAAAATACGGCGTCTGCTATTATGGCGTGCTATATTATGTACGTGTATTCCAACAATTCCACTTTGGTCTGGTAATAAATTCGCCGCTAATCAAAATCACCTTTTTATGTCTTGATTTGACGAAGTACGCCCTCTAGCGTTATTAGTATACATCTCTATGGCTGGCTTGCTTCAATCAACGAATTGTTAATTAACTAGGGCCCATTTCTCAACACATGGACAAGTTAGTCATATCTTTATCCACCAACCACGGAGTTAGTTCCAATCTTACTAAACATGTTTCTCGAAAGGTTTCCTAACTAGAATACCTTGATATCGATACTATCGGTAGAACGAGCAGACGAGACGTAGCCTTAGTCACAAAATAGCATAATATTAAAAAAGAAAAATTATTACAAAATTGCAAATATTGTGATAAATTGGGAAATAAATCTTTTCAAAATAATAGCACAGGTGAATTATGCATCATACATACTTAGACCATGAAGACTTGAGCATTCAATTGCAGAGAAAATTAAATTATGAATAATTCATTTCATGACTAAAAAATCACTTGTGGACGTTGAGATTGGGTACCCCCGGGATATCCAATTTTAATAGTTTACGAAAGTAAACCATAACGGTTTTCTTTGTAAAATGATGATAATTATGCGGTCTTTTACGATTCCGAACGTCATCAAAATATAGTTTAACGAAACATTTTTAACCATTGATACCGAAACATACGATATTTGACAAATTATATGCATAAATTAGAGATTAGAATTTATCCAACTGTTAATAGGGGTCTGAAAACAACAAATACGAGTTCAGTTATGGATGGCCTGACGTGGTAGAATATTTATCGATTAAATCATTTTACTATTTCAAAATGAATGGTTTTGTGGCGTTTTACCAATAGTTTTTATAGTTTCTTTGTATTACAATTATCATTGAATGCATTAACCCACTTGTTTTGTGATGTAATTTCAACCTCTATGATTGATTACGTAAGATTATAATTTTAAAATTTATATGCGCTTTTGCATGTCATAGTCTACCCACGTGATGCCACTACGTCATTAAGAAAGAAGTTATGACAGGTTCGGAGGTGTCATAAATATTTAGTGAGGTTGTTGTACCCGATCTTGGTAAAGAGGGCTTCGTGAAACGGTTAGCGGACAAGTAGCTCACTATCTCCGATTTAGTCAAGAAGTTAGACTTATGACGGTGTTGAGAAACGGGCCCCAGTGTCTGTACTGTAGCTGTGCGCAGCTGGGTTTGTGCGCTGGCGCTGGCTTCAGCTAGCCTGGCATGCGTGAAACACGGATCTTGAAGTTCGGATTGTAAATCAACCCAGGAATCCAACTGAGATTTTTTAGCTTGTCTAAATCGATTTAAAGATGTCACAGCCATACAGTTCATCAGGGTTTTGTGAGTGTAAATCTTCTTCTTGAAATATTTATATTTTGAATGTTCACGACTATTTCCCGCAAAATAAGCGCAATTATGTCACCGTTGCTTTTCATGAAAATGAAAAATCACAGTCCCATACATTGAATACCTTGTATTATGATTTATGTTAGACCAAAAGCTTCGGTCTCTGTTATTGTTAATATGTTGGTTGTTCAGCTGAACTCCGTTGGCTTCACTCACCAAATACAGAGACCGAAGTTCTAGCGCGATCTGTACAGGGGACTCAATGGCCATATGTTTATGTACTTAAGATTGGATAAAACGGGGAAGTGAATTTACGCGACAGCTGAGGTAAGTCTGTTTTTGTTCCTTTTAACTTGATTTTTCTCAGTTTTTTGGCAATTAATGCCAAGAGGGAATATTAATTTGCATTTTGGTCGCGTTAATTTTCAAAAACTTTATTCATATTTAAAGACAAGAATTGAAGAGCCCAGACGGGGGGATTTTGCATTGCAAGTCCCCTAATGGTGGCTGCACGCTAGCTAACCTAGCCAGGCGGCTTCTAGAGAGTAAAAATCATTTACTAACGTAAGGTCACTCTCATGAAGCCAGGGCTTCCGTCATATACTTTTGTGTGTACCACCAAAAAACCTGAAACTTTCGCCCCCGAGATTTCTACTTTCTTTCTAAAAGATCTAGCCCTAAATCATGTACATGGGATAAAACTTCATTTCCGACATTTCTACGCTCTCGTTTTTATTTTTGAACAAGAATTCATCAAAAAAATGAGAGAAATATTGTGTAAAGACGGAAGAGACTTGCCCAATGTTTACGCCGCCATCTTGTTTCCTATTGTTCTTCGCCAACGTTACAGACGCGTGACACAATATTTCTCTCATTTTTTTGATGAATTCTTGTTCAAAAATAACAACGAGAGCGTAGAAATGTCGGAAATGAAGTTTTATCCCATGTACATGATTTAGGGCTAGATCTTTTAGAAATAAAAGTAGAAATCTCGGGGGCGAAAGTTTCAGGTTTTTTGGTGGTACACACAAAAGTATATGACGGAAGCCCTGGCTTCATGAGAGTGACCTTACGTTAGTAAATGATTTTTACTCTCTAGAAGCCGCCTGGCTAAGCTAACCCAGAGAGCTCCCGCCCGCGCAGCGGGCGGGAGCCCAGAAGCTTACCGTGTATTTTACCATTGTCACCGGACTAGGGTGATTTACGGTCTAAATATTTCTCCAAATGAATTGTGAAAACAGAAAGTATACAATTACCACGATTATATGGATGAAGGTCTAACGAGTGGCAGATTCCTGACATCTGGGCACAGTCTGGAACCTAAAAAAAACGAAAAGTTCTCTCCTTCTACCCCGTCTCGATCGGCCATTTTTGTTAAAAATCGTAACAAAATGGCCGAGTTTTTTGGTGGTACACACAAAAGTATATGACGGAAGCCCTGGCTTCATGAGAGTGACCTTACGTTAGTAAATGATTTTTACTCTCTAGAAGCCGCCTGGCTAAGCTAACCCAGAGAGCCGGTAAGCTTCTAAGCTTCTGAGCCGGTAAGCTTCTGAGCCGGTAAGCTTCTAGGCCGGTAAGCTTCTGGGCTCCCGCCCGCTGCGCGGGCGGGAGCTCTCTGGGTTACACGCTAGCGAGCCGTCTGTGTATGAGGAGAAATAAAAAAAATAAAAAAATGTTAAAAAACTCCTCGAAACAGACGGCTGCCAGCTGTCTAGATTTATGTAGGCCCTAGTCATGCTAGTACGGTAAATTCCTCACACCCACTCTAGACTAGGCACCATGCCTATCAATTCCTGTGTTAAAATAGTGAGTGCACGCGAATCAGAAGTTGGACTTAAATTACTAGATATTACCATGGAGCTCTATGACGAAATCTATTTTTAAATTAGACCCTAGATACTACTTATGGAAAATAATGTATAAATAGTACTCGCCTGGTCTTTTCTTCACTCTAAGCACCAAGGCTATTAATTCCTGTGTTAAAAAAATGAGTGCACGCGAATTAAATGTTGGACTTAAATTACTAGATCTTACCATGGAGCTCCATGACGAAATCTATTCTTAAATTAGACTCTAGATATTACTAAATTGAAAAAAATGTATAAATAGTACTCGCCTGGTCTTTTCTTGGGGTATTGAAGCCTTTTTGTCCAGAACTTGCTCAACTTTTGCGGCAAATTTTGTCGCCATAGGGTTGTGCACATTCTGGTTTAATACTGGTTGTCACGTGACACGGCAATGTCGTTAGGCTGTTTGGCCTGTATTCAAGGCGTTCTATCCGTTATGATTTTATATTGAATGAAGCAATTTCCATCAGGTATAGGCCCCTATCAAGTCAAAATAAATTAAGAGGCTTTTATAGGAGGAAATTATAATTTGTTAACAAATTTTCGGCATTACTCCTATTTCAAGGCTCCACATTAACTTTTTTTGGTGGTGGCCCGTTCGGGCCACCAAAACCATCAAATAATTTTTTTTGGTGGCCCGATATTAAAGTTTGGTGGCCCGAAAAATATAAAGAAAAACATTAAAAATGAATAAAACAAACTTCTGAAATATTAATTCTGCAGCCACTACCACTAAGTTACTTTCACTTTATACATCTTGTATGTAAACCTTGCTTGCTGTTATTTTACTTTGCTAGTTGATAATTGTTTCTATCGTTGTAAAAATGAAATGATTGAAAGTGAATAAATGAATTGTATTGTTCGCAGGTTGTGTGGACTTTTTTTAAATCTCTGTGTAGAGATAATGGTAAAGTAAATAAATAGTGCATAGCAAACTCAGATAGCTGTACAAAACAATGGTTTTTCCTTTCTTCCTCTTTGAATCCTAAAACCTAGATTATGCATGCCCCAAATCCAGTTTATTTCTGTTTTCTCTTTTGCAATTTGCAGCATATTATAGAAGGCGAAAATCACAGAAAAATATGCTGCAAAATTAGAATAATGCATGAAAGGGGGAAACAAACGAAAATAATTTTCAAAAAGTATATAACAAAAAGAAAACAAAAATAATAAAAGAAATTAGTAAAATAAAACAAAAGAAAGAAAATGAAGAAAGAAAAAAACAAAGAACAGGGAAAAAAAGAAAAAAAGAAAAGAAAAAAATCAGAGAGAAAAAAGAAAAGAAAATGAAAGAAAAATTAATAAAACAAAGTTAATATAAAAATGGGGAAAAGGGGAAAATTAAGAAGCCATTACATATATTTTTTAACAGCTGTGGCAACAGTCTATTCTGACTGGAATATAATTAAAAGCCAAGCAAATAATTTTCACTTGCCTTTTGGGAATGGCACATTTCTATTTTTATATCCTTTAGTTTGTATTATTTTATTTTCAGTAGAAAAATATTTTTTAATCAGGCATATTCAATAGGAAGGGGTATAAATGGTTTAACCACTGTCAAAAAAAAAAGGAAAAAAAAAAAAAGAAAACGGCAAAAACTATATCTGGAAAAAAAGTGTGAGAAAAGTCCTTCCCTATATTTGCCAAAATGTTGGGAAAAAAAATCACATTTCATATCAATGAAATGCCTTCCCAAAGTATTTACTTTTTCAAGAGTGGTTTTAGAAGTCATTTATAAACAAGAAAGAGAGAAACTGTCTGTTTGTTTAAGGCTAGAAAATACACAGCTTCGAAAGAAACCAAGTATCAACATACATACAAATGCACACGTGGGACTGTGATGTACTTGCCTATGTGTTTTTATGTGTATTAATTCATGTGGAAATCGGTCTTTTTGAGTCAAAAGAGAGGTCATAATTCCTCTTCTTAATACTTGCAAATAATCAGGGTACACCAGATTTTCGTAATATAGACTGTAGAATTGCATTTCATTGGTGTAAAAGGTGACTTTGACTTAGATTTTCAAAGTTCTGTGGAAGATTTCTCAGCAGCAACATTTTTTATCGCAGCTCCGGTCCCTGAGTCTAAATAGGCCGAGCTAGATCTAGAGCACAGCTGTATGCAGTGGCTTCATGCAAAGCTCACGCCAGCCGGCCGGCGCGGCTGGCTGGATAATAGCTACTGTATGCTATAGCTGTAGGCCTAATATGCAAACTTTGTGTGTGTGTATTTGTGTGTAGATCAACAAAAAGGGCGCATGACGAACTGGCTTGCAATTTGAGCTGTAGAAAGTTGATAAATGCGTGCAAAATTGGAAGAAAAATTGCGCTACTTTGAAAATTATTGGTTGCCCGATTCGGGCCACCAAAACTTAACATTTTATCAATAATGGTTGCCCGAGGTGATTTTTTGGTGGCCCCGGGCCACCGGGCCACCGCTAATGTCGAGCCTTGCCTATTTGTTTAAGTCAGACTGACTTATGATCATATGATTTTCATTACAGATCGAAGTCAGACTGACTTATGATCATATGATTTTCATTACAGATCGAGCATACTGATCTTATGATTTTCATTTACAGATCGAGCATACTGATCTTAAACAAATAGGAGTAATGCCGAAAATTTGTTAACAAATTATAATTTCCTCCTATAAAAGCCTCTTAATTTACTATCTATTGTCCACGGCGGACGGTATTTGAATATTAATGAGTCAGAAAGAAGAGGATCGAGGGTATTTGAATTCCAGTTCATCGTGGCTTAGCCGTGAACCAGAATAGCCTGGTGGTTGAGTCTTAGATTTTGACATAACATTCGGAATTATTCTCGCATGCATTTTTCTTTCCTTTTGCTTTTTTATGGCCTTTTATTTCTCTTCCCTTTCTCTTTCTTTCTTTCTTTCTTTCTTTCTTTCTTTCTTTCTTTCTTTCTTTCTTTCTTTCTTTCTTTCTTTCTTTCTTTCTTTCTTTCTTTCTTTCTTTCTTTCTTTCTTTCTTTCTTTCTTTCTTTCTTTCTTTCTTTCTTTCTTTCTTTCTTTCTTTCTTTCTTTCTTTCTTTCTTTTCCTTCCTTCATTCCTTTTCTCTTATCCCGTTTTTTTTTGGGTGAAATCCACTGGACCGGGGATCAAGGGCCAGCCTGCATGCCCCCGGCGGTTTACGCCTCTGCCGTGGATGTAAGCTATATATACGCATGATCTTAATCTTCATTATGATTCAAACTATATAGAGGCGCATCCAAGATTTTCCAAATTAAGTAGGGGGGGGGGGGCGGGGTGAATTTTCTCAAGTAAAATTTGACAACTCCCAAAAAAGGTTCTTACTAAAAAAAAAAAACGGTCATTATATTGTCTCGCGTAAAGTTTGACAAGTTAAAAAAAAATGGTCACTCAAAATGAAAGTCATTTTGTCCGCGTAATATTCGGCAAGCCCCCCCCCCCACAAAAATAAGAAAAGGGAAAGTCATTTTGTCCACGTGATATTTGGCAACCCCCCCCCCCCAAAAAAAAAAAACTATAGCAATGATCGAAGGTCATTTTGTCTCGCGTAAAATTTGACAATTTTTTTATAAAGTTGTCACTAAAAAGAAGGTCATTTTTTCCACCATTGATTATATTTGGCAAGCCCCCAACCCCCACCCCCATAAAAAAGTTTGTCCCTAAAAGTGATGTATAGAAAGTCATATTGTTAATTTGTTTCCAGTAAAATTTTGAATTTGGCAATAAAAAAAAAAGGCCAAAAAGAGAAAAGAATATGAACGAAATATCCCCATTACAAATTATGCTGTACGTGATTCTCATGAGGGGGGGGGGGGCACATAACTAGTATTAACAACATATTTAATTCCAAAATTTTTACTATAAATCTCAAAAGGGGGAACGGGCAGAAATGCTCACCCCAACCCCCCCCCCTCCCCCCCCCCCCGCCACTGATTCCAATCAATAATGACTTCTCTCTGCAATACTAATGCTTCGAAATCAAGATACTGAAGATTGATACGCTTAACATAAATTATGAACGTCTGACAAAAAGATAACCAACCGATCACCTGACCGATCAGCTGACCAGTACGCGTATCACTTCGGAGTTGATCACTCGTCGCAGGTGTGTGGAACGCTCACCGAAAATCAACAAAAAGGGCCTGAAATGTAAGTTTAACAATAATCCATTTTAATTTCAACTATATTTAGAACTTACTCAATTAAATGCGACCAAATAAAAGTTATATCTTAACACTGCAACTTGTATTAATGCGTACATTTACCAAAGTCTTGGGTTTGAAATCAGAACAGCATTGTCCAACCCATAATTTGGGTAATGTCGCCTATGAGGTCCATACGAGGTCCATACATGTTAATGTTTGGACCTCATTGGTACTAGGAGTGCTTTTCTTGGGGGTACTGAAGCCTTTTTGTCCAGAACTTGCTCAACTTTTGCGGCTAACCTTGTCGCCATAGGGTTGTGTACATTCTCGTTTAATACTAGTTGTCACGTGACACAGCAATGTCGTTAGGCTGTTTGGCCTGTATTCAAGGCGTTCTTTCCGTTATGATTTTATATTGAAGCATATTAAATCAGGTATAGGCCCCTATCAAGTCAAAATCGAAAGCAGGGATCGAGAGGGGGGGGGGGGGGGTGGAGCCAAAAATTTCCCAGTCACATGGTATGAAAATTATATCTTTTATGATTGTCCACGATCATTAGGGCAAACCCCTGTGTGGCAGTATAGTGTGATGAGTAAAAGAAAGAAAGAGGGCCAATGTAGGCCTACATGGCGGGTGGGAATAAAGTTGCTTTATATGTTCCAAGCGAGTGAAGCAAGCGAGAAAAAACCTTTTCGTGCAAATCTTACCTTACACTTTTCCTTTTCTTTTCATTAATTCCCTTAATTCCCTTAATTTCTCTTTTATCTTGATTGGATAACATTCGGGGGCCATCACTGGGCCTAACCATTCCATCGTGTACCCCCAGTGCAATATCAGCAGGTGGATCTCGATACCTCTGGATATTTAGCAATTAGACCTAATTATAGAAAAACATTTTGTTCAGGTTAATTGTTTTGACCCCCCCCCCAAAAAAAAAAGAAAAAAGGAAAAGCACATCATAGTTATACACCCCCCTTTTCTCATTTCACTTTTTCTTTTATCTTTTCCCTCCTTCTTTTTTTGGGGGGGATGGACCTTTTCGGGGGGCACCGCCCCTAGCTACGCGCCTACCAGATAAAGAGGCGAGCGAGCAAAGCTTTTGTCACTTTTATTACAAATATCAATTTTGCGATCATAGATTTTAACATAAAATTCTTGCATGCATTTTTCTTTCCTTTTGCTTTTTTATGACCTTTTATTTCTCTTCCCTTTCCCTTTTTCTCTCTATTTCTTTCTTTCTGTCTTTCTTTCTGTTTATCTTTCTTTCTTTTCCTTCCTTCATTCCTTTACTCTTATACCGTTTTTTTTTCCGGTGAAATCCACTGGGGATCAAGGGCCAGCCTGCATGCCCCCGGCGGCTTACGCCTCTTCCGTGGATGTAGGCCTAAGCTATACGCATGATCTTAATCTTCATTATGATTCAAACTAGAGGCGCATCCAAGATTTTCCAAAGTGGGGGGGGGGGGGGGGGGGGGAGGGGTGAATTTTCTCAAGTAAAATTTGACAATTCTAAAAAAAGGTTCTTACCAAAAAACCCCGGTCATTTTGTCTCGCGTAAAGTTTGACAAGTTAAAAAAAAAATGGTCACTCAAAATGAAAGTCATTTTGTCCGCGTAATATTCGACCCCCCACAAAAAAATAGAATAAGAAAAGGGAAAGTCATTTTGTCCACGTGATATTTGGCACCCCCCGCCCCCCCCCCCAAAAAAGGTTTTAACTATAGTACCGGGCTAAAGTAATGATCGAAGGTAATTTTGTCTCGTGTAGAATTTGACAAATGAAAAAAAGGTTGTCACTAAAAAAATGAATTTCATTTTGTCCCGCGTAAAATTTGGCAAGCCCCCCCCCAAAAAAAGTTTCTAACTATTATAAGGCTCGCAGGTCATTTTGTCTAGCATAAAATTTGGCAAATAAAAAAAGGTTGTCACTGAAAAATAATAATAATAATAACAAATAGAGGTATATTTATTACCCAGAGTAACCACTTCAGTTCCGAAAACTGTTCTCCCAGCGGGCCCTGCTATTATTACCCGAGCTTTAGCTGGGCTAAAAATGAAGGTCATTTTGTCCCATGTAAAATTTGGCAAGCCCCCCCCCAAAAAAAAACAAAAAAAAAAAAAAGAAAAGGAAAATGGTTTTTAACTAATAGTGATCGAAGGTCATTTTGTCTCGCGTAAAATTTGACAATTTTTTTTTAAAGTTGTCACTAAAAAAGAAGGTCACTTTTTCCACCGTTATATTTGGCAAGCCCCCACTCCCATAAAAAGTTTGTCCCTAAAAGTGATGTATAGAAAGTCATATTGTTAATTTGTTCCCAGTAAAATTTGACAAGCAAAAAAAAGGCAAAAAAGAGAAAAGAATATGAACGAAATATCCCCATTACAAATAATGCTGTGATTCTCATAAGGGAGGGGGGGGGGGGGCACATAACTAGTATTAACAAAATGTTTAATTCCAAAATGTTTACTATAAATCTCAAAAGGGGAACGGGCAGAAATGCTCACCCCCAACCCCTCCCCCCCCCCCCCGATCCGCCACTGATTCCAATCAATAATGACTTTTCTCTGCAATACTGATTTTTTGAAATCAAGATACTGAAGATTGATACGCTTAACATAAATTATGAACGTCTGACAAAAAGATAACCAACCGATTACCTGACCGATCAGCTGACCAGTACGCGTATCACTTCGGAGTTGATCACTCGTCGCAGCTGTGTGGAACGCTCACCGAAAATCAACAAAAAGGGCCTGAAATGTAAGTTTAACAATAATCAAGTTTAATTTCAACTATTTTTACAACTAAATAAATGTTTACCGACCGAATGAAAGGTATATCGGATAACTCTAACTTGTATTAAGGTGTACATTTACCAAAGTCTTGGGTTGGAAATCAGAACAGCATTGTCCAACCCATAATTTGGGTAATGTCGCCTATGAGGTCCATACATGTTAATGTTTGGACCTCATTGGTACTAGGAGTGCTCACACCCACTCCGTAGTACCAATGAGGTCCAAACATTACATGTATGGACCTCATAGGCGACATCAGTAGTATTTTGTGTTAGAAATCTTTGAGAACAGGATATTTCTATATTTATATCACAAGTAGAAGCTATAATTTATTGAAATTTAAATTTTAGTGTGTAAATGCATTGTTACAATGTTAGTAACAACAAAAAATGAAAGAAATTAAGGGAAACTTACATTTTGTCTTTTGACGACCTTTTCTTGATTTTCTTGGCAGTTGCTCTTCACTTCTGACTCGCGATCGGAGCTGATATGCAGATCACGTGATACGCGTTCTCGTCAGGTGATCGGTTGGTTATTCTTTTCGCCAGACGTTGATAGTTATATATTTCATAATGCTAGCATTCATCGTAAATTTGGGTGAAAGAGATTGAAGTTAAACAGCGCAAGCTTTAATTTTTTTAAAAAATAACGTTTAATTGATTGCACAAGTTTCGCCTTGGACATGTAGGATCATTTGGTCCAATATTGGCGTAACGCATAACTACGGGGGGGGGGGGGGGTGTCCCTACCACTACCGTCCACAAGCCAGCAATTATCTTTTTTTAAACCAAAATACTCCCCCCAGAAAAAAAGGAACCAGGGTTAAAGAGAAAGAGAATAATGATGGAATAAAAAATAATTCATTTTTTCAGCTTTTACTGTTTTATTCGACTTATAATCAAATATTAAATGGGGCTTAGAACAGCCTTTTTAAAAGTCAATTAATAAAAAATATTCCTCCTCGGGATTCGAGCTTTCATGAAATATCAATCTTTTTCATAACTACGAAAATATTTTAAATGTCCAAACTTTGTATTGGTATATAAAGCTTTAGCTCATGCGTTGCGCCCGTCTTATTTTAATGTTGTGATACAATTTTATGTTTCTAATGAATTCCTAAAAACACTAAATTCTCAGATCCTTTCGCAATCGAATGATTCGATTAAGCTAATGAATGATTATTATGTTTCATGAATTGTTTAAAAGGTGTCTCTCTATCAGTTTTGAATATTAAAAAAATGCTAGCTCGTGCGTTTTGCTCGCAACATTTTGATTAGTAAGAAGTTCTTGTAAATGCGAGTTTGATAGATAAATAACTAGAGAGAGGGTGGGGGGGGGGGTCCCTCAGCGTCTTGTCCTTGCTTATTCCAAATTTTTTTATTATGCTCGTGTTGTGAGTGTTTCAAAGTCTTTTCTTATTTTTTTACCCTTTTTTATTGTCTCGGAGCTTCCCTCTATTTCTTTTAACTATGATGTAGCCCTTTTACTTGTTTCAATTCTTTTATGTTCTCATTTCATTGAAAAAATAATTATTAAACTGACGTAGAAGACTTTATTACGAAATTTTGATATTGTTTTTTCTTGTTTGTTTGGCTTTCTGTTTTTCTTCTCCTCATCCTTCTTTTTCTTCTTACTTTTTTCCAATTCCTTATTTTCTCTGTTATTTTCAATTCATGAGGCATCCGCCAACTTATATACAACATCAAACACATTTAGAGGCGGATATCCAGTGAGGGGTTGTGGTGGTGTGCCCCTCTAAAAAAAGGAGGAAAATATGAAGGGAAAAAAAGAACTGGAAGGGGAAAAAATAAGAAAAAAAGAAAGACGATGATGGCAAAGATTATGATGATGAAAATTATCTTGGTAGAGATGATGGTGGTGGTGATGGTGGCGATGATGATGGTGGTAGTGGTGATGAAGATGAGAATGAAGTTGGTGATGATGATGATGACTAGATGTACTTTGTCTTTGAAAAAATTAAGTAGTGCAAAGGTGAATTCACTTAAAGTTTATTATGAAAATAGCAGAAAAAAATAATTTGAAAAATTGGTATGCGTTCGAGGAAAATCCATCCCCCACCCCAAAAAAAAAATTAAAGGTGAGATTTAAAAAAAAAATTATTTGTGACGGCGTAGGCCTATGCGAGCAGCTTTAGGATATAATTATGGTAAAAAAAGTAAATGAAATGTCAAGAAATACATGATAATGACTTTTATTGTACATTCAGTATTTCAATAGATAACTTTATACCCCTACTCGTTCCAAAAAGAAAAAAGTGGGTCATTACGGACCATTAAAAATGGGAAATTTTGGCATTTTATATTACATAGAATATAGAGCAACTGCTTGTTTATGGCGTCACAAATCAAGCATTCGAAATTCTATTAACTCCAATTAAAAAAAAAATAATAACACCTTCACGGATATTTTGAAATTATTTTTCTTATTATCACAATATTTTTATCAAGGTGAAATTCCCCTTTAATTTACAAAACAGTATCAGCATGATCAGTGTGAAGCGGTAAAGCATTCACCTGATAAGTATAGACCTGTCTATAATTCATGCGGCGCGCAGCGCGTGCGGCAATGTTTAATAATATATTGCTGTGAATAGAATGAATGTCATTAAAAACATAATCTCACAGATCAAATAATGCCAGCTCGACGCTCGAGCTGAAAAAATATATTTTGTGCCCTGATAATTTTTAACCCTAACCTAACCCAATTTCTAAGTATTTTTTTATCATAAACGGGATAACTATAGACAATTGATTGAAAACTTTATATTCTTTTGCGAAAATGAATATGAAGGACAACTTTTAAGAACACAGCCCGGAACACAGTTTTAGAGCGTTAGAGCGCGATTTATACGGATTTATACCTACAACCGCTAAATCCTCATGAAGCAGCTAGTTGGAACATTTCCTGATTCAATCAGCTTAATAATTTTTGCAACAGGCGCCAGTCCAACAAACAGACAAACATTTGCCCAAACGGACAACATCTCAACCTCTGCTCATTTCTTTTTGCACGGGCACATAAAATCTCTTTTCTCACTATTTTCTCCTGCCTTTTATTTTCCATTAATTTATCTTTCGTTCACTTTATTTCTGTCCTCTTTTCCCTTCTATTTTTTTCTCGTCTCACCGCTTTTCCTCATCCCCCAGCCCCCGACGCCCACGCAGATTCGCAAACAATATCAAGTGTACTGTTAGGCAAGGGCGGAAATCTCTCCCCAAAGGTAGCCGGGACCAGGGGCTGGAAAATTTGACAAGCAAAAAACAAACAAACAAAAACAAAAAAGAAGGTTTATCACCCCAAAAAGAAGGTCATCTTGACCAAAAGAAATTTGATAAGCAAACAAGCAAAAAAAAGGGCACCCCAAAAGTAAGATCGTCTCTTCCAAAATACATATTTCATTTCGATTTTGAATGAAAAGACCAAAAATAGTAGGGGGATGACATTTCATAATGTGCCCCCCCTACTATTTTAGGTGAGGGGGACATGTCCTAGAGTGCCTAGAGTGCTCACACCCACTCTAGGCGACACCGCAATACTTACCCGTGTTAATAAACTGGGACTCCACTCACGCGCATTTGGGCCGCCCTAGCTTAGAACTAAAGTTTATTATCTAGAAATTGTTAAACTATACTGATAAAATATGTTTCATTAAATAGCTTGATACTGTTTAATCGGTACTCACCGGTTCTTTTGTCATTTTCAGCCCGATTCTCACAATTCTTGGGAAATATTCGCGACAAATCTTGTCGCCATAGACAGCTACATGTCCATCTTTATTTATAAATGGAGAGCCCTTTACGATAGTTGTTAATGCCGCGGAGAAATCGTTAGGCATTTTGGCCTGTGTTCAAGGCGTAGCTGTTCTATTTTTTTTTTATAGGTATGAGATCGAAATCACAGCGAGTATTTACACTATTCCATAATGATTCCGAAAGGGAGGCGCAACACCCCCCACCCACATGGGCGCAAATTCCAGGGGGACATGTCCCCCTCACCTAAAATAGTAGGGGGGGCACATTATGAAATGTCATCCCCCTACTATTTTTGGTCTTTTCATTCAAAATCGAAATAAAATATGTATTTTGGAAGAGACGATCTTACTTTTGGGGTGCCCTTTTTTTTGCTTGTTTGCTTATCAAATTTCTTTTGGTCAAGATGACCTTCTTTTTGGGGTGATAAACCTTCTTTTTTGTTTTTGTTTGTTTGTTTTTTGCTTGTCAAATTTTCCAGCCCCTGGTCCCGGCTACCTTTGGGGAGAGATTTCCGCCCTTGCCTAACAGTACACTTGATATTGTTTGCGAATCTGCGTGGGCGTCGGGGGCTGGGGGATGAGGAAAAGCGGTGAGACGAGAAAAAAAAATAGAAGGAAAAAGAGGACAGAAAAAAAGTGAACGAAAGAAAAATTAATGGAAAATAAAAGGGAGGAGAAAATAGTGAGAAAAGTGATGGGTAGGTCGAGATTTTAGGTGTCCGTGCAAAAAGAAATGAGCAGAGGTTGAGATGTTGTCCGTTTGGGCAAATGTCTGTCTGTTTGTTGGACTGTCGCCTGTTGCAAAAATTATTAAGCTGATGGAATCAGAAAGTTCCAACTGCTTCATGTCATACCGACAGTGACAGGATTAAGCGGTTGTAGGTATAAATCACGCTCTAAAACTGTGTTCTTTATTAAAAAGTTGTCCTTCATATTCATTTTCGCAAAAGAATATCAAGTTTTCAATTAATTGTCTATAGTAACCCTGTTTATGATAAAAATACTTAGAAATTGGGTTAGGTTAGGGTTATCAAATTATCGGGGCAGAAAATATATTTTTTCAGTTCGCGCGTCGAGCTGGCATTAGTGATCAGTGAGATTATGTTTTTAATGACATTCATTCTATTCACAGCAATATATTATTAAACATAGCCGCATGAATTATAGACAGGTCTATAGTTATCAGGTGAATAATTTACCGCTACACACTGATCATGCGGATACTGTTTTGTAAAGGGGAATTTCACCTTGATAAAAAGATTGTGAAAATATAGGCCAAAGAAAAATAATTTCAAAATATCGGTGAAGGTGTTATTTAAAAAAAATGGAGTTAGTAGAATTTCGAATGCTTGATTTGTGACGTCATAAACGAGCAGTTGCTCTATATTCTATGTAATATAAAATGCCAAAATTTCCCAAATATTAATGGTCCGTAATGACCCACTTTTTTCTTTTTGGAGAGAGTATGAAGTTATCTATTGATATACTGAATGTACAATAAAAGTCATTATCACGTATTTCTTGACATTTCATTTACTTTTTACCATAATTATATCCGATATAGCTGCTCACAAAGGCCTACGCCGTCACAAATAATTATTAAAAAAATCTCACCTTTAATTTTTTTTTGGTGGAGGATGGATTTTTCCTGAACGCATACCAATTTTTCAAATTATTTTTTCTGCTATTTTCATAATTAACTTTAAATAAATTCACCTATAAACTTAATTTTTTCAAAGACAAAATAACAAAATTACATCTAGTCATCATCATCACCATCATCACCAACTTCATTCTCATCATCATCATCACCACTACCACCATCATTATCATCATCATCATCATCACCAAGATAATTTTCATCATCATCATCTTTCTTTTTTTTCTTATTTTTTCCCCTTCCCTTCTTCTTTTTTCCTTCCTATTTTCCTCCCGTTTTAGAGAGGCACATCACCAAATAAATATGTTTGTTGTTGTATATGCGGATGCCTCATGAAATGAAATGAAAGAGAAAATAAGGAAAGGGAAAAAGTAAGAAGAAGGATAAGAAGAAAAAAAGAAAGCCAAACAAACAAGACAAAATGATATCAAAATTTTGTAATAAAGTCAGTCAGTTTAATAATTATGTTTTCAATGAAATGAGACATAAAAGAATTGAAACAAGTAAAAAGGGCTACATCATACATGTAGTTACAAGAAATAGAGGGAAGCTCCGAGACAATAAAAAGTGTAAAAAAATTCAGAAAAGACTTTGAAACACTCTGAACACGAGTATAATATTAAAAAAAAATTGGGAATAAGCGAGGACAAGTAGCTGAGGGACCCCCCCCCTCTCTCTAGTTATTTACTCAAACTCGCATGTACAAGAGAAGAAATTCTTACTAATCAAAATATTGCGAGCAAAAAGCATGAGCTGACATTTTTTTAAAAATTCAAAACTGATAGAGAGACACATTTTGAACAATTCATGAAACATAATAATCATTCATTATAGCTACCAATCGGATTGCGACAAGATCTGAGAATTAGAAATTCATTAAAAGCATAAAATTGTATAACATTAAAATAAGACGGGCGCAACGCATGAGCTAAAGCTTTATATACCAATTAAACGATAATTGCTGGCTAGTGGGTGTAGTGGTAGGGACACCCCGCCCCCACCCCCCGTAGTTACGCAAACATGGGACCAAATGATCCTACTTGTTCCAAGGCGAAACTTGTGCAATCAATTAAATGTTATTTTTGAGAAAATTAAAGCTTGCGCTGTTTAAATTCAATCTCTTTCACCTAAATTTGCGATGATTGCTAGCATTATGAAATATATAATTATCAACGTCTGGCGAAAAGAATAACCAACCGATCAGCTGACGAGAACGCGTATCACGTGATCTGCATATCAGCTTCGATCGCGAGTCAGAAGTGAAGAGCAACTGGCAATAAAATCTGGAAAAACTCGTCAAAATGTAAGTTCCCCTTAATTTCTTTCAATTTTTTTGTATTGCTAACAATGCTTTAACTTTCTTAAACAAAAAATTAATGAATAGACAGTACGATAGCTCGTACTTGTCTTATAATACACAAATAATCATCTTCACAAAGATTTCTAACACAAAATACTACTGATGTCGCCTATGAGGTCCATACATGTAATGTTTGGACCTCATTGGTACTAGGAGTGAGCAGTAGCACCTAACTAGTCCTAGACAGCCGGCAGCTGGCAGCCGTCTGTTTCGAGGAGTTTAAAAAAAAAGATTTTATAATTTTTTTAATTTCTCCTCGTACACATATGGCTCGCGATGTGCAGCCGCTATTAAAAGTATACTATGAATATGATAAGGTGGTTAACAATGCAAAATCCCCCTGACGGGGCTCATCGATTTTTGTCTCTCCCATTCCCAGGCAAGACCCAAACGCTGCTGTAGTGTAACCACATTCAATGAACAAGGTTATGATATAACCCACCCATGGGTTCATATCGTCTCGCGTGCGAAGGAATATCAGTCATAATATATTCACACGACACACACGACACACTGAAAATAGATTGGGCTTTTGCCCACATAAAATATCACGCATAATCTGGTATTTCACATTCTGCTATGACACTTACCGAATCATTTAGATCCTTCCGTGACTTCTCCTTGAATTTTCTTTAAAAAAATATGTATATTTTCTTGATCTTTAGTGAAGATTTCACGGAGATAAAAATTGGTTGGCGTGGATATCAATTTTCTCCTATAGAGGGCGCGCGATTTATATTCATATCAAAGACACGACAAGGGAAAGACTAGGCACCTACACTATTTTACACGCAAATCCACGCAAGGCATTACGCGAAGTCCGTGAAGTGTCCAATCTTTTCATTGTATAGACTTTGGTATACCGTATTATTGATGTTCGTTAAAGCTTGTACTGCTGGTTTCGTTCCAGGCATGTGTATTTTTTTCAATTTTATTTTATTAGTCATCGTTTTAAATTAATTGCAAAAAAGTGTTATCATTGCCAATAGTAATCTTGAATTATATTTTTTAAGGTATTTCATTTATTGGTGCCCATAATTAGTAAATTAATCATAAGAATTGCACATTCAAAGAATTTAGACACAGTTATAAAATTATCGAGGAGCTGAATCAAGGTTGTGAAATTTATTAGCGCCACCAACGGGCTTCCTTGTATTTCCGTAGAAGAGACAAACGAAGTCACTTGCTAGGCCGAGGTAAGCGAAATTTGCTCTTTTTATCATGAAATCATTTCAAAATCATATGTATATTTTTTATGTATTGCTACTTACCGGAAAGAGCCCCGATGCGTAGCGAGAAGGAGTTTCGGCAAATATTACTTCAGCAATGAAGCAATGTTTGCCGACTACTTCAAATCCAGGGTCAAACACGGTCCCTTGTACGAGGTTAGTATACCGTATATATACTAACCTCGTATTAGTGTGAGTGGATATAACCTAACCCAGGGGCCGGCGCCCAGGAGCTCACCGTGTATTTACCCATACTCACAGGACAAGGGTAGATTATGGTCAAAATATCTAGCAGGGGCCAGTAGGCAGTAGCAAGATAAATTGTGAAAACAGAAATTATGCACTTACCACAATTATATGGATGAAGGTCTATCGAGTGGTAGAATCCTGACATCGAGGCACAGACTGGAACCTCAAAAAACCGAAAAGTTCTCTCCTACCCCAGTCTCGATCGGCCATTTTGTTATGATTCATAACAAAAATGGCCGATCGAGACTGGGGTAGAAGGAGAGAAATTTTTGTTTTTTGAGGTTCCAGTCTGTGCCTCGATGTCCGGATTCTACCACTCGATAGACCTTCATCCATATAATTGTGGTAAGTGCATAATTTCTGTTTTCACAATTTATCTTGCTAGATATTTTGACCATAATCTGCCCTTGTCCCGTGAGTATGGGTAAATACACGGTGAGCTCCTGAGCTGGGCGCCGGCCCGCTTCGCGGGTCGGCGCTCCCTGGGTTAGATATAACCTTGTTCTCAGTTACATCTCCCATGTGTGGCAAAATAAGGATGGCAATGTTTGGCTTATTTTCTCTTTTTCTTTTTGACAAATGCTTGATTTTTTTACACTGACAGTTTCCATCACACATATTCGTCATACAACTTGGCCCTTAAGTAAATTTGATTCCTTAAAATTATTTTTTTCTAAATTAAAAATAGAGATAAAAAAATGAAAATTTTCTTGCCATATTATTTTCCACCAATAGAGGGCGTACACAAAAATATGCCCCAAATTCAAGTATTTGAGCGCTCTAGTGAATACAAAACTTATTCCCAAGTTACTTATGAAAAATAAATTGCAACTGTATGGAAATTAGTAATTTTGGTCACAAAATTTATATTTTAATGATTTTTTAAAGTGTGTGCTCTGTACAGCATTGGCATGCCAAAGTCCTACCTGTAGATTCCCCACAGGCAGGGTGGTTGCAGTGAACAAGTGGCTATAACCACTCCTAGTACCAATGAGACTATATAGCTCATTAGCTGGCTTCCGGGGAGCAACCATTCAGCAAATTTTGCCTCCCCTTCCCCTTAAGATAATAATAATAATAATAATAGATGCAATTTATAAGGCGCCAAATCCATTAAAAATATAATGCTCAAGGCGCACAGGTGAAAAAGTGAAAAGAGTGAGAAAAAATAGCATATATAGAGGTGAAAAATAATATTGATTAATCATGTGTATGCAGCATTGTACAAGTATGTTTTCATTTTAAAAAAAAATAATTCTACAGACTTGGTGTCACGGATAACAAGAGGGAGAGAGTTCCAGAGTGAAGGACCCGCATGTATGAAAGCCCTATCCCCCCATTTTGATGTACATTTGGGAACAAACAGAAATCCTGAGTTTTGGGACCGTAAAGATCGAGAAGGGGTATATCTATTAATGAGAGTGATATTGTACTGTGGAGCGGTGCCGTGAACACAGTGATAAACAAGCAAAAGAATTTTGAATATTACACGATCACTAATTTGCAACCAGTGCAGATCTTTAAGTACAGGGGTGATGTGGCTTGATTTGGTACTCAATGATATTATACGAGCAGCAGCATTCTGAAGTTTCTGTAAACATGTTAATTGAGATTTGGGAAGGTTGAACAGTAGGGCATTGCCAAAATCAAGTCTAGATGATATTAAAGCATGTACAATCTTCTCTGTGGCACTACGGGTCAGGTATTTACGTATGAAACCAAAGTTACGTAACTGGTAACGGACAGATTTGCAAACATGTTGAATATGAGAAGACATAGTCATGCTTCCAAGCATCCTCGTGTAAAAGCAGCATGGAGTAGTGACGGTCGAGTGATCGCCAAAGTCAAAACCAACAATGGCAAGACCATAAACAGAGTGATTCATAGTGATTCCGACTTGTCATCCCTCTGAACAAAACATGCGACATATCCTTCGCGTTTGTGCCTGTATTTTATTGTACTACTTCAGACTTTTTTAGACTTTTTGTCCCATATTAGATACCCCCGTCCTTTTTAGTCCTCCCCCCTTATATCACCCTATAGCATGCCAGTAAGATACCCTTGCTGTACCTGTAGTAAGTCAGTGAGAAAAAATCAAAATGCAATGAAATGTACGGGATGTAACATGTGGGCGCATTTGAAATGTACTGATGCTACTTTAGACTTTTTTAGATCCTCAAGGGAATGGTTGTGCAATAAATGTATATTGGAGAAATTACCTTTCGTTGACTCTTTTGATCTACACATAGAAGAAAATGTGCCTGATTCTATAACAAACGATGATGTTATACATGATAGCGTGATTACAAATTCAACTGAAATAATGAAAACCAATCTGAAAAACACAAAAGGTTTGAAAGTAGCTCATCTGAACTGTATATCACTTTTGAAATATTTTGATGAGATAAAACAGTTTGTTATTGATGCAGATCTAGATGTAATGACACTCAGTGAGACTCACTTATGTTCTTATGTGGATGATAGTGAAATCGCTATCGCAGATTACTCCCTCGTAAGACGTGATAGAGATCGCTTTGGAGGAGGAATAGCAACCTACGTGAAAAATAGTATTCAATTTATGATAAGGGACGATCTAATCATGAGTGATAAACTGGAAATGTCAATACTAGAGATTAGACAAAAGAAACAAAAATCTTTCCTCATTGTAAACTGGTATCGTCCACCAAAATCTCGTGTTGATGTATTTATTGACTATGAACTCGTCATGAATAGAATAGATAATCTTTGTATTGATTACTTCATACTAGGTGATTTTAACTGTGACGTTTTGAGTCAGAGTAGATCATGGCAAACTGTGAAGTTATTGGATATCATGGATTCATTCAATTCTAAACAGTTAATAAGTGAATATACACGTGTAACTCCAACTTCGTCTACAGCAGTCGACCTTATTTTTACCAACAATATAGATAAATGCACTCAAAGTGGAGTTATTTATATTTCACTTTCAGATCACTATATGATTTTCTGTGTAATTGGAAAAAATTTTCATGACCCTCAAGAAACACACAGATATAAAGTAAATCGTAATTTTAAGGATTTTTCAGAAGAACTGTTTACTCGTGATATGAGCCGGATATGCTGGGATCCTGTCTATCAGAGTGAATGCCCACAAGAATCCTACGATAAATTTAGCTCTTTGTTACTAAGAGTCATTGATCAGCATGCCCCCATACGCAAAAAGAGAATCAAACAAAAAGAATCCCCCTGGATGAATAAAGAAATTATCAATCGGAGACGTAGTAGAGATCGCTTAAAGGCCAAAGCCAGAAAAACGGGCGCTGAAGCAGATTGGATCTCGTACAAACGAGAGCGTAATGAGGTCACATCACTTATCCGATTAGCAAAGCGTAATTTTCTTACTAAAAACATTGATCAAAATAATTCTAAGGGAATTTGGAACTCTCTAAAATACTTGACTCCCAACAAGAAAAATAGATCTCCTATTTCAGGCATATCGATAAATGAAGAAAGACTTGAAAAAGAATCACTGGCAAATGCCTTCAATGACTTTTTTAGTGATAGGTATCAAAATTCAGAGTGAAATCACTAATCCTAATGCATGTACTCTCTCGGATTTTAGGAAAGCCGAGTCACGGTTTTGTTTTGAAACTGTTACTGTGTCAAGTGTTATGAAGATCATCAAGTCGATGTCAGGTGATAAAGCGACTGGCCCTGACACAATACCAGTAAAATGTATTTCATGTATTGCTCAAGATATTGCAGCTCCTTTAACATATATTTTGAACATTTCACTTAATACAGGTAAAATTCCAAGCCAGTGGAAGCTTGCCAGGGTAACACCCATTTTTAAAGGTGGGGACAAAAATAATTTGAACAACTATAGACCGATTTCGGTTCTTTCTGTATTGGCTAAGATAATGGAAAAGATGGTATATGACCAGGTATACAAATATTTGGAGCAATACAACTTACTTTCATCCTGTCAATCAGGTTTTAGACCAAAATACTCTACTCAAGGAGCACTGCTTAATGTAACTGACAAATGGATGTCAGCAATCGATCAGGGCAATCTAATTGGTGTTGTAATGATTGACCTCAAGAAAGCTTTCGATAGTGTAGATCATTCTATATTACTGAAGAAACTAGATTTATACGGTTTTGATAAGAAAGCAATTAAGTGGTTTCAGAATTATTTATGTGTTGATAGACAGCAGTATACTCAAGTAAATGGTATAACCTCTGGTATTAGGAATGTCCTTTGCGGAATTCCGCAAGGCTCATTGTTAGGCCCAATTCTGTTTTCAATATATTCAAATGACCTACCCAATAAAATAAAAAATAGTCATTTGGCTCTTTATGCTGATGACACCTGCCTTTTTTATATAGACACAAATCCACTGAATATCTATGATAAGCTGAATGAAGATTTAGCCATTATTTCTGAATGGTTGAAGCAGAACAAACTAGCTCTTAACATAAAAAAGTCAGAAGCAATGGTAATTGGTAGTAAACAAAGGCTGACAAAGTGGAGTGATATTACTAAAAAATTAAATATGTCAATTGATGGAGTTGTCATCAACAGAGTAAACGTTTGTAAATATCTCGGGATTTACATTGATGAAAACCTTAATTGGAACAAACAAACAGACCATGTTAAATCAAAAGTTGTGAAAAGTCTTTATTTACTAAAAAGAATAAGACCCATTATCAGTAAATCAACTGCTATGATTTTCTACAAATCTGTTATACAGTCACAATTTGATTACTGTTCCACTGTATGGGGAAAAACTTCTCAAACCAATTATAAGAAATTGCAAACATTACAAAATAGAGCATTGAAAACTGTATTACAGGTTGACCATCTATATCCATCGAAACTCCTTTATTCTTCGCTTAATATGGATAATCTAAAAATTCGTTGGGCCAAACACTTGGCCGTTGTCATGTTTAAATCCGTACATTGTCTTGGCCCACCATACCTTAGCGATATATTTATTTCCCGTAAATCTGTATACAAAACACGGTCTGGAAATGACCAACTGGCCTTGAACTGCCCCAAAACTGAATATGGCATAAGACGTTTCTTATTTCAAGGCGGAAAGCTATGGAACAAATTAGTATCGTACATCCCTCCTGAAACTTCTCTTACTACATTCAAGATGAAACTTCGGACCACATTAGCTCAACACTTATTATAATTTCCTCCTTACTGCATGCTACCCCCCCCCCCCCCACCATCCCCCATGCTTTTTTTTTTTTTTTTTATAAGTTGTGTTTTGTAGTCGTAAGTTGTTTTGTATAGCATTGATTTATGTTTTCTTTATATAATTATGTATTTATTTGTATATTGTATGTTTGTATTTTTTAAACGTGTGTACTGGACCCCTCAGAAGAACAGCCTGTGGCTGAAGAGGGTCATCCAGCCCACGAGTGGAAAATAAATAAATAAATAAAATAAAAATGCTTGAATCGAGGAACAGGCCAAGATTACGACAAGCTTGAGATACGGCAATATTATGACCTGCAATGTTAATAGATGCTGTAAGAGGGACACACACGCACCACCTGGCACCCGCACACTGCACCTAGCACACTGTATATAGTGCACCAAGAATACCACCACAGGATCACCACATCAACTGAAGCACTGGCAGAACCTATACTAACCTCGCATGCTTGTGTGAGTGTGGCAGCACCTGACAGCACAACCCTCTCCAGGACAGCATGTACGCTTTTTGGGAGAGTACTTCTTCAAGGTTCAAGGCAGAGCTACCAAGTCTCACGCATTGTGCGTGAGACTCACGCATTCAGGGTCCGTCTCACGATCTCACGCAAGGCACCCTTTTCTCTCACGCATCGGGACCCGACCGAAAAAAAAAAAGTAGCATTATTTGCTAGATTATACGCACTGGCTGACCGCCTTTGCACCCCGTTGCGTCTACCCTGGCACGCGAGACAAATCAAGAGTGCAGTCAGCGCACAGCTAGTACGTGATACGATGAATCGCGTGCGCGCAGCGCATGGTTTTGTAGTATGGATCGATATCATGATGAAGCCTACCTCGAGCGAAGTTCGTGCAGGCTCCACTCCACTTTACTACCGCTACACTACACTCCACCTACCCGAACTTCGGGACGGTGAACTCGATCGGATATTCCGAGTGACAAAGGTGGGATGGAAATGTTATTTATTGTAAAAATTATAGAAAAAAAATATAACGAGAAAGAAAAATAGTTTAATTTCTTACTCTTCACCCGTTTTTCACTCCATGTCCATCCTCCGGTTATCCTCAAAATTGGTGATTTTGGGCCAGTATCTTTTTCCTCACTCATATTATTCACGGCTGATTTCAAAACTTCGCAGGCGATCGCGATCGGTCGCAGGTCGAAACGTACAAGTGTAAGTACTAGCTGCGCGCGCGCAGAGACGCCGAGTCATGAAAATCTCACGCATAACATTTTTTTGAACTTGGCATCTCTGTCAAGGTCTTTATTTCATACAAACTTCGAACTGGACCATGAAAGCATAATAAACGAAAGATTATTCCGTTTTGGCCTGAAATGCACCAAAATGGGAAAAATAAACTTAGGAGAGATCAACAATGAGAAACAAGATGGCGGCGTAAACATTCAGGCAAGTCTCCCCCGTCTTTTCATAATATTTTTCTCATTTTTTAATGAAATTTGTTTAAAAATGAAATCAATAGCGTAAAAATGTTGGAAATGAAGTTGTATCCCATTTACATGATTTAAGGCTAAATCTTTTAGAAGATAAGTAGAAATCTCGGGTGCGAAATTTTGAGGGTTTTTTGCGATACATGCATATGAATGCAATGGAATCCCTGGCTTCGTAGAGAGTATTAATGCAAACGTTAGTAAATGATTTTTACTCTCTAGAGAAGCCTCCTGGCTAATAAAAACGGGAATAATGTTAGCCGAAACTCATTCCGCTACCAGCGATCTCGCCAGGATTTTTCTTACGCGTGTCGGAAACCCGCCGATTCGGTGGTGGCTAAGTTTTCACGTGATGTTTTGATTTTCACATGCGCTTTGATCCAAAGTCAAGTTTCACTGCCAATCCGCGAAGTTCAATGTAATGCTGTTTTAATCGGTGGCGCACACCAATACCTATGATATCGATCGGCAAAAATATTGGAATGTTTCGTTGTTGTTTATCTCAAAATTTAGGGGTCTTTTGTTTGTCTGGATATGTTTTAAAGTGTTTTGAGATGTTAATGAGTTAAAATATATTTCATATACCTTTCGTTATGGACTCCCGTGAGTCCCGTTCTCTGGGAATAAATATAAATCACGCATTATATTGACAACGGCGGAAAAGAAAATAAAACAGAATAGAAGTCACAAACATCTCAGATTAATGAACGATCGTTTGGGAATGTTTTAAAATTGTTTTGAGGTCCTAACGAGTTAAAATATATTTTATATACTTATAGGCCTACCTTTCGCTATGAACTCTCTAAGAAATATAAATGATGCACTATTCTGACAATGGCGGAAAGGAATATACAGTGCGTCCCAAAAAAAACTATGCACTTTTGAAATGGCTGCCAAATAAAAAAATGTAGCACTTTGGGGAAAAAGACTTAAACTCTTAACATGCCTTAGGGAAAGCATCCATATTGTATTGGCAGCGTGCACCCCGCGAGCACACCCCCACTGCGGTAATTAGTGAACAGGATGTATCTCCCCGCTAGACGCAGCTAGCGGCGGCGCGCTGCTCAGATTAAAGCAGATTAACTGGAATCATTAATCCTAGATTTTATCCTTGCAGCTTCTCGCCGCTTCTCGCAGCTTGCTCGCGGCCAACTTGCAAGCGAATACTCGTACTCAAATGATGTGCTTCTTTCTATTTCCGTTGGTGAAATGTGCGCGACCGATGCGGCGATTTTTCTTGTCCGCCCGACACGAAATCGAGGTATTAAACTATGAAATATTGAGCTAATGAGAGTCTTAGATTTTTAGCAAAATACTTCTTGTACGAGGTGGAAAGATTCATATTGATATGAGTTTTATATTATTTCCCTTGCGTAATAATTATCTATTTCTTCCAAAAAAGTACGATCATCACTTGTTCTTAATCCGACCCGACATGAAATAGGGCATAGTATCTTCTAGCAATGTAAAATTATCGCTTGCGTGTTTGTTTGGGTCCTTTTTGTCACGAAATGAAAGTATAAAAGAATGAAATATTGAGCTAACAAGTGTCTTAAAAACTTTTAAAATATTTCTGGTACGTTTCAATGTGGAAAGATTCGTATTCATGTAATTAAAGGAGAATGAAACTCTTGGAGCAAGTTAGCTTTTGTGAAAGCAGAAAAATCAAAGAATAAGATCAACAAAACTTTGAGTAAAATAGGACTAGCAATAAAAGAGTTATGAGCATTTGAATGTCGAGATCACTAATGCTATGGAGATCCTCCCATTGGCAATGCGACCAAGATCTGTGATGTCACACACGTACAACTGTCCCATTCGGACAATGAAAATATACCCCAAAACATCTCTTTTTGCTCATTCTAATCATATGACAAACGATTCATCAATGATATAATGTTGTGAAACCTCTGTACTTGTCATCTCATAAAGAAAACACCTAACCTTGTGATAGACTCTATAAAAGTGAGAATATAAGTGAAATAAGTACTAAAGTAATGAGGGAGTTGTACGTGTGTGATATCACAGATCTTGGTCGCATTGCCGATGGGAGGATCTACATGGCACTAGTGATCTCAATATTCAAATGCTCATAACTTTCTTATTATTCATTTAATCTTCCTCAAACTTTCAACAATATGTTTTTTTGATTTTTATCTTTGATATGGATTCAGCTTGTTTCAAGGGTTTCATTCTCCTTTAAACTTGCGAAATAATTATGTATTTCTTCGAACAATGTACGATAATCACTTGTTCTTGAATTCGACCAGACATTTAATAAAACAAAATACATGGAATGTTAATATATTACACGGGTCGTAGATTATTCTAAATATACTTTTAACTAGTTTTAAGGCGGAAAGACTCTAATGACCTTTTGTAATAATCTATGGTATTTTCCAACAATGTACGATTATTGTTTGTGTGTTTGTTTCCGCTCTGGCACGAAATGAAGGTATAAAAGAATGAAATATTGAGCTAAAAGGTGTCTTAAATGGTTTTGAAAATATTTCTGGTAGGTTTCGAGGTGGAAAGATCCGTATTCATAAAGTTAAACTTGCGAAATAATTGTGCATGTCTTTGAACGATGTCCAATGATCGCTTGTTCTTGAATTCGACCAGACATTTAATATAAAAAAATATGGAACATTGATAGACAACACGGGTCCTAGATTATTCTGAATATACTTTTAAATAGTTTTAAGGCGGGAAGAATCTAATTACCTTTCGTAATAATTTATGGTATTTTCCAACAATGTACGATTATCGCCTGTGTGTTTGTTTCCGCTCGGGCACGAAATAAAGGTACATGTATAAAAGAATGAAATGTTGAGCTAAAAGTGTCTTTAAATGGTTTATAAATATTTCTGGTACGTTTGTAGGTGGAAAGATTCGTATTCATATAATTAAACTTGCGAAATAATTACGTATTTCTTTGAACGATGTACGATAATCGCTTGCTCTTGAATTCGACCAGACATTTAATAAAACAAAATATATTGGAATATTGACAGATAACACGGTTCCTAGATTATTTAACGCGGAAATAAAATAATTATTCTATTCTTCGAACAATGTACGATGATAGCTTGTTCTTGAATCCGACCGACATGAAATGAAGCAAAATGTTTGGAATGTTAATAGATAAAACGGGTAGTAGATTTCTAAATAGTTATGAGGCGCAAAGCATCTGACTGCCTTTTGCAATAATATACGGTATTTTCCAACAATGTACGATTATAGCTTGTTTGTTTATTTCTGCTCCGACACGAAATGAAGGTGTAAATGTGCGAAATAAACTGTCTTATAAATGATCTAAAAAAATACTTCTAGTACGTTTCAAGGTGGAAGGATTCCTATATATCTAATTAACCCTGCTTAAAAATTAATTATTTCTTCCACCAATGTACGATAATCGCTTGTTCCTGTTTTAGAGTGATTTAATTCACCTTGCCATTAATTTGATGGTTCAAATTACAAAATTTGTGATTTTATGCCATAATATTTTATGCAAAAGTATTCAAGTAGTTTCATTTCATGTTTACATAATCATTGGATTATTTGGTCGCAGCAGGTTAGTAAAATAGTGCTTCTTCGCAATTCATTATGACTGTTTTCATGCTCGTACATGTATACAAAGTTAATCAATTTAATGAAAAACGCTCAAGCGCAATGAAAAGAGCAGGATCTTTCGCAGAATACTTATGTCCGCTACGCCCATGACCCTTCAATGATAATTAATCAATATAATCTAAGTCGGATACTTTCTTTGAAAAGAACTCGCCGCGCATTATATGGTGAAAGCAAAATGACGCTTTGATCTTTAATGACTTAAACAGCACCTTTGTTAGGTATTTCTTAATCAGTTAATCTTAAAAAGGGATAAGAAGGAACATCCTGTGGAGTCTCTACTTTTTGCCCTCTTATAATATTTTAATGCTTTTAAAAGTCATCCAACACTAGAATCTTTTGAAAAATTGGTCGGCGATTTCATGTAAACGGGGGGGGGGGGGGGTCGAAACTTATTAGACCTATAAAATCCTGGGCACGTTGAAATCAACAAAGTATATATAGCTCTATGGTATAATTATGTACATATATATATTTTTAGGGCGGTAATGTCAATAGGCATCCAAACAGAATACCTTGTTAGAAGGCGGGATTATTAGAACTTTGATTCTAACTTACCTTTTGTATCGGCGTGGGGATACAAAATCTATGTAAATTGTTAACATAATTAATGGATAGATAAACTTAAAAATCGGGGGGGGGGGTATAAAACCAAGTCCATACTCATGTGGGCACTTATGGGTGTAACTCCTAGATTTACCCGGGACCACAATGCCTTGCCGCCTTTTCAGCTACTTTAAGAGATATGCCTCATTATATTGCTATATAACTAAGATCAAATTTCATTTGGCCTTTGTAAATGGCGCAAGCACGAGAACACGACACGAAGTGCGCTTGAATTTTCTATAAGGCAGATCCTTAACAATTTTGATAGTTTTGACAAGTAGAGAACGTTCGTAAATAATCAAATGTAATAAAGCTTCCATTTGTTGGGGGGATAGGGTGGGGGTGAGCAGGGAGGTAGATGTATGGCAATTTTGTGTCCTCTAGGCTTAACTGACTTTTGGAAGGACGTGTCCCCCCCCCCCCACCACATGTTTGATGTCCAACTACCCAAAACATATAATGTCGGCTTGGTCGCTATTTTTAAAACCCCGTTTTTAAATCTTCATGTTCTATTTTTCACATTTGTTTTTTTTTACATCCTTTAACTCATTGCATTTGCTTTCTTTTGTCCGTTTTCACACTTTCTTTTGCTTTCGCGATTTTTCAAATTACATTGAAAAATTATAATTACCCGAAACACTTTTGAAATATAATGTTCGTCTGTTTATTGCGTGCTCATTGTTCATAGTTTCATGTTGGGGTTTATTGGAATAACGTCAACCTGGTCAGGCTTCCTGCTCTCACACCTGTTCAAAGAAATCTTGTAATAGTTATTTTTGCCAAGAAATGCACAAAGATCGTCCAGACAAAAAAAAACCGAGATGCCAACTGTTTTCAATGAAGCTCGGGCTCAATGAATTCGATCATGGACACTAATCACTCCTTTGTGAAATGACGAAGTGCCAGTTGCTCGAACTTGTCACAATAGCTCTAATTCTATAGGGAATTAAATCTATTGTTTCTTCGCATTTTATCGTTGAGAGGATAAAAGCATTGCAGCTCTAACTTTGTTGACAAATTAGACACAGGAGAAAAGTGACGCTTTTTGGACAAAATTGTTAGAGATGTAAAATAATCATCAACAATTGCATATGCATCAATTAACTAGAAATGGCACGAACATGGCAATGATTCTGCTTGGAGTGGAAATAGAACATATCGTCCCTTTTTCAGTCCACGTTCATTTACCGCCATGTGATGTGCATCTAGAGCAATATAAAATTCTGAACGCAAATTGTATGAATATATGCGGATCATTATTTATGTACATTACTATATTTTTAAATCCCCTTGCCCGGCATCCGGGGTAGGAGGATGGGCGGCAGCAGGGTAATTTTGATTAGGGGGAGGAGTAAATTTTTTAATACTTTATTTCATATCGGAACAAGAACAAGCAATAGTTGCATCTTGTTAAAAGATGTACATATTATAGCGTAGGGAGAATTAGATTCTCTCCGTTCCAAAACTCTTCAGAAGTATATTTTTGATAATTTAAGATCTTTATGAACTCGATATTTGTCAATTTTATACCGCCATTTTATGTCGGGTCGGATCTCTTTCTGATTCGAAACCTTTTAGAAGTATCATCTAGATCAAAACTCTGTATAGATATATCTACGATTTTCTTGAAGTCGACCATCATTTTATAACGGGTCGGATCAAGAACAACAATCGTATATTGTTGGAAGATATAGATATTTATAATCCAACAAAAATCAATTATTTCCACATCGAAAGTCTTAAAATATATTTTTATTGACAGAGGATATCTTTTAACTCGATATTCCATACTGAAATACTTTCATTTTATGTTGGATTGGATCAAGAATAAGAAATTTTGCGACTTTTATTCCATAAAAAAATGCCTTTTCGACTTAATTTGTCGGGAAAATTAGTCATTTAATTTTTTTTCGGACAGAACATGGGTTCGTCCCAATAGGGAAATATCAGTTATTTAAATCGTTTTCACTCAAATTAAATTTCAAATCATGCGCGGTCGATCGTGCATTAATTTGAGATGTTTGTAACTCCATTTCATTTGCCTTTCCGATATTGTCGGGGAAAGTGTCATTTATGTTCTCAAAGAACATGAATTCAGTCCTAAAGATATGTGAAATTTATCTTGAATTGTTTGCACCTCAAAACAATCGATCTTACATCAATTGGAAATGATGGCGAAAATCAAAGAACGACAGAGATATTTCATGCATCCAACAATCTAATGAAATCGGTTCGCAAAATACGTAGTAGCACCCATTCATCATGTTTATAATAAAATATAGAGGGTGAAGAGTTTCCTCATTTGAATAACCACATGCGGCACTAAAAAAAAGGATCGTCACACCTATCAGTTCCCATTATTTGTATAAAGGCCCTAGCCTATTTATTCACAAAATGTTGCTAAACTTAAAAAAAATAGACCTAAAATGATTCTGGGTTTATCAAATATTGCAGTATGGAAGTTACAATGAGTATCATACAGTTTCACTTTTTTTTCATAAGTAAGATGTTTTGTATGGGGATTACTTCTGTGGATCCCAAGCGTATTCTTTTTATTCATTCAATGTTTCTTAATAAGAAAAAAAATGGACTGCTCGAAATGATACAGAGCGATCAAAAGACGGCGTTTGTCTAGCTTTGAAAGTTAATGATAATGGGCGATAATTTGCATTTGAACCTTAACGCCCCCGCAATCCCTCCCCCACTCTGCGTGTGGTCTTTAGCGTGATCACTAGGGAATTGTTAGCGCACTATAGGAAACTGGTGGATGAAAGGCTGATCGGATTTAATCCCGTGCCTAGAAAGACAGTATTGAATATCCTTGATACTGAAAAGCACTGATTTTTATGCCGAGACTTAAACCTCGGTTACATTTGATCTACGGCAGTCGTAGAGCGACTCAAAAACAGCCGTTTATTCTTTTTTTAAATACAAACCACCTATTTGCAGCTGGTTTCTATCGATGGTGTTAATTTTCAGTTCAGTTAGTTGACAACGGAAACTATCGAGAACCATCGCGACTTATCGAGATCGAGAATTTTTGTCATATTCACATCGTGCGCACATGGATGTTTATCTGTACTCGGTCGCCATCATGCGACACGATGCGGCCGAGCATATACTAGCTAGCTGTAGTCGTTTCCAATATAGAGCGTGCTTGCATGCATGTTTTGCTACGGACATAAAAGAGGAACGCCTTTCATTATCATGCTTTTAGAAATAATAAATTGAAGTTAAACATCACGACAAGTGGAACTAGCTAGTACAGGCACCACGACGTATATGTTAACTCTTCATTCTGGGTCTACATTCCAGAGCGAGCCGCCAAATTGAAGGCTAGCCGTGGCCGGCGCGGGGTACGTGAGATTGATAGAAATGGGGAGCAGCGGCAGCGCTTGAGATATCTACAGCGCAGCTAGCGGCAGCTAGCTGCCGCTAGATGCAGCGAGCTGGGGATTAAATCTCTAATCAAATGGATTATAAAGTATGGCAGCGAGCGGCAGCAAGCACAGGGGGAGCTGCGAGAGCGGATGTGAGTTCTATTGTGCTTTAACCCTAACTCTCCCGGGGTATTTTGATTCTTGTCCTTCCCGGGGGGGGGGCCATTACGGCCCCCCCTTAAGATCTCGGCCGCCGATCGCGCGAGCGATGCAAAAATTTGCACGCTGGTAGTGTGCGATGTAATCTACAAGGCTGTATGGTAAAATTTTCCAAAATAATGAGATTTTATTTTATATGAATTAATTATGCTAATTTATGCATAAATCATACTTTTTGCTCTAATTCACTAAATAAAGCTCCTAGAGTGCTAATTTTTGGTAAAAATATTCTTTGCTAGCGGGGTGCACGCTGCCAATACAATATGGATGCTTTCCCTTACACACTACTAACCCAACGCCACAGTGCTAATCCGATGCTAATCCCCTGTGCCAGCCACAAAACCTCCCTGTGCCACATTGATTTGGGATCGCAAGTCGTATTCACTCCTTTCAATAGTCATGATTACAATTGCTTGTATAAACTCTCTAACGATTAGTTTATCCACAAAACATTGTGTAGTAAAGTTGTAGGAAATTTCATACCCCTTATAATGGTGTCCTCATTATATGGATTGGTTATTATCTTTACCGCTAAAATATGAGTTGTATAAAGTATTTCCATTTTGTGGAGTGTTTTGTATGGATAAAAAAACCTAGGTCTCTTCCCTCTCGAAGGCGGAGCCATATCTTGTAAAAAATGTAAAAATACTCAAAAAAGTCGAATGTAAACCGCGTGAGTAAGTTGATCTGTCAGAAAGCAGAGTTCGCACTGCACACAATAGTGCTAATTACGGCGTGCATGCGATGCGCAATACAATGCAAAACGGCGTAACAATGATTGTAATTCCGAATGTGCGCAGTCATGCACGAAGCAGGCAAGGGTAGGAAACAATGCAAGCACAAAGCTATCAATAGTAGGCGTGCGAGCACGAGTGTGGCATGTTATAGTAGGATACGTAGTGTGCACGAAGCACTCAATGAGTTAATACGTATATGGAAAGCCAATAAAGTCAACTTTCAAATGACACCAAAAAGTTGGAAAACTATTCATGCTTGAGCAAGCACTGCCCACTGAAACAAAGGGTATGAAAATTAGGGTGGGCTGGAATTAGCCTTCCAATTTATGTCAGTTTTTGAGAGGCAAATCCTTTCGAACTTGCAAAGTTAAGGGCGTTGTGATAAATTAATGATCAACCGTGACCAGTTTTGGTTGCTTAAGCAAATTTTATAAATTATTAAATTGAACTCTAATGCATGAGTGAACACAAATTACACTTTTTGGGCAGCATTTTAACTTTATCATTTGGATCTCTTTTTGGGCAGCATTTCAACTTTATCATGTGGATCTCAGCAATGTGTTCATGGGAGTCGGGAGAATAGGGGGTGAGATAGGACTTAAGTGGGAGAAGTAGGTTGATGGAATAAGGGTCAACAAAACATTCAGCCCCCGCCCCCTCCCTCTTTCCCGCCCTCCCCTCCTGTTGAGAGACTGATGGCTATTGTCAAGTACGCGTGAAGTCCAGAGTAGAATGTTGATTTAATGATTAATTCTGAATTGGGGGGGGGGGGGGGGCTGGGAAATGGAGGTGGAGAGGGTACATATGACTTTTAATAAGCAAGTTCATGGTTAGCTCATGATCAACTTTTCTCAAATGACCTTTGTGATTTTTCATTAGGATAAGCACTATCGTTTCCAAATGTAGATGTTGCGTAAGCTTTACCGGTAGAGTATTCAAATTCTAAGAACAAAAGGCATTGTATAGACCAGGTGACTAGAATAGTACATCAGGGATAAAGTTTGGAAATCTGTTTTATTGTCAGCCTTTGGCACATTTGACTATTGTTTAGGCTACTGTCAAATACCAGTGATTATGAAGGCTCTATTTATTACTCTTCAGCTTGGATGTGATAAATGAATATTTTGAAAGGAATACATGAATAATCATCAAATCACAAATGCCTATGTCAGTGAATTTGAAAGCCACCTTCATGGTTTATCTCAAATGACCTTTTTCTGCTCGTGCGCAGTTTACAAGTCTTAGCATATCTCGCCCTCTTGCATGTAACAGATACCATCACATTACTCTGACTCTCACGAACACACTTCTGAGGTCCACAATATGAATATGCTACACTAAAATTACAATTCCTGTTCACTCATGCATTACATTTCAATTTAGTAACTCATGAAATTTGCCTATTAAGAAACCATAACTTATCTCACTCATAAATAGCATAACACCCTTAGCTTTGTAAGTTCCAAAGGACTAACCTCTCAAAAAACTGTAAGGCTAATTCCTGCCCAGCCTAGCCAAGCTTAGTCTCTCAGGAGGAGAGAAGTGGGGGGAGAGGGTAGAGATGGAGGGAGGGGTTGCCAAATGTTCTGTTGACCTTTATCCCATCAACATACTTCACCTACCTAAGTCATATTACCCCCTCTTCTCCTGACTGTCATGAACACATTATTGAGATCCACATGATAAAGACATAATGCTGCACTAAAAATTGCAATTCATGATCACTCATGCATTAAATTTCAATTTAATAACGCATTAGATTTTCACAAAAAAAACCCCACATCTGATCTTTAATTCACCAAATAACCCTCAACTTTGCAAGTACCAAACAAAAAAACTTGAAAGAAATTGGAAGGCTAATACCAGCCCACCCTAATTTTCATACCCTTTGTTTCAGTGGGCAGTGCTCGCTCAAGCATGAATAGTTTTTCAACTTTTTGGTGTCATTTGAAAGTTGACTTTATTGGCTTTCCATATTTATAAGTCTTTTCCCCCAAAGTGCTACATTTTTTATTTGGCAGCCATTTCAAAAGTGTATAGTTTTTTGGGGACGCACTGTATAACAGAATAGAAATCTCAAACTTCTCAGAATGAACGATCTATCAGGACATGTTTTAACATTGTTTGGAGGTGTTAATGAGTTCAAATATATTTGATATACCTTTCGTTACGGAATCTCGTTCTCCGAGAAGAAATATAAATCGCGCATTATTTTGACAACGGCGGAAAAGAAAATAAAAGAAAATAGAAGTCACAAACATATCAGACTAAATCTCCTACTAATTGTCAATTCTTGTTTTTTATTTGTTATTCATATTTGCAGGTTTTTTTTTAAGGCCTGAGTCAAAATGTTAAAACCACCATTATACATGAAAAACATTTAAATTTGGTAAAATAAAACTGTTTGGGGAAAAACTTTGTGTGTGTGTGGGGGGGGGGGGGGGGGAGTCAAAAGCACTGTTTTTGTCTCGCCTGCATAGCAGAGCGAGACTATAGGCGCCGGCGGCGGCGGCGTCAACATCAAATCTTAACCTAAGGTTAAGTTTTTGAAATGACATCATAACTTAGAAACTATAAGGACCTAGTTTATGAAACTTAGACATAAGGTTAATCAAGTATTACTGAACATCCTGCCTGAGTTTCAGGTCACATAACCAAGGTCAAAGGTCATTTAGGGTTAATGAACTTTGACCATGTTGGGAGAATTATTTTCAAAATCTAAACCGAAGGTTAAGTTTTTGAAATGACATCATAACTTAGAAAGTATATGGACCTAGTTCATGAAACTTGGGCATAAGGTTAATCAAGTATTAGTGAACATCCTGCTCGAGTTTCAGGTCACGTGACCAAGGTCAAAGGTCATTTAGGGTCAATGAACTTTGGTCAAGTTGGGGGTATTTGTTGAATTACTATCATAACTTTGAAAATGTATGGATCTAGTTCATGAAACTTGGACATAACGTTAATCAAGTATTAGTGAACATCCTGCCTGAGTTTCAGGTCACATGACCAAGGTCAAAGGTCATTTAAGGTCAATGAACTTCGGCCAAGTTGGGGGTATTTGTTGAATTACCATCATAACTTTGAAAATTTATGGATCTAGTTCATGAAACTTGGACATTAGGTTAATCAGGTACCACTGAATATCCTGTGCGAGTTTCAGGTCACATGACCATGGTCAATGGTCATTTAAGGTCAATGAACTTTGGCCGTGTTGGGGGTATTTGTTAAATTACCATCCTAACTCTGAAAGTTTATGGATCTAGTTCATAAAACTTGGACATAAGAGTAATCAAGTATCACTGAACATCCTGTATGAGTTTCAGGTCACATGACCATGGGCAAAGGTCATTAAAGGTCAATGAACTTTGGCCGTGTTGGGGGTATTTGTTGAATTACCATCCTTACTCTGAAAGTTTATGGATCTAGTTCATGAAACTTGGACATAACGTTAATCAAGTATTAGTGAACATCCTGCCTGAGTTTCAGGTCACATGACCATGGTCAAAGGTCATTTAGGGTCAATGAACTTTGGTCAAGTTGGGGGTATTTGTTGAATTACTATCATAACTTTGAAAATTTATGGATCTAGTTCATGAAACTTGGACATTAGGTTAATCAGGTACCACTGAATATCCTGTACGAGTTTCAGGTCACATGACCATGGTCAATGGTCATTTAAGGTCAATGAACTTTGGCCGTGTTGGGGGTATTTGTTAAATTACCATCCTAACTCTGAAAGTTTATGGATCTAGTTCATAAAACTTGGACATAAGAGTAATCAAGTATCACTGAACATCCTGTATGAGTTTCAGGTCACATGACCATGGTCAAAGGTCATTAAAGGTCAATGAACTTTGGCCGTGTTGGGGGTATTTGTTGAATTACATGTACTATCCTTACTCTGAAGGTTTATGGATCTAGTTCATAAAACTTGGGATATAAGAGTAATCAAGTATCACTGAACATCCCCTGTGAGTTTCAGGTCACAAAACCAAGGTCAAAGGTCAGTTAAGGTCAATAAACTTAGGCCATGTTGGGGTAATTGTTGAATTGCCATCATAACTTTGAAAGTTTATAGATAGAGTGAATGAAATGTGGACATGGGTCAGGGTGTAGTTGACAAGTCTTAAGTCACCGTTCAAATGTCATTTATGGTCAATGAACGTGGTATTATGTCATTATATGAATGGTGTTTTTGATTATTTTATAGTAGTTTTCAAAGTTAGGACTACTGCTATATTAAATCGCGTAATGCAGGCGAGACTGCCAGAGGAGTTCCACTTGTTTAATTTTTTTTATTGAAAGTTTTATGAAAACTCAACTGATGCCACTTTCATGAATTGATGGATGCAGCTCATGCAAGATGTAACACATCGATTTATTGATCATTAACTGCATTAGTGTTTCTTACCTTGCTTGGGACTCGAACTTACCTCATTGTAACTGCAGTCAAGACCTCTTCTCGCTATGCTAGTGAGAAGCGCTGATACCGGAAGAGATTTTTTAGCAATTATAATTATGAGTACAGGTAGTTCTGATTAGTCTAGACTCACAGACACTTTACTGACTACATGTACATGTAATTAAACCGATTCTATGGACAATACATGCACTCGATCCTGCTCAAAAATCTGATGGAATAAAGCCATATTTTGGTATGTATTTTCACTCTCCCAACATAAATGTTCTATATTCAGGCCAGATATATTATTTTGAACTTTTTACATATTTTTGTTTTCAATTTTAGTGGAGGGGGGATATGGAAATCTTCCCGCATATTCATGCAACGCTCCAAATGCTTGATTGACTTTGTACATGGTGAGATCGATAATAAAAACACTAAACAAGAACGAAACCGACACTATTTTGTATGTTTTGACAGGAAAGCAAGAGGTATTGAATTATACTTGCCTGTGCAAGTGTCCAGTGTCAGTAATAAAATGGAGTACATGTACATGTATATGGACATTGCATGATAGATCAGTAACGTCACAGTCAATTACACACAAACACACTTCAGTAACTCGGGGAGCTCCAACCGACTGCAGCAGCACATTTGAAGATTCCAACAAGAACCATCTCACTTTGTACATGAGTTATTGATTTTAAAAATGAATGTAGAAATTCTGTGAACAATGTGAGGATTATGTTATCATAATCCAAGCTTCCATTTCTTAAATTCATTCATGAAAATAGGTTTCAACTCATGGCAAAAATAAGTGAAATAGAAGCCAGTTCAGAATATAGCCTATATATCTGCCTTTGACTTCACAGGAAAGGGGATATGATAAAGAGAAAAATTATAATATGATGAAAAGATGAAGAAAATGAAAATCCTCATTTTATTGTTGAAATAGACATGAAATGAAATACTCCGAAAATTTGCTTTGCCCAATTGATTGTGGGCCCGGCAGCTGCTGTGCAGCGCCAGATCGACGAGGCTCTCCCTTTAATTGTTGAACGCCAAACAGGGTACATGTAGCTGCAACTCCCATCTTCTAATGTCTTTTGATTTGACGTGGCTGGCGTTTGAACTCCCGGTTGTGAGACGGATGCTCTAATATGAAAGTTTAATGGGTTTATATTATTATTTTTTTTTGGGTACAGATATGACACCAGTCAGCAAAGCTCTCCTGATTCTTGGAAGTGCAATATCCTGCTGTTTAGTTTTACTTGGTCCAAAATACCAGAACTACTTTGTCTATTCCAATGACTTTCTGTTAGCCGGTAGAGAGGTATGTTTACTTGTGATATTATGATAATATTAATATTAATGTGCTATCCACCTTACAGTATGACCTTGCTCACATTGAATACATTCAAACTTAATTCTAAAATGAGTTAACTCCACAAAAAATGAAGTAAAATTTTTATTATTTTTTTTAAATTGAAGTAATTGAAGTTTTTAAAAATATGATTGAATGAA
Source organism: Lytechinus pictus (assembly GCF_037042905.1). Taxonomy (NCBI): domain Eukaryota; kingdom Metazoa; phylum Echinodermata; class Echinoidea; order Temnopleuroida; family Toxopneustidae; genus Lytechinus; species Lytechinus pictus. The sequence continues at coordinate 29,187,483 of NC_087260.1, forward strand.
TCCAAGGCAATAGCCATATAATATATATATATAAATATATATATATATATATATATATATATATATATATATATATGAATAGATAAATAGCAGGGGAAAGTGAGAAAGGTATATTTAACAACTTTAATTAGTATATTTACTGTTAAGAACAAATAGATTTAGTGTTATTTAGCGATTTTAGTTCATTCATAGAAAATACATGTACATTAAGTAAAAAAAAAGACACCTGCAATTAGACTTTTGAGAGAAGAAATATTGTTGTGTTTTTTATCCTATCACAAGCCTGTGGTTTAAAGAGTTAAGAACCATTTGTTGCCTTTGGTTTACTTGGTGTGCTCAATAGAGTACCGAAGTGATGACGTCAGTTGCCATGAGAGCGAAGTTGGCTCAGTCGGTAAAGCGTCTGCCCGTCGAACCAAAGATCATGGGTTCGAGCCCACCCCGGGCGGATGACTGAAGCCAGTGCGTTGTGTGTAAACGTCTCTCCCCTGTTTCATAGATGCAGGCTATGTTACAGTGGAAAACACTCTGTCCCTCGGATAGGACGTTAAATGGAGGCCCCGTGTAGAGGAGAATCACCACCTTTGCACGTTAAGAACCCACTGCACTATTCGAATAAGAGCAGGGGGAAACCCGGGTGTAGTGGTCCACCTGCAATCCCCCAACCAGTTATGGTTATCGGGAGGAGAGACCTGCGGGTCACAGTTCTGTGTGCGCGCCCTTCTAGGCGACCCAGATTGGCTGGCTCCAATGCGCCTTTGAATGTCTTTGACAGATATATGGCGCAATACAAATGCTGTGCATCATCATCATCATCATGGCGGCCTAGTTCTTAGCAAATGAACCGAGAGCGTGTTTCTCATAGGAGATAATGGTTGCTAACGGAAATTCATCGCTTGCAACCTCAGAATGATGGTCATTTTTGCAAATACAAATGTGTATAGACAATCTTCAGCTGCGACTCTGCTTAGAACCGGCCGGTTTGTTGTCATGACAGTGACGTCACACTACGGTACTCTATACCTAGGGCGGTATTCTGATATCAAGCTAAATTAGCATTTTTCAATTCAATTCAATTCACTTTATTCACATCCATTAAAAAATAAACAACATACAATATTATATGAACAATAAGAAACAATCAATACATAAACAAATCAATATAATTACAAATAGAAAGAGTAGCACCAACATGCAGTGGATGTAGGGGATTGGCAAAGGCCAAAGACCTAACGAGGCCAATCCCCCTTGGTTCCGCGCATTGGTTAAAATAAAACAAATTAATGGTGATTAAACAGTTATAACATCAACATAAACAAAAGAAAAAAAAAAAAAAAAAAAAAACACAAGGCTCCATTTTACTTAAAAACTGATGGTGAATTGTAAAGATATGATTTATATTTACGTTTAAAAGTAATTAGTGAGGGGCAAGTTTTAATTTCAGATGGCAAATCATTCCAGATGACAGGTCCTTCGTATCCAATAACAGTTCTAGAAAAATTATATGTATATTTTGGCAGATAAAAGTTATTGATATTTCTTGTTAAATACATATTTATACTACTATTAAGGGTGAAAAAATCATTGAAAATATCAGGTATAGCCATTTTAGAATAAGAATACATAAAACAAGCAACAAAATAGCGATGGAAATCATATATATTCAAAATTGTAAGCTTCCGAAACAATGGGTCTGTATGGGCAAGAAATGTTGAATTGGTGATTTTTCTTATTGCATGTTTTTGTATTAAAAATAATTTTTGTAATAAATAAGATGTGGTGCTTCCCCATATTATATTGCAATAGGTTATATAAGGCAAGATCATTGTATTATATAAATTAGTGAGAATAAAAGGTGGCAATGTGAACTTTAGTCTACTCATAACACCAACAGCACATGACATTTTATATGACATTTCATTAATATGATCTTTCCACGTAAGGTTATTATCAATCTTAACACCAAGAAATTTTAATGAAGTTACCTTATTTATTTCTTTGTTATTGATATGCAATTTAATCAAGTCTTCGTTAATTTTTTTTTTTTTTTTTTAAATTATATAATTAGTTTTTTCAAGATTTATCAATAATTCATTGGCAAGAAACCAGGAATGCACTTTACTTAGTTCAGAGTTGATTAAAAATCATTTTGATACCCCTTTCCTTTTTTGGCAAGGATGTGTTTCGCATACGCAAAGACTCAATTGAGTAGAACAAGACTTGGTATTCTGAAGTGTCTCATAGCGCTCAATTTGTGCACATTCCAATGGGAAAGATAATGGTGCTAAAGGTCCATATTTTATAAATATTACTTTGACTAAAAGGAGGTGGAAGGAAAATAGAGGAGAAATGGGGAAAAAAAGACTAAGAATAAAATAGGAAAGAATTAATAATACAGTTAAAAAAAAGAACAATACAGATTTCAAACAGGTGGATTTGAACACATTCACAATTGAAAAAAAAAGGAAAAACAACAAAGATGTAAAAAAATGACAGAGAGAAGGGGACAATACAACAAAACTTGAAGAATATAACAAGCCTCTCTGATGCCAAATTAGCATAATTTTCACCAAATTTTGTTTGTATCAAGCTTGCCTCGCAGTGCAGCTGCATCTGAGCGTTGTTCTGCAAGCCATGCAAATTCATGGACATGGACAATGCAATTTAGTAGAAAATTCTACATTGCAAGAGTGCATTTGATTGGCCAATTTGGTTCATTAGGAGATTATCCTAAATTGAATTATTAAATTACTAGTATGCCAAAAATCAATAATGACTTGTTATTCAATGGAAGAGCTAATAAATGTGCACATGTAGATAATTTTGTTAATTGTCAACTTTATACATTTGGTGGACTAGAGATGAGTAAGACCAAATCCCCTGATACAAGGGGTTTACACTTTATGCTGGAGACTTGTCATATCAAGATGATAAAACATGTATACTACCATGATTCTTGATCCTTGTCTCTTATGCTGTAGCTATGGCGGCTGCTGACCTGCAAGTTGGCTTTTCTTGAGATTCATTCGCTGCTCCTTGGAGCCTCGCTAATGTATCATTTCAGAGTATTGGAAAGGAGATATGGATCAGCGAAATTCATAGTAAGTAGTTGAGCTTCTCTGTTTGATTCTTTTCTTTCACTCTCAGTGTAATAAATCTTGCATTCCATGCATCATAAGGGCAATGGTATGAGGTGGGGTGCATTGCAAGGGCAATGGTATGGGGTGGGGTGTATTGCAAGGGCAGTGGTATGAGGTGGGGTGCATTGCAAGGGCAGTGTTATGAGGTGGGGTGCATTGCAAGGGCAATGGTATGAGGTGGGGTGCATTGCAAGGGCAATGGTATGAGGTGGGGTGCATTGCAAGGGCAATGGTATGGGGTGGGGGTGTATTGCAAGGGCAGTGGTATGAGGTGGGGTGCATTGCAAGGGCAGTGTTATGAGGTGGGGTGCATTGCAAGGGCAATGGTATGAGGTGGGGTGCATTGCAAGGGCAATGGTATGAGGTGGGGTGCATTGCAAGGGCAATGGTATGAGGTGGGGTGCATTGCAAGGGCAATGGTATGAGGTGGGGTGCATCCCAAGGGCAATGGTATGAGGTGGGGTGCATCCCAAGGGCAGTGGTATGAGGTGGGGTGCATTTCAAGGGCAATGGTATGAGGTGGGGTGCATCCCAAGGGGAGTGGTATGAGGTGCATCCCAAGTGCAGTGGTATGAGGTGGGGTGCATCCCAAGGGCAGTGGTATGAGGTGGGGTGCATCCCAAGGGCAGTGGTATGAGGTGGGGTGCATCCCAAGGGCAGTGGTATGAGGTGGGATGCATCCCAAGGGCAGTGGTATGAGGTGGGGTGCATCCCAAGGGCAGTGGTATGAGGTGGGGTGCATTTCAAGGGCAATGGTATGAGGTGGGGTGCATCCCAAGGGGAGTGGTATGAGGTGCATCCCAAGTGCAATGGTATGAGGTGGGGTGCATCCCAAGGGCGATGGTATGAGGTGGGGTGCATCCCAAGGGCAGTGGTATGAGGTGGGGTGCATCCCAAGGGGAGTGGTATGAGGTGCATCCCAAGTGCAATGGTATGAGGTGGGGTGCATCCCAAGGGCAGTGGTATGATGTGGGGTGCATCCCAAGGGCAGTGGTATGAGGTGGGATGCATCCCAAGGGCAGTGGTATGAGGTGGGATGCATCCCAAGGGCAATGGTATGAGGTGGGGTGCATCCCAAGGGCGGTGGTATGAGGTATGGGCAGGGGAGTGCTTGCCCCTATGATTCCTCGAGAACTGGAAAAAGATGAAAAATTGAGGGGAAAAAAATGAAAAAGACAGAAAGAATGTAACTACCTATTACCCCATTATGCAGTCTCATTTCCTCTATAGTGTATGTAAAGCATTTTATGTTCATTTCTCATCATCCATGTGACAGTTCAGAACCCGCTGCATAAAAGTTAACTTTATGGTAACTTTGCCATGCAATGGTAACTTTCATACATGTAGAAGCCTTGATTTTGATTGGCAGTTGGTCAGCGTTACCATTGGATGGCAAAGTTACCATACATGTATTATTAACTTTTATGTGACGGGGCCCGTATGCTATTGTATGTATGTAATACCCATTATCTCGTATGCTTGCATTATATCACTTGCAATCATTCTGGATGTGTGGGTTGAAAGTAAAGGTCATAGGTTAACCATGATCCCTGGGACTTGGTTTGAAAGGTTAATGACCTATTTGATAACCATGCTTCCAAAATGGATTGCCCACATGCAGTATTATTTCATTGAATGCAAAGACAATGCAAAATATTGGAAATACACTGTAATAGAGTATGTCATGTCGCGTGTTGATAACAAATAATGGTTATGATAAGAAGGTTTCAATGACATTTGCTCATGTGACAAGTGCTCTTTTGGAAAAATCCGCAAAATATAAAGCCTATAGACCTCAATCTAACCCTAATCCTAATCATTGCATCTTTCTAAACCATACTCCCTATTTAGTCAAGTAGAACCACAACATGACCGTCAAGTTTGGGTATATATGCAATTTTTTTGATGAAAGTTGTAGTATAGGGTGTCTACTCCAAGAATTAATTAGCAGAAAAAAAAAGGGAAAGACTTCCACTCTGAACTTGCTTTATCCTCTTTCAGACTGATTTGCCCCTCTTCAATCTCGATTGCATGTTAAGTTATATTACTTGTGTTTTGAATGGCACAATACGCTACACCAAAGTGACAAACGCTAGCCCTAGAATATCCATGGTGGCCCCGATATTAATCCACATGGTACAAGTTCTGACAATTCCATGACGGGAGTATCCACTGTGCTATGAACAGGTACAGGAATGCCCTCCAAACTTATACTTCCCATCCATACATGAAAGGTTAGTTGCAGGGGAGTCTTTCGGATTAGATTTTCTCCGGATAAAGATCCTGGAGAAGAGCACATTTGACACGCACTTTTGCTAACTTTTCAGTTTGGGTAGGCTCTTAATCTTTACATTTATTATTGTTAGTTAAGAAAGAGATAAAGTTTGAATACTACTGGACAGCTTCAATTGATTCTGATTCCTGTCCACTTCTTCTACATATAGAGTAAGCAGTAAGTTCAGAGTGAAAGTATTTCCCTTGCCAAATCAACACAACCTAATGAAAGGAATTATCTGTGCACAGCCAGCTTTTTTCTCCTAGTTTCAATACCATACATATCGATTACTTTTTCATCAGTATGCAGAAGACTTGTAAACCCAAAAAGGAGAACAGTCTGGTAGAACAGAAATATCAGTGTCGTCAGAGAGAAAGTATATATGCTTCTACTCCCATGACATCTTCAGAAGATAACTGATAGTACGTGGAACAGGACATTAGGCCTACCCGTACTTGTTTATGACACAGTGTGTTTTGTTTTGTATAAATATACATTCAATTTTCCATAAAACTTTAATTTGATACCAAACATGATATGTTTATTCCATACACTAGATCATAGATAAGTCATAATTAAGAGGTTACCCTATGTGAAAAGGAAGGTGTGGTTTATGACGTCAGAAAATGACATTGCCCCAAGGGTACCAAAGTAGCCCCTATCAGAGTCTTAAAATCCCCAACATAACCTAAAGCCCAAAATACATACATGTATGATACCCAACTTGTTTGTATTCCATTCATGAGATTATATGTTGCAATGCTTAAATTTGTGACCTAATTTGACCTTTCATGACCTTTAATTGCCCTGAATGCGTTCTAAATGCCTTGTGATTCACATATGTGGATTTGATTTTGCATTTGTACTAATTTGATATCACACATGATATGTTTATTCCGCTCAATAGAAAAGTAGTAATTCAGAGGAATGTAAGAAAGTTTGTGTGGTTTATGACGTCAGAAAAGAAAAAATTCCTCAAGATGCCAAGGTCGCACCCATCGGATTCTATGTGCACCCTCAACTTAATAACTTTCAGCACTAAATGCAAATAACTCCGAACTTATTTGTATTTAAAACATGATATTTTTTCGCGTTATATGTATTACTTACATTTGTACTGCAATTTGATCTTTTATGACCTTAAATGACCTTTAGCTGACATACATGTAATTTAAATGCCCAGTGATCCATATACTTGCATTTTATTTTTCATTAGCTTTAATTTGATACCAAACATGACATGTTTTTTCTTAAAATATGAAAGTCATATTTGAGAGGTATGTAAAAAAGTGGGCGTGGCCTATGACAACAATTTAAAAAAATGCCCCAGGGTGCCCAAGTGGCACCTGTCGGATTCTTGAAGTAGACACCCTACACTACAACTTTCATCAAAAAAATTGCATATATACCCAACTTGATGGTCATGCAATAATTTTGATCATATCTACCCAACTAATTACAACCCTAACCGTAATCACATGTAGCACATGAACACATGTGTGTGTTTAATACAGCCTGGGGCCAATTTCAGAGACAAGTATCGTAATGTTACCAATATGGTAACTTTTATTGTACATGTACATAACAGGTCAGCAGGTAATCAAAATCAAATTTTTCACACCTTGTAGTCCCATTATGGAAAGTTACAATAATTTTGATATGGGCTCCAAGCCTTTTAAAAATGGTTAAATGATTAATATATTTTTAACATGTTGAATTATTCTATTTCTTTCCAGTCGTTTCTTTTAGCCAATAGTGTATTCTCTGTCGGGGTGGAAGCGGCTACTATATTCGCCCTTGAGGCACTGGAGTATCGGGTGTTGCCTCAGACTTTGTGTGGACCGTAAGTTATGTGATCATGATATGAAGCCGGTGGGCGTTTCATTAAGCTGTGTAAGAGCAACTTTAAGAGCGACTGGTGAACCTTTATTGCATGCTAAATAATCACCAATGAACATTTAATGGTGAATATCATTTACCACAAGAAAGGATCACCAGTCGTTCTTAAAGTCGCTCTTAACTTACGAACAGCTTTATGAAACGGCCCCCTGGAATATGGGCTTTGTACAATGTATATATACCACATACATGTACATGTATATTAAGCGATAGGAAACTGTCTTTTAAAAGTCAAACTTTTGGGAACCACAAAAACATGTATGACTTTTGATAAATTTGACCTTAAAGAGGAAAATAAACACATATTTTGCATATTTTTTAACATCAAATAATTATACAACTAATTGTTCAATTGATATGTAAGTCTATAGCAAACCATGGATTAAAAGTTAAAACAGTTATAATATTAACTCATTGAGTGCTTCGTGCACGCTACGTATCCTACTATAACATGCCACACTCGTGCTCGCACGCTTACTATTGATTGCTTTGTGCTTGCATTGTTTCCTACCCTCGCCTGCTTCGTGCATGACTGCGCACATTCGGAATTACAATCATTGTTACGCCGTTTTGCATTGTATTGCGCATCGCATGCACGCCGTAATTAGCACTATTGTGTACAGTGCGAACTTTGCTTTCTGACAGATCAACTTACTCACGCAGTTTACATTAGACTTTTACGAGTATTTCTACATTTTTTACAAGATATGGCTCCGCCTCCGAGAGGGAAGAGACCTAGGTTTTTTGATCCATACAAAACACTCCACAAATGGAACTACTTGATACAACTCATATTTCAGCAGTAAAGATAATAACCCATCCATATAATAAGGACACCATTATAAGGGGTATGAAATTTCCTACAACTTTACTACACAATATTTTGTGGATAAACTAATCGTTAGAGAGTTACAAGCAATTGTAATCATGACTATTGAAAGGAGTGAATACGACTCGCGATCCCAAAATCAATGTGGCACAGGGGGGTTTTGTGGCTGGCACAGGGGATTAGCATCGGATTAGCACTGTGGCGTTTGGTTAGTAGTGTGTATGGCATGTTAAGAGTTAAAGCTAAATGCCTGTTGTGATTACGATCTCAAAATGAGTTTGAACAGAATCCAATAAAATTACCACCCAAGTGTTTGTATGTAAAGATAAAAAATATGTGCTAAGTGGCTCTGGAAAAAAATGTGTAATTGCTGAGAAATGAGTAAAATACATGTAACCACAGTATTCCATAAAATGTTGGGTATTTTTCCAAGCAATATTAATACACTGTCCCACATTTGTCTTTCTGTGTTATCAGATTATCAGTTTTCAGCTAAGATTTCATAATTTCACAAAGATGAGTTGATTTCAATGTACCAGATCTAGATCTATAATATGGTTGTAATTAACCTTGATTTTAAAGGCTTTCTCATGAAATAATTTTGTGCTGCAATTACTTTATTTTAGTACCTTTAAACACATCTTTTATGTTATGCCCCCCCCTCCCTTCAATAATTCAAATTACAATAGTCTAGCTCATGCAGACTGCTGTAGCAGGTTCTACATGACTTGAGAGTAATTTCACCTATAAGTAGTCCTGAATCATTTTTTGAACAACTCCAGGAATTGTTCTTTGGTAAATATTCTTCCAGCATCCTTTTCATTTTGTATAATAAAAACTATATGGCTTAATCCCACTTTATCTAACTACAGACTAGCAAGATTGACAATTCATGTGAATCTTATGAAGTACCCTTTTTTAGGCATATTTTAATGATGTGTTGTTTTTAATTCTTTCTTTGTAATTTTTTATTTTAGACAAAGCATTGTATTGTCAATGTTTGTTCCATTCTTCATGGACATTCCTAATGTTTCTACACAAACTCACTTCCTGGCTGATGTGATGGCAGGAAAGTGGATATCCTACATTCTGGGTGTATATGTAAGTCGTCTTTGACTTTTACACAGTTATGTGTTTTATGTGTATAGGAAGGAATATGAAATTAACTATTCAATTTGCAAGTAACTATTCTATTGTAAAGTAATGGTCTTGTTTATTGTACATGTAGATAATTATCATCATGTACTGTAGTACACACACACTGTCACTATGCCAACACATTGCATAGATATTCCAGTTTAACTTTTTAACACAAGCTGCCATGTCATCTTTTACCTGCCATCAAATTAATGACTTAATAAAAAAGAAGAATATTTAGCAAATTGTTGCTCCAAAAATAAAAATGCCACTATTAATAACTTTTGTAAAATGGAGAACCCATTTATTTGTATTTGTTTTGGTAATGGACAGTTTGATTAATGATCAGTGATCATTTGGTGTTAGAATAGGGGATAGCCAATGTGATTTAAAGACACTATATACTTCTTAAGCTTCGATTATGTTTCCTTTCTTCTTGGTACATAAAGAATTTTAGAACTTTAATATTTTATATATCTTTTTATACATTAAGCTGACAACTCTGACACATACCACACCTGTTGCTATTGCCTATGGAATCATGGCAGGAATTCTTTATCGTCTAAACTTCCTGTACGTCAAGAATTGGGTGATGATTCCCAAGGCGATGGCTTCATTCTCTCAAGGTTTGTTTGGTTGGCTGCTTTCCTCACGACCACCAAGCGAGGGGGCTTTACCCATGGGTGCAACGCTGGAGATTCAGAGACAGCAGAGGATGGAGTTGTTGGAGCAGAGGATGCTACTTGCTCAGGCTCAGAGGTTTAGGAGTATCCATAGACAGAATGCTATTAGGAGACCTATAAGACAGGTAAATCCCTTGGATAGGATGTTAAATAGATACAATGCTATTAGGAGACCTATAAGACAGGTAAATCCCTTGGATAGGATGTTAAATAGAAACAATGATATTAGGAGACCTATAAGACAGGTAAATCCCTTGGATAGGATGTTAAATAGACACAATGCTATTAGGAGGCCTATAAGACAGGTAAACCCCTTGGATAGGATGTTAAATAGATGTTATTAGGAGACCAATAAGACAGGTAAATCCCTTGGATAGGATGTTAAATAGACACAATGCTATTAGGAGGCCTATAAGACAGGTAAACCCCTTGGATAGGATGTTAAATAGATGTTATTAGGAGACCAATAAGACAGGTAAATCCCTTGGATAGGATGTTAAATAGACACAATGCTATTAGGAGACCTATAAGACAGGTAAACCCCTCAGATAGGATGTTAAATAGATGCTATTAGGAGACCAATAAGACAGGTAAACCCAGTGGATAGGATGTTAAATAGACAATGCTATTAGAAGACCTATAAGACAGGTAACCCCTTGGATAGGATGTTAAATAGACAATGCTATTAGAAGATCTACAAGACAGGTTAACCCCTTGGATAGGATGTTAAATAGACAATGCTATTAGAAGATCTATAAGACATGTAAACCCCTTGGATAGGATGTTAAATATACAATGCTATCACAAGGCCTATAAGACAGGTAAACCCCTTGGATAGGATGTTAAATAGACAATTATGCTATTAGGAGACCTCTAAGGCAGGTTAATCCTCGGATAGGATGTTAAATAGACAGAATGCTATTCGGAGACCAATAAGAGAGGTAAACCCCTCGGATAGGATGTTTGATAGACAATTATGCTATTGGGAGACTTACAAGACAGGTAAGGACACAATGCTATTAGAAGAACTATAAGACAGGTAAAACCCCTGGATAGGATGTTAAATAGACACAATGCTATTAGGAGACCAATAAGACAGGTAAACCCAGTGGATAGGATGTTAAATAGACAATGCTATTAGGAGGCCTATAAGACAGGTAAACCCCTTGGATAGGATGTTAAATAGACAATGCTATTAGAAGATCTATTAGACAGGTAAACCCCTTGGATAGGATGTTAAATAGACAATGCTATTAGAAGATCTATAAAGACAGGTAAACCCCTTGGATAGGATGTTAAATAGACAATGCTATCAGGAGGCCTATACAACAGGTAAACCACTCTGACAGGATGTTAAATACGGAGTCATAAAATTATGATATTGAACTAAACAAATGATTGGCTGAATTCTACTACATGAACAGTCATTTATTTCAGCTAACAGGAAACAGTGATAAAGTGTGACGTTATCTGTTTTATTGGCATTTCTGATATAAACACCTCCACTCACTGTATGAATTGGTTTGTTGTGGTCTAAGGATGCCTAATCAGCCCATTCAAATGGTTGGAAATTGGCCTGGTTTTAATATTCATGATTCCCAAATCCACCCGGGTTGCCGAGGCCAGCCCTCGTGCACGTGCTCGCGAACATCCTGCGCTGTCATTTATTGGCTGTATCCAGCCCAATGAATAACCAATCATTGCCGTCAAGTTCGTCAACGAATGAAACTTTGATGGTGCGCAAAACAGCCTCATGGCAACAACATTGCTAACAGCTCGAGCAATTAGACCATTATTACTGGCTTGAGCTGGGGTTCCACATGGATATGTGCGAATGTAGAGGAACTTTACTGTTCTACATAAAAGCGGGAATTATCGACAACGAGAGAAAGGTTATCGATAATCTCTAAGTGGCAAAAACATGCCATTATCAACAGGACTAGCGATAAAGAGGTTATCGATAATAGCACTACTTGATAGAATACTAAGTGATGATGTCACAGAATCCTTTTCCAGTATAGTGATGATTCAAAACAAAGAAGTCCTTACACAAGACAAGCATCTGTTGGTTAGAGCTTAGGGACTTGTTAATTATCATTCCACCTCAAATACTTTGAATATTTTAATGCAATAAGGTTGAATTGCTTTGCTGATTAATGGCTGTGACATCACATAATGGCTGTGACATCACATTTCTACACACAACAACTGTTGCAGAGGATATGGGGAGGGGTGTTGATATACTTTACATGATGATAAAATTGAAGTTTGCATTATTATCATCATGAAATGGTTTATTTTATTCAAATCACGCTTTACTCTCAGAGTGAAAGGTTCATGCAATAATCTGAATATTTAATTATCTCTCTTTCTACCATTTAATCGGCAGACATTTCCATTGAGGAGGAATGAACATAGCAGCAGCCCTCATCAACAGAATAGCATGAGGAATGGTGAACATAATGGTGGTAAGATTTATCTTCAATTGTACTGGAGGGAAAGGGAGAGGGGGGAAGAAAAAAAAGGAGGGGAGAGAAACAGAGAGAGAGGGATATGAAGATTTGTTGTTTTAAAAATGAGAAAAAAATGATATCGACATTGGCTATAGGTGAAAACAAACAAAATTAGCAAATATATTGAAGTCCCCAGTTTTCTGCAATGTGGAAAATTGAATAATTTCATTGGATTCAAAACCTGTTTACCTTTTTTCAAAATATCTTTTTAAAACAGATTTTGCTATTTCAAATTGTTACTAGTTAGTCCATATAATTTCATATCACCAAAGAAAACAGCTTTTTCGAAAACATGAATTTGGGGGGCTTAAGAAAAGATGTAGGTGATAAGATATATGTATAGAGTGGTAATTCAAGGAAAACAAGTGATGAAAATTAAGAGAACAGTGAATCTTCATAACAGTATGAATGTTTAATTTATTTACATTTGTTTGACAGGTGTGAACTTCCCACCACCAAATGGGTCAACACCCCCCTCTACTAATCCACCTTCTCCATCACCCGTACCTATCTCACCCTCTACCAGTAGATCTCATGGTAGCTCTTTACACGGATCAGATGCAGAAGAAGATAAGGTATTGTGACCAATTACAACCATGATTTATAGAGATGTGATTGATATTTAAAATTGATTGATTGTAATATGGTTTGCCATTAACTTTCACGAGGGATAAAATGTTCATGATGATGATAAATCATAGTGTATTTTTATATGTTACTCATGTCTGTCATTTATGACAATCCTGTCACTTGTGTGATGATGATCATCATCAATATATCATCAACACCATTATTAACAATATCATCTTTATCATCATGATCATCATGATAAATGCATTGTTATTATCATCATTCTCCATAATGATCTCCATCAGCATTGTCATCTACATCATCATCATAATGATAATAATAGATGCATTTATAGCACCTAATATTTAATGTTTCTTAGCACTTTACATTAAGAGTTATTACATGTATTACCCCGCTCATTGGATCCTGTCATACCCGCACACAATGTATACATTTTTTTCCACTTCCTGGGGACTGTTCCAACAAGAGTTCCAAGACTCAATTGCTAGACATACTACATAGGCTTTCCTACCTGGTACCCATTTAACACCTGGATGGAGAGTGGCAAAATGACCTTGTACGAGGGTGAACATCCCTTTTAGTATCAGAAGAGGGTTATGGCTGAAATCCATGGCCTGTGATGGCTGCTTCCTGGCTTGGTCTGCAGCAACTTATTTCACCATCATCATCATCATCATCACCATTCTCATCATCATCATCACCATTCTCATCATCATTAACATCACCATCATCATCATCACCATTCTCACCATCATTAACATCATCATCATCACCATTCTCATCATCATCATTAACATCACCATCATCATCATCGTCATCATCGTCATCATCGTCATCATCGTCATCATTGTCATCATCATCATCATTCATCATCATCATCATCATCTAGGGAGTGAGTTCGCTCAGTTGGTACACCATCTATCTACCTTTCAAACCAAAGGTCATGGGTTCCCCGGGCAGATGACTGAAGCATCCGTTATGTGTAAACGTGTCCCTCCCCTCTTCCATATTCCATAGATGCACACTCTGTTACAGTGGAAAATACTTTGCCCCTTGGATATGATGTTGGGTGATTCCATACGTGTTGTACGGGACATTTAGAGAACATTTGACAGTTTTTTGACCCCCCAAAAAAAATATTCCAGTAACTAAAGGTGATCATCAAGAACTACCAGAGTGTTAGGAAAACCAAGACTTAACATGACTTGAATTCACATCCTGTATAATACAGATTTAAAATAGTAATGTGTCGTACCGACGCAGAAAAAGTGGCTTTTTTAGAAACCTCAAGTTTGTAGTCTAAAGTCTGTGAGTTGGACCGATAATTTTCATAGAAACTGAACTCAAATTGATATTTAATTACCCAAGAACAAACACATCTATGAAAGAAATCAAAATAAACATTCATGAATGAATAAAGCAAATTAAAATTTTCAAGAACATTGTGGCGTACGGGACACTCAAAATGTGTCGTATGGGACATCTCTAAATTGAAGCCAAACTTTCTTACTTTATGTCTCTTTGACTTCTTCAATCACTTTATTTGGCTGATGATAATGAAAATCCTATCAAACTAAAGACATTCATTATGTTAGAAACCGCTTTTGGCTGAATATTTCTGTCAATATATCATAAACAAAATAATGTGTCGTACTGGACACTTGCGTGTCGTACGGGACACTTGTGTGTCGTACGGGACACTTGTGTGTTGAACAGGCACTTGCGTGTTGTACTGGACAGCCTGAATAAAACAATGAACTTTTTATCAATCAGAAGGGGAGCATTGCCCCTAAATTCTTCCTTTTTAATGAAAAGCCTTTTAATAAGTAGTCATTCAGGACAATATAATTAAGTAACCTCAATATATACAATCGGGAGCAATATATATATTTTTTTTCACGATGGGAAATGTACTCTGAATCACAGCATTTTTACGAGCTAAAAAACTTGAGGTTTGGTGAGAAGTTATGTATTAGTGAATTAATTGATGATTTCCAATACACTATTTAAACAATGAATGAATGAAACTGTTTGTGTAAATTATGGGGCTAAAATAGAATGTATATATACATGATATATGTCACAACTGTCACTTGAAATTCCTCAAAATATTTTTTTTTTCTAAAATAATGCGATTCTACTTTTTCAAACCTTTCTGCATTTCATGAAACCATATGGTTTGTCTTTTTTTTCCAGATTTTTTTTTTCAACTTGAAAAAAGTAAGGAGTTTCAATACTGTATATAAACAAATTATTGATCATCATGGGAAGTCCAAATAGATGATTGATATGTAAATATTTTTTTTTACATCTTATAATAATTTCACATTAGCATGCAAGAGGAAGTCATCTTCAAGGCTAGGGTGAATCAATTGTAAAGGTTTTCTGTTCATGCTCAATGACAAAGAAATTAACCTGCTCTGACCAGTGAAAATCACCAGTTTAGCTGAAGGAATTCACAAAAGAATACGCCTACATTAAGTCAATTAAAATGGTTAGAATCACCTATTTCATGTTCTATGGAGATAAAAAGGATACGTTTTCAGTTAACTTTATGTCAAATCAATTACTTAAATTAAAATAGGCCTAATATTTATCGTTTCTGAATCCAAATACTGCAATTAAATGCAGTATATATTGTGTGTCGTACGGGACATGTCCCGTACGACAAACTGTGTGTCGTATGGGACAACTTTTAATAGGACAATTATTGAAAAATGAAGGGCAGTAATTAGATCCTTCTGGGATAAATCGATCACCCATGGGTCAAAGAAAGAGAAACTGATATTGTGAAATTGCATCATCAAAAATAAAATTGTAGGAAAAACTTTTGCATTTTCATGTGTCGTACGGGACATTGTCAAAAACAGGTTCGGAAAAATCAGGGCTGCCCCTATTATGAATCATGAAAATTGGTGTAGATATTATTTGGAACCATCAATAATACATTATTCCATTGACCCGCAATATTTTCAATCTTCTCGTGCTTTGCCAGTAATCGTTTCAGGCAGTGTTTGGACTTGACTATTTATTTAGCAAAATTATTGAAAATTCCATTGTTTCTCCCAAAAAAAACTATATCTGACTTCACTTTTGGTTAAAACTCACAATTTTCCTAAAATTCAGGTATCATAGTAAAATATTACACTACTTATGAATTATTGAAAGCATGTTGAAATTTATGATATTTTTGAAGTTCTAGTGTGGAATCGCCCTGTTAAGTTGAGGACCCATGTATAGGAGAGTCACAACCTTTGCACGCAAGAACCTACCCCGGTGTAGTGGTCCACCTGCACCCCCAATCAGTTCTTTTGGGAAGAGAGACCTGTGGGTCACTGATTCATTTCGCATTTCACCTCCCAGGCATAAGTGACTCTAATAAACCACCACCACTACCATTTTATCATCATCAGCATTAACTTCTTATCATCATTAACATCTCCAATCCTTCAAAAAAAATTTCATCTGAATCATCATTGTTGTTATCAATAATTGAATTATTATTGTTACCCTTATTATTGTTATTATTCCATCGTCAGATACAGCAACTTGTTGATATGGGATTCAACCGCGGCGCTGTGATGCAAGCTCTGAGTATGTCTAACAATGATGTCACTATGGCAACAACAGTACTTCTTCAGGAATGAGCCAATCAGAAGCTTGGTTGCATTGATGTGCAATATTACAGATAGACTTGGTACTGAATCTCAAACTTTATATGGCCTATTGGTTCATTTCTGCTATGTTGGTTCAACTGAATTGTACAGTCATCAATATGGATCCCAAGTCGTTGGAAACAAGTGATGTAGGGCCTATAATTAAAAAAGTTGCCAATTTTATCATTTGAAAATATCGCAATCATCCATGAAATTTGATTACTGCTGCTAATGTTGCAATTACTGATCTAATAGATTAAAAGTAGAATAAATCTAATAGCATTGTTCAGTTTTGTGAAATATGAAGTGCAGCCTTTTTAGAATGAACCTTCAAAATTCTTTGAAGATCTCTAAAGCCCTGGTAACAACCAATTGAGCATCCCTGCAGGTGTGACCTATGGTGAATGTTGTAGTAAATCCTTGCAGTGCTTACTCAGATCTGTACTTGATCACCAAGTACACAGGAGCATGCAGAATACATAAGGTGGCAGTGGAATATGCCCATTTAATACTGTATGTGGATTTAAACGTGATACACACAGTCATTATACCTTCTGCCCACACCTCTTATGTCTGAAATATAGGCGATGTTGGACACCTGAACTTAAAATGGTTCTTTGACATGTACCCAGTTTAATTTCAGCCCTCTACTTTCTCTTGAAGATTTCTAAAATGGTCAATTCAAATAGTCTATGGTAACTAGCAGCCCAAGACAAGACAAAGATATGTGTGACTGGATGAAACAACATGAAATTTAACAATCACATAAATTTGTACAGAGTTGATTGCAGCTGCCGTACATATGTATACAAAGCCATTTATAACGGGCTGCAACCAGTGCTTTAGACGTTTAACCAGATTAAACGGATGTTATATTTTATTCAACATTATGAACCATTCAAAAGACCAGTCTTGCTCTCCAAAATGTTAATTTTTTGGTATGAATAATTTGCTATGCATTGCCTCTCTATTTTTTCTAATAATTTATTTCTGTCTGTAGAGCAATTGGTTTTATAAAATATATTTTTATAATGAATTGTATATGTTTTCTATGACTACATGTAATGCACTTTCACAATGTTTAAGGATATCTATTGAATTTAGAGAGCCAAGTAATCCGTTACATGTATCCATTTAGCTGCATGTTGTTTTGCAAGTGCTGAAGAAACTAACATCACATAAAAAGGACTCTTTAGCTTTTCAGCTTTTTATATACATCTCGGCAGAGCATGGTGAAGAATATCCATAACTAATATTTGGTGGTAATATCTCCCGAGGGGCCCATGATGTAGCCATATGAATGCATAATTAACCCTATAGGAATAGCAAACAAAGTTATGACATTTTAAAGATTTGCATTATTTCGGTGTTCAGCAGTTTTATGCATGTCTTCATGAATATTTAATTAGCAAACTGATTATTCTTTTGTATTTTATTACATTAGATTATTTTTATTCAAACTTTGTCCTCTGAGAATGAAAATAAATGGATAGACAACAAAATACTAAAAAACAACACAGTATAACATTTTCATTATTTTAAATGTGTAATTGTTATTTCCCTTTTGCTCTATAATCATAAAGTCTGCAATAATCTTAAGTAAATATTAATACGTACATGAATATATATTACTGATTAATCATTGCAGTTGTACCAACCGTAACACCCTACACAAAATAATATACATCATCACATCTTAGTTTTGATAAAGTGTAACTATAACTTTTTACAGTGAAATTCTATATAAATGTAATTAGAATAACACTAAGAAATATCATAATCAAATTGATAACCGATCATCATGCTCATATATGTATCTAAACACGATACACATTGAGCATATGTGAAAAAAATACAAAAATCTTTAGTTCCATATTTCCCATGGTAATTCAATTCATTCTTTATTTCACAAATAAGATAAACATACCAAGTTGTAATCAGTTAATACACAATCGCATGGCTTTCCATGAAGGTTATAATAAACAGTAAGGCTGGATGGCCTCGCTCGATAGTCCATAGTGAAACAACATTAATAATACTAAAACACAAAATCTTTTGCATGGGTGGAAATCTGTCCCGAAAGGTAGGGGGGACCAGGGGCTGGGAAATTTGACAAGCAAAAAAAAAAGTTTTCACCCTAAATGTAAGGTCATTTATTTTTCTCCATCATAACACCAAAAATAGTAGGGGGGACATTTGATATTGTGTCCCCCTACTATTTTTGTAGGGGGGATGCGTCCCCCCTGGGATTTCCACCCATGATCTTTTGAATGAGTATAAAAAATATTTGTTTAAATACACGATTGGGTGTGATAGGGAATACGTCTGTGAGCGGCAGATACACTTTCATGAAATTACAACTGTACTTGGGAAGGGAGGGGTGGGTGATCTATACTCCCGTGTGAGTATAATAAAAACTTGACACCTCACAAATCCCCAAGTTAGGGAAAAATATGCTGTTAACGCATAATCATGGGCGGAAATCTCTCCTTAAAGGTAGGGGGGACACACACACACACACACACACATATATATATATATATATATATGTGTGTGTGTATATACATACATATATATATATGTATGTATGTATGTATATATATATATATATATATATATATATACAGTACATATTTCGAAGAGGGGAGGTATTCCGAACTAAAGATGAAAGGCCTCAATAAATAATGCGAGCCCGAAGCGCTAGCCCAAGTATGTTGATATTTCAGAAATTGTGACCGGGAAATTGAACATTCTGAAAAAATTTTGAGATCATGAACTAGACTCGAACCTACCTAAACCATTAATGCGAAGCGCGAGCTGAAAGTTTTTGATTTTCCAACCAAAAAACTAGACATTCGTGACACTTTTTCAAATCATGAACAGGATAGGAATTACCTAAAGACTGGGACATTCGTAATACTTTTTCGAATCATGAACAGAATATGAATTCAACTAAATAATAGCTGACAGCTCTAGGTAAAATATGGCCAGTCTTAAACCCCTATGCAATGAATTGTCAAAAAGCCCCCGCATGTACACAGATTAAATTAGAAGAGCATGTCACGGTTAGACATTTCATCATATCATTATGTCTTCATCGGCCTAACAATGCTATTTACGAATTCGTTGGAGGTGTACCGTGAACGCTTTTTAAAAAGAAATCAAACGACAGATATCTTTTCATTCAATTTATCAGGAGCAAAATGAAACTGCACTATTCTCATTCATCATTTTATAACATTCCTTTTTGTCTGGCTGGTTTTTTTATTTCTAAAGTTTTGCCAGGTTTACCGACGCAAAAAGGAGGAAGAGTAGACATAAGAGAGGTGGAGAGACAGAGAGGGTTAGGGGGCGGGGGAAAACAGAGAACATAGCGGGGAAAGCTTAGACGTTGAAATTGTCACGAAAGATTGTGGTTAAATATTATGTCCTTATTCGTAATGTCGTCTGTACTATTCTTTTTGAATATTTGAATGACAATATTAAGCATGCGTTCCCAGGCTTGGAACTGGATATGTAACTGATTATGAAAATCAATAATAATCTTGTTTTGACTGGTAAACCAATTTGGGGTCGATCGAGGGGGACTGTCTGGTTCAGATTCTTTGCATAAATGAAGACCCTGAACCTTTACCACTGCATCCAATATGATATAAACGGCTTGATGGTCATAACCCTTGGAAGCGGAAGTGCTGTTGGGTATTTTGTACTCCATAAGCAGCACCCTCTTGGTAATTAGCTTGGTATGCTAAAATGTACAGATTTGATACAAATCTCTGTTATTTTTCAAACAGAAGAAAAAAAAATTGTTTATTATCTAATTGTTATTATTTTTGTTGTAATTCTTTTTCGGACCTAAAAGAACTTCATTTAGTTGAAATAATTTTTTGTGTCATTTTCCCCCTTAACCAAATCCCCTTTCATTTTGGAGTAAAAACTTTTTTTCTCGGCTTTTTAACAAACCAGCACCCCATATCTCTTTCATTTTTGCCTCTGCCATCTTTACCTTCGCCATTTTTTACACTGTTAGAAATGTTATACTTAAAAAAAAAATTCCTGCAACAGAGTCTGGAGAACACCTGTAATCTTACTGCACTGTGTAATCTTACATGCATTTGTGTAAAATTACAGAAAATTTGTATTTTGTGCGCGTACCCTTACAAATTTATTGTGATAAAACTGTTTTCCCCTTTTTAAAACATCTGTTCTGTAAAATTGTAGAAAAATTGTGGAAAATTATTGGGTTTTTATGTAAAACCTGTTTTTTTATTTTTCTGTAGAATCTACTGTTTTTTCTAATAGTGTACCTCGGCCACTTTTACCCCTGCCATTATCACATCTTCAATTTTTACCTCTTGTCATTTATGCCTCTGCTCTTTTTACCTCTGCCGTTTTTACCTCTGCCATTTTTACCTCTGCCATTATTACCTCTGCCATTTTTACCTCTGCAATTTTTTTCCTCTGCCATTATTACCTCTGCAATTTTTACTTCTGCCATTTTTACCTCTCCCATTTTTACCTCTGCCATTATTACCTCTGCCATTTTTACCTCTGCAATTTTTTTCCTCTGCCATTTTTACCTCTCCCATTTTTACCTCTGCCATTATTACCTCTGCCATTTTTACCTGGCACCTAAAAAACGAACAGGATAGGAATCTAAACAATTAATGAGGGCGCGAAGCGCGAGCTGAAAGTTTGTATTTCCAACCTAAAAACTGGACAATCGTAACACTTTTTCAAATCATGAACAGGATAGAAATTTTACTAAACAATATTAGATTCGAACGTGAAGTGGGTGCTGAAGATATGTCATTTCCGGCCTAAAAATGTGTATTATTAGCATATTTTTAAATCAAGGTTAGGGTAGCTATCTCACTAAATTTTGATTAATGTGAGCGCAAAGTGTATCCTGATTCTTTTTTATTTTCCGACCAAAAAAGTCATCTTCTTTTCACCTTATAGCAATAAACAGAATAGTATCTAGCTCAACCATAATTAGGCCTACTGATGCGAGCGTAAAGCGCGAAATGATTATTCAGATCCGAAAACTGGATCTTTCAAGCACTTGAAATAAAGAACAAAGAGTTTATTTCAATAAGCAATGCGAGCGCAAAGCGCGAGCTATTCTTTTTTTTTTCAAGATTTAAACCTACAAATAAGGAAAAAGATGGATATCTTCCTAAATGAATGATTTGATTTTATATATTTCTATCTAAAAAGTGAAAAAAATAAGCACGTTTTGAAATAAAGAGATGGCTGTGTATTAATGCAAAGCGCGAGCGATTTTTTTATTTTTATATCATGACCTGAAAGTTTTTTTTCCAATTATTACCCTCCCCTTCCATCATTTAATTTTCTTCCTCGTCCTATCTTTTTTCTTATTTTTCTCCTCACCTTCATATTTTGTGCCGCCAATAGGGGGCGGGCCACCGCTTCGCCCCCGGCCCCTTGATCTACCTATGATCCGGGGCGGATCCATGATTTTCCAAAAGGGGGGGGGGGGCAAATTTTTCGGAGGAAATTTTTGACAATCCCCAAAAATCACAAATTAAGGACATTTCATACACGAAAAAATTTGACAAGCAAAAAAAAAAGGTCTTCTGTTTTAAAGGCATTTTTACATTACAAATTTTGCTTCTCAAAGGGGGGGGGGGCACGTGCCTCCAGTGCCCCCCCCCCCCCGCATCCACGCCTGCCTATGATGACCCATCCCACTGCAGGAATTTCGTGTATAAATGGAATATAAAAGTCTCGTTAATAGAGTATTTAAAAACAAATTTGGGGGATTAAATATAGTTCAAACTCATAGCGAAGGATTCATCATTACTCATGAAAACTATTCTTTTTACTGAGTACGCGAACAATGAAAATATTCTTATATTCCAAGTAAATGTGGAATAAAGGGAAAATGAATTGGATTAACAAAGGTATATTCTTCTCGTCTGCTATCTATGCACTAAATTTACTTATAAGTATCCAGAGGTGATTTTCTTTTTTCGTCATTTTTATTAGTTATGAAATTGACAATGGCCATCAATGTCATCACTCTTTGGCTGGCATATAGGGCTAGATGCGAGTTCGAGAATAGTCGGGCCGGTATGCCTTTTTTTCCTGTCCAAGTTCTTAACAAAAGCTATCTGTTTATATATATTTCGAAATATGGTTTGCTTTAAAGTAAAACTCCCATCATTTGTTGTTTAAGAGATAATCATACACACAATGAAAAGTGTGTAAAATTGTGCCTTGTAATGTCAGTTACCGTGAAAATGCCCATGTGTATAATTTCGATTTTGAATTATGTATTTTTTCCATAATAAAAGACCACAAATAGTAGGGGGGACATTTGATATTATGTCACCCCTTTCCAAAATGGTAGGGGGGACACGTCCCCCCTGTCCCCCTGGGATTTCCGCCCATGCGCATAATCATTATATATGGCTGGAAAGAGTATCTTCTCCCAAATAATTTGATAGCATATTTATGTGGTATGTGTTAACGCTTGGATAATCAGTAGGTATTCTGTGTAGTGATGAAAATTTTGATTTGCACCAAAGTAAAGCATGACTGCAATGAATGAAACCATACGCCAATGATGTCATAATCCTACATGAGTTAGTAAACATATTTGCAAATCCCTTTTTAATGGCATTAACTTGATAATTGATACTAAAAAGTGTTTATTAAACAATTATAATGTTAATTATTGAAAAGATGGTTTGAAATGGATTTTAATGTAACCCTATAGGATTATGACACCATTGACATCTGGATTCATTCATTGCAGTCATGCTTTACTTTGGCGCAAATCAAAATTTACATCACTGCAATGAATACCTACTGATCATCCATGCGTTAGCACATAAATATGCTATCATATTTTTTGAGAAAACGAGGCTACTCTTTCAGGCCATATATAAACATGTATTAATCACGTATTTTTTCCGTAAATCGGGGATTTGTGAGGTGTCATTTTCTTTTTACTAGATATAGCAGTAGCAAAATAAATAAAATCAGATTGGAGGAAACATGATGTATGGAAGGATTTTTGAAACAGCTCCATCTTGAAGCAACTATAGTCAGTGATGGGGATCGGAATCACAACGATCATGGATTTATTTTTCTACCATACCACGAACTTCACCAGACTTAAGCATCTGTATGGTAAAAAGAAAAAGGAACTTCATATTAATTGGATTTTCCTACATACACTTATCAATTCATAGTCATACCAAGTAGATTAATAAAGGGGCAGAACGGTTTGGAAAGTAGGGTAGGGGGGTTTAATTATAGAAAACCACAGTGAGATTTATTTTTTTATTGTTCACATTTATGAAAAATGTGGGTGTGTGTGTAGGGGGGTTCAGCGGCCTGTGGTGAGCTCTGGTATTGATATAGTTGACTAACCCTACAATTAGACCTAACTGCATTTCAGTTCAACATTGAATGGTACAAGTACCACACACTTCTGCTATGCCTTGTAGAATAAAATCAATTGTAATATGTTTTATTTTTAGCCCTGCAGGTCAGTGATTGATGATCAAAAGTAGAAGACACAGATAATAGAAGGAATCCCTAATACCTACAACACCACAAATTAAAGAAAAACAAACCTTTTTCAGCTCTTCTTTTGTTTTGTCTTCAAGTTCCCTGATCTGCTCGATAGTCATGTCATACCACTCATCCAGATTGCAAAACATTTTACGATAGAAGTTTAGATAAATGCGATGATTAGCCTGCATGAGAATTAATACAATATGCTAGGAACATTTATGTGCATACAATCATGATGAGAGAGAACATGAGTATGTAAAATTGATCGAGCTCTCTATAAATTTTGTGACTCATATCTTTAAAAAGCAAGTCCACCCTAACAAAAACTTCATGTGAATAAAAATAAATTTCACTCGCATAACACTGAAAATTTCATCAAAATGTGATGTGAAATGAGAAAGTTATGACATTTAACATTTCACTAAATTTTACAAAACAGTTATGCACATCCTGGTCGGTATGTAAATGAGGGAACTGATGACGTCATCCACTCACTATTTCTTTTGTAATTCATTATATGAAATATTTTCATTTTCTCATTTTCTTGTGAAACAAAGTTTTATTCCTCCCTGAACATGTGGAATTACCATCGTTTTTACATTTTGTGGTTCAGTCAAGTGGGTCATTATGGTCAAATCTGTAAAAAGTAAATATCGTAAAATAAAATTAAAAAACACAAAATAAATCATGATTGAGGGGCATCATTAACTCTCCCATTTGCATATGATAATCCACATCATTTGTATTGCGCCATATTTCTGTTCAAAAACATTAATAGGCGCAGGCTCATCCAATTAAGCCAATTACTACACATCCGCTGATATAAGTTAGTTTTGAGAGACGATTTGAAGAGTTCAATGTTGTCAATTTCACGGAGTGAAGAAGGGAGGGAGTTCCAGAGGCGTGGAGCAATAGATGAAAACGCACGATCTCCATATTCCTTTATCACTAAGTTGTGAAATATAAGCAAAAGGCCCTTCTAAAAATAAAAACCTCAATTGTATTGTTCAATAAGTTCGATGACATATCGCAGTAACGAACCCAAGAACAAGGTGATTGATTGATTAACTTCTTTTGATCACGTTATTAACTATTGTCCAATCATGTGTGTTGGTAGTGTTTGCCATGGCATGTTGTAACTGACCTGAGTTGACCAATGTTTGTAATCCCTTAATGGAGGCCTCTATGAAGATCTAACCCAATTTAGGCACTTGCATAGTAAAATAAAAATGTATGAAATTGTTCATATTTATACAGTCACGTTTTTTTTTCTTTAACAGTTTAAAGAATTGTTAAAACGATATGAGAAACTAAACATTGCTTTTTGAAATTCAAAACTTTTGTATAAAATTTGAATTGTACCGGGTCATTTCATAGTAAAAACATGGTTGTACAATGTGTTTACCTCTGAAGGACCTTTCGATGAAAGTACGAATCATAAAATGTAGACTCTTCAAATTGACCTTTTCAAATCTAACTTAATTCATGCAGATATCTCGGATATTTACTTTTAAAACTGACCCCAAATATATATATATATATATTTGCATTATCACTTTTTCCTAAATATGCGCGAAATATGATTTGAATACTTACCTTCTTGATAAACACTCTGAACCTTAGTTTGTAACCCCATCATTTGAACTCAACTAACCCTCTTGATAACACTGATCCTTAGTTTGTAACCCCATCATTTGAACTCAACTAACCCTCTTGATAACACTGATCCTTAGTTTGTAACCCCATCATTTGAACTCAACTAACCCTCTTGATAACACTCTGATTCTCTGAACCTTAGTTTGTAACCCCCACCATTTGAACTCAACTTACCTTAATCATAACACTCTGAACCTTAGTTTGCAACCCCCACCATTTGAACTCAATCTCCTCAAATAAGTACACAGTCATAAACTTGGTTTCCTTCTCCTGGAGAGAGAGAGAGAGAGAGAGAGAATAAAAGTGTATAAAGGTATTGATGTTGGGAAAAATGTAGAACTACTTCTTAGAGACTGAGTGTGTGTGTGTGAGAGAGAGAGAGAGGGAGAGAAATGGGGGGGGGGGGGGTAGAAGAAGGAAATGATTCTTACCTTCCAGTCAGTTGTCAGAGGTCCACAGTTAATTTTTTCTAGCCGAACCTTAGTTGGGTCACTTTCTTCACTATAGTCCTGCAATGATAATGATGATTATGACGATGATAATAATGATACTACTAATATTAATGCTGATAATTATGATACAAAAAAATAATGATAATATCAACATTATTAATGAACATGATAATCTTGCATCTTAACACATCATGTAAATCAGTTTTGTGATCAGGAAACGGCTTCGATATTAGCATGAACGTCATAATCGTGCTTTGTTAATCTATGCACAATCAAATATAGTCCTCCAAGCTAGTCCTACTTATTTTTAAACGGTGCCTGTACCTCTGAGATGAAATGTTATACACCTTACTAATATACTGTTGATATTGGAGGACAGCATGCAGAAGACGATGAAGCAAAAGTACCTTGATAACATCATATTTTTCTTAAAAATCTCGGTTTTATTTCACAACCGTTCAGTTGGCGATGTTACATTAATTGTCCTACCTTCAATATGTATACGTTATACACGAACATACCTTATAAATCATGTATGGATACATCTTTACTTGATATGAAAATTATACAATATAAATCTGCCAGCAACGGCCGTTCGAGAGAAATATATCAAATCCTTTCATACTTGAAATAGATATAAATGAATTGAATTAAAAAAACACAAAACAATGTGTTTCATTCGACACTAATTTGCCAATTTTACATAAAAAAATCTATTCAATATAGGGAGCCCTATTTTAATAGAATATCTGCATAGTTTTGTCCTGTTATAAAACAACTTCTCAAGCGTTGAATGAGCTGATAATTTATGGATGTTATCTTTGTCACTATAGCTT